>NC_084849.1:5308406-5653406 GCF_033115175.1 Lepus europaeus | reverse complement strand
AAGTTATGCAGGTACAAGCTGATGTGAGGCGAAGATGCTCAGAAAGCCCCCCCCACCTTGAAATTTATTTATTTATTTATTTGAAAGGCAGTTTTACAGAGAGGCAGATGCAGAGAGAGAGAGGTCTTCCATCCACTGGTCCACTCCCAAGATGGCCACAACGGCTGGAGCTGCATCAATCTGAAGCCAGGAGCCAGAAGCTTCTTCTGGGTCTCCCACGTGGGTGCAGGGGCCCAAGCGCTTGGGCCATCTTCCATTGCTTTCCCAGGCCATAGCAGAGAGCTGGATCGAAGTGGAGCAACTGGGACTAAAACTGGCACTCACATGGGATGCCAGCACTGAAGGTGGCGGCTTTACCTGCTATGCCACAGTGCCAGTCCCATGAAAGCCCCTCATTTACAAATGGCAAGTTTCCTTACTGAATCCAAGGGCTCTAAGAAAACACCCCTTCCACCACCTGCTGACTATCCTCAACTCTCCCAAGAGCTTCCCAGATGTCACCCTGCACCTCAGCCAGGTGAGGTGGGGCCACCATCCTGAACTCCACAACAGGAAAAATCAGTCATAAGACAGCTAGAATGACTTCCATCCGGCACCTAGATGTCAGGCTGCCTAAGCTCAGCACAATGACCTTGAGACAACAGCCACAGGAGTACAACAGGTACTCAAAGTTAATGATGGCACTAGTGACAAAGTTGGTTCTGTGTTGTCTTAGACACTTCTTGCTCACTCCTCTAGAAGGTCCTTTACTTTCTACTTTAAAAACACAAGCACATGACAATTCAGCCCAGCAGTTAAGAGGCCCACATCAGAGGCCCCGGGGTTGAACATCTTGCTGGGCTCCTGACTACACCTGCCTGCCACTCACATCCCGAGAGGCAGCAGGCACTGTTCCAGTTTTCCTGCCATCCACGTGGAGAACACAGATTCAGTTCCTTTACTCACCCTGGACGGGCAGAAAGGGCAACGAAAAAGTCACTACAGAAGTGAAGAAACCCACATTCTTTATGCATTAATTAATTTTTAAAAAGGTAGAATCATATCGTTGAGTGTTTTTCCTTTTGAATCTAAACCTTGGGCCTGGTGTTGTAAATCTACAGTCTATGATGCCAGTATCCCATATAGGTGCCAGTTCTAGTCCCAGCTGCTCCACTTCCAACCCAGCTTCCTGCTAACAGCCTGGGAAAAGCCACAAAAGATGACCCAAGTACATGAGACCCTGGCCCTTGTGTGGGAGACCTGGATGAATCTCCTGGCACCAGCCTGGCCCAGCCCTAGCTGTTACAGCCATCTGAGGAGTGAATCAAAGGATGGAAGATCTCTGTCCTTGTCTTTCCCTATTTTTTTTTTTTTTTTTTTTTTTTTTGGACTGGCAGAGTGGACAGTGAGAGAGAGAGACAGAGAGAAAGGTCTTCCTTTTTGCCGTTGGTTCGCCCTCCAATGGCCGCTGCGGCCGGTGCACTGCACTGATCTGAAGCCAGGAGCCAGGTGTTTCTCCTGGTCTCCCATGTGGGTGCAGTGCCCAAGGACTTGGGCCATCCTCCACTGCCTTCTCGGGCCATAGCAGAGAGCTGGACTGGAAGAGGGGCAACTGGGACAGAATCCGGCGCCCCGACCGGGACTAGAACCTGGGGTGCCGGCACAGCAGGCGGAGGATTAGCCTACTGAGCCGCAGCGCCGGCCATCTCCCTCTCTTTCAAATAAATAAAGAAGTCTTAAAAAAATAACAACAATTAAATCTCACAAAGTATTATGGATTAGACAGTGGTGATGGCTAGACCTCACTAATTTGCTGAAGTCCAATGAGTTGCTCAAATTAAGAGAGTGAATGTTAAATTAATTATATCTCAACAAAACTGCTTTGGAGCAGGTACTGTGGTACAGTGGGTTAAGCTGCCACTTGCAACACCTATGTATCCACACCTATATATCCTAGCATTGTGTCTGTTCAAGTCTCAGCTATTCCATTTCCAATCCAGTTCCCTTCTAATCACCCTGGGAAAGCAGTGGAAGATGGCAAGTTCTTGAGTTCCTGCCACTCACACAGGAGATCCAGAGGGAGTTCCTGGTTCCTAGGGCCAGCCAGGCCAGCCCCAGCTGTGGAGGACTTCTTGAGTAAACAGAAGATACCTCTCTCTCTTCCTCTCCATCATTCTTTCAAATAAATCTCTTTTTTAAAAGATTTTCAAAAGTTTTTTTAAAAAAAGATTTATCTCATTTATTTGAAAGACAGAGGAGTTACAGAGTCTTCCATCCGCTGGTTCACTCTCCAGATGGTCACAATTGTCAGAGCTGTGCCGATCCAAAGGCAGGAGCCAGGTGTTTCTTCCAGGTCTCCCACATGGGCATCGGGGCCCAAGGATTTGGGCCATCTTCCACTGCTTTTCCAGACCACAGCAGAGAGCTGAATCGGAAGAAGAGCAGCCAGGACCAGAACCAGTGCCCATATGGGATGCCAGCGCCTCAGGCCAGGGCTTTAACCCGCTGCACCACAGCACCAGCCTCAAATCTTTAAAATAAATAAAACGGGGGCAGGCACTGTGGTGTAGCAGGTAAGAGCTATTACCTGCAGTGCTGGCATCCCATATGAGTGCCAGGTTGAGTCCTGGTTGCTCCACTTCTGATCCAGCTCCCTGCTAATGTGCATGGGAAAGCAGCAGAAAATGGCTCAAATACTTGGACCCCTGCACCCATGTTTAAGTCACAGAAGAAGCTCCTTGCTCCTGACTTCAGATCTCCCTAGCTCCAGCTGTTGTGGCCATTTGGGGAGTGAACCAGCAGATGGAAGATCTCTCCCTTTCTAACTCTGCCTTTCAAATAAATCAATGAATCTTTTTTCTTTTCTTTTTTTTTTTGACAGGCAGACTGGACAGTGAGAGAGACAGACAGAAAGGTCTTCCTTTCTGCCGTTGGTTCACCCCCCAATGGCCGCCGCAGCTGGCGCACAGCAGCCAGCGCACCGCGCTGATCTGAAGCCAGGAGCCAGGTGCTTCTCCTGGGCTCCCATGGGGTGCAGGGCCCAAGCACTTGGGCCATCCTCCACTGCACTCCCGGGCCACAGCAGAGAGCTGGCCTGAAAGAGGGGCAACCGGGACAGAATCCGGCGTCCCGACCGGGATTAGAACCCGGTGTGCAAGCGCCGCAAGGCGGAGGATTAGCCTATTGAGCCTCGGCACCATCCTAGTAAATCAATCTTAAAAGAAATACACCTGAAGCAAATCCTTTAAAACTACACCTTGACACACTTACCAAAGCAGAAAGTTGGTATTACTGAAAACACACTTACTAGCTGCCGTGGCAACTGGCTGCGCAATGTTAGGAGGCGGCTTCAGCTTCATGAGCTCATTCAGACTGTTGTTTTTGAGCAGATCCTTCAGTTGAACCTGTTCTTTTGAAGGAGCAGAGGTCACTGCATTTCGGACTGCTGGTGCTGAGACTGACGGGCGTGTGTTTGCGGTCGTCTGGATAAATTTTGTTAAAGTGATGGTTTGCCTATTGGTTGTTACAGGTGGTGTTTTAGTCATCACAATTGTAGATCCCAAGGTCGGAAGCTGATTTATTTGATTGAGCACAAAAGTCGTGGTAGATGGAGGCTGCTGCTGGGAAAACAAACAAAGCATGTGACCCCCATTCCTCTAACCTCATCCAAGGGCATGGGAAGCCGCTTTAAGCCCCAAATTGATTTTATTCTTGCCTGACTACTGGCACTTCATTTCTAATTTGCTTATAATACCTACAAACTACCAACTCAAAACACAATGTTGAGGAAAAGAAGGTACAGTAGTAGTGTGACATCTCATATAACCACCAGGGTCAGCAAGCAGAAAATGGAACTATCCCAGCTCACTGTGATGAACAGCAAAGTAGCCCAATAACAGAAGGCCTAGGGACAAGGAGAATTCCCAGGATCAGTGCTGCCAACCAGTTGAGACAACTGCACGCAAAGCTCTGAAGCCTGGAGGCCTGCGCTTTCCTGAAGGCCATTCCCCCTCTAAGAATCCCACAACTCATGTCAAAGTGTACAACTTAAAACAGCAAAAACAACCAGTTTTAAATTCCTATGTTATAAAAACAACCAAGATACGTAAGCAAGACATTGGTGGTAATGCAGGTGCTATCTCAGTACACAACAACATACACATCACCTTATTTTTTATTGGGAAAGTAAAGTGGGAAAAAAAAATAAAATTTAAAAAAGTATGCTGACTTGAAAATAATGTTATTTGTGAATATACACACAACTGGGATGTTTTATATTTTAAGTCTATTTCTACCTTATTTCCTCCTCAAACTATTTTTACATGGCTCCATTAACAAGTCTTCTAGATCACACTTTTCAATAAAAACCTCAATAATAGAGGATGGTGTTGTAGAGCAGTGGGTTAAGCTGCTGCCAGCATTACCTGCATCTTGTATCGGAATATTGCATATCAGAGCATAGGATCACACCTGTCTGCACTGCCCTCAATCCAGCTCCCTGCTAATGTTGGCAAGGAAAGCAGCACAAGATGGCCCAAGTACTTGGGTCTGTGCCACCCACGAGGGAGACCCAGATGAAGTTCTAGGTCCCTGGTTTTGGCCAGGAACAACCCCAGCTGTTAGGGGCTTTTGGGGATTGAACCAGAGAATGGAAGATCTTTTGTCTCTTTGCCTTTCAAATAAATAAGCCATTAAAATAAAACTCTCAATAATAACTACCATAAATTATCAACTTTAAACAGTTTTTGTTTAGTAATTTTATACCACTAGACTTCAGTTATTAATTCCCATGTTTAAGGAAATTAAGGTAAAAAAGGAACTCTATATTTATTTAAAGAAAAACTATAGATATCACATAAAGGGCCAAAAAACAAAAGCAGAAATAAGTAAAAATGAACAGTGGGATAAAGGTGAATTTCCTAAATAAGTGCAATAAATAAACTCAAAAAATTTTTGTGATTTTAATTTTCTCTTGCTAAACATACTTGCCTAGAGAGTGACAGAAATGTTTTATAGAGTAGAAGGGTAACAGTAAGATATTTGGAAAGTAGCAAAAATAGAACTAGGGAGACACAGGGCGGCACTGTGGAGCAGCAGGTTAAGTCCCAGCCGGTGAGCCTGGCTGGAGTTCTGCCTGCTCCGCTTCTGCTCTGGGCACCTGGCAAGGCAGTGGAGAATGGCACACCAATGGCACCAACATGGGAGACTTGTTTGGAGTTCCTGGCTCCCAGCTTTGGCCTGGCACACACTTGGCTGTTGCAGCCATTTGGGGAGTGAACCAGAGAATAGAATATCTATTCCTCTGCCTTTCAAATAAATGAATGAATAAATAAATCTTTTTTTTCTTTTTTTCTTTTTCTTTTTTTTTTTTTTTATTTTTGACAGGCAGAGTGGACAGTGAGAGAGAGAGACAGAGAGAAAGGTCTTCCTTTTGCCGTTGGTTCACCCTCCAATGGCTGCCGCGGTAGCGCGCTGCGGCCGGCGCACCACGCTGATCCGATGGCAGGAGCCAGGTGCTTCTCCTGGTCTCCCATGGGATGCAGGGCCCAAACACTTGGGCCATCCTCCACTGCACTCCCTGGCCACAGCAGAGAGCTGGCCTGGAAGAGGGGCAACCGGGACAGGATCGGTGCCCTGACCGGGACTAGAACCCGGTGTGCCGGCGCCGCAAGGCAGAGGATTAGCCTGTTGAGCCACGGCGCCGGCCTGAATAAATAAATCTTAAAAAAAAAAAAAAGAAAAGAAAAGAAAACCACCTTGGGGACATAACTATTTCCTATTCCAAGTTTTTTTTTTTTTTTTTTTTAAACTGTAATCCTAAAATATGCTAGAAGCTGGAAACCATTCTTACCCTCATATTTAACAGTGCTGAAGGGGGGACAGCCTCTGGTTCTTGTTTCACAGGAACTGCTGCCTCAGTCTCCAGACCTAGTTCTAACGCACTCAGGGGCATGGACTGCAGGGAAAACATCATCAGAGAAACAAAGGAGGTCAGTGCGCTCTGCTGCAACAGCAAGAGTTGCATTTTTCTTAAACAAAAAATGTCACACTGTACTTTGAATGTGAAATCACCACTACCAGATTGAATGCTAACAACCTTTACAAGCATTAAATCTCCAATAAACTACACCAACGACAGAATCTTATCTTTGCTTTCAGAGAGGATGTATAATAAAGTCAAACTCTGTCCCTGCATCCCATATGGGTGCTGGTTCAAGTCCTGGATGCTCCACTTCTGATCCAGTTCCCGGCTAATGTGCCTGGGAAAGCAACAAAAGATATCCAAGTGCTTGGGCCTCTGTACCCGGGAGGGAGATCTTGAAGAAGCTCCTGATCCACCCAGCTTCAGCCATTGCAGCGATTTGGGGAGTAAACCAGAGGATGAAGATCTTGGTCTCTCCCTAACTCAGCCTCTTAAATAAATAAATAAACCTTAAGAAATAAAATAAAAGACAGTTGGCCAGCGCCGTGGCTCAACAGGCTAATCTTCCGCCTAGCGGCGCCGGCACACCGGGTTCTAGTCCCAGTCAGGGCACTGGATTCTGTCCCAGTTGCCCCTCTTTCAGGCCAGCTCTCTGCTGTGGCCCAGGAGGGCAGTGGAGGATGGCCCAAGTACTTGGGCCCCGCACCCACATGAGAGACCTGGAAGAAGCTCCTGGCTGCCCCACTTCCAATCCAAGTCCCTGTTAATGTGCATGGGGAAAGCAGTGAAGATGACCCTCGCCCCCAACATGGGAGACATGAATGGAGTTCCAGGCTCCTGGCCCAGCCCAAGTTATTGTAGCTATCTGGGGAGTGAACTAGCTGATGAAAGATTTCTCTCACTCTATCTCTTCTTTCTGTCTGCTTTCAAATAAATCTTTAAAAAAAAAGGGGGGGAGGGTCCTTGTAAATATCTCCCTCATGAAAGAACACTCAACCTAAAAATAACAGTCACAAGTATATTTAAAATTAAGTCGTACAAATATTCACTTAAGTGGAGATTATGAATTAATAAAATATACCACGGCTGGCGCTGTGGTGTAGCAAGTAAAGTTGCCGGCCGCCTGTAGTACTGGCATCCTATACGGGTACCAATTCGTGTCCCGCCTACTCCACTTCCGATCCAGCTCTCTTCTATAGCCTGGGAAAGCAGTAGAAGATGGCCCAAGTCCTTGGGCCCCTGCATCCCTGTGGGAGACCTGGAAGAAGCTCCTGGCTTCGGATCAGCACAGCTCTGGCCATTGCAGCCAACTGGGGAGTGAACCGGTGGATAGAAGACCTTTCTCTCTCTCTCTCTCTCTTTCTGCCTTTCCTTCTCTTGTGTAACTATGACTTTCAAATAAATAAATCTTTAAAAAAAAAATACCCCTGGAGCAGATGTAGTGGTACAGTGAATGGGTTAAGTTACTGCTTGAGAAACCTGCAACCCATATCTGAATGCCCGTTCAGTCCCAGATACTCCACTTCCAATCCAACTTCTTCCTAATCTGTCTTGGGAGGCCCCTGACAACCATGAGAGAGAATCAGATGGAGTTCTGGGCACCTGGCTTCAGCCTGGCCCAGCCCTGGATGTCACAGCCACATGGGGAGAGAACTTTTAATAGAAGAAAATACATAAACATTTTTTTTTGGGGGGGGGGGACTACTTCTTAACAGAGCCTATGGAAAACCCTTACCTGCTGAACTGGTGGAGTGGGTGTTGGAGTTCCAAGTCCCGCATCTCCACCATCAATATCAAAGAGGTCATTTGGGCTAATTCCACTCTCACTCAAAGCAGCAAGCAGTAAATCTTGCCCTGGTTCCACCATCTTTAAAAAAAAAAAATTAAATATTAACATAAAAAATGTAGTGACATGTGTTCCTCTTACCAGGTCTATTCGTTCAGTATTTATCAAGAATTTGGTGTCAGGCAGAATATACAAGAGAACTATTCTCTGTTCTGCAGAAGCTCACACAGAAACAAAGCACAGAAAAGTAGGCAAACCACAGCAAGAGTATATGTCATGCCTAAAAGTACTGTGAGACAGATGACAATGGAGCAGATCTCACACCTACAGAGGCCCTCCTAAGAACTACAGCTGGAGGCTGGCGCCGTGGCTCAACAGGCTAATCCTCCGCCTTGCGGCACCGGCACACCAGGTTCTAGTCCCGGTCGGGGCGCCAGATTCTGTCCCGGTTGCCCCTCTTCCAGGCCAGCTCTCTGCTGTGGCCCGGGAGTGCAGTGGAGGATGGCCCAAGTGCTTGGGCCCTGCACCCCATGGGAGACCAGGAGAAGCACCTGGCTCCTGCCTTCAGATCAGCGCAGTACACTGGCCACGGCGACCATTGGAGGGTGAACCAACGGCAAAGGAAGACCTTTCTCTCTGTCTCTCTCTCACTGTCCACTCTGCCTGTCAAAAAATAAAAAAGAAATACAGCTGGAGCAACTACATAGGTATGAACACTCAGGACAGAAGCAAGGGGCTCACACAGGAGATGCAGGTATCACCCACAGCTCTGTCCACTATTCTAGAGGGGTCATTCAAATCTTGGGGTATTACAGGTTATGAATGGGTTTTTAGATGGAGAACTGCTTGAGACAGATCTGAGATTTAGATTACTCAAAAGCAATGTGGGGGGGGGGAGGGGCTGCACTGCAGTGGGTAAAGCTGCCGCCTGCAGTGCTGGCATCCCATATAGGCTCCGGTTCTAGTCCCAGCTGCTCCCCTTTCGATCCAGCTCTCAGCTATGGCCTGAAAAAGCAGAAGATGGCCCAAGTCCATGGGCCCCTGCACCCGTGAGGGAGAGCTGGAAGAAGCTCCTGGCTTAAGAACAGCGTAACTCTGCCATTGTGGCCATCTGGGGAGTGAACCAGCAGATGAAGACCTCTCTCTGCCTCTGCGTCTCCATAACTCTGCCTCTCAAGTAAATAAATAAATAAATCTTGGAAAAACTGAAAGGGAAAGTAAAACCAGAAACAGGAAGACACCACTATTACAGGGGCCAGCGCTGTGGAGCAACGGTTTAAAGTCGCAGCCTGTAGCACCACCATCCCATATGGGTGCCGGTTCGAATCCCAGCTGCTCCACTTCCAATACAGCTCTCTGCTGTAGCCTGGGAAAGCAGAGGATGGCCCAAGTGCTTGGGCGTCTGCACACGCATGGGAGACCTGGAAGAAGCTCCTGGCTCCTGCCTTTGGATCAGCACAGCTCCAAGCCGTTGCAGATATCTGGGGAGTGAACCAGCGACTGCATGACCCCTCTCTCCCTCTCTCCTTCCCCTCTCCCTACCCCCCCCCCCGCCTCTCCTTCTGTGTAACACTGATTTTTAAATAAATAAATAAATAAATATTAAAAAAAAAAAGATTCAGCGAACTCTAAAGGCTTCCATAGCCCTGGCAACTCATGACTAGAGCCTAGGGAGATTACTGACGCCATGAACAGGAGTGTCAAATTGTTAAATCAGCAACAGGAGTCACTGTGTACTTATACCCCATGTGGGATCTGTCCCTAATGTGTCGTCTAAAGCCAAGTGATGCTATAACTAGTACTGAAACAGTATTTTTATACTTTGCGTTTCTGTGTGGGCACAAACTGATGAGGTCATTACTAATTATATACTGAAGTGATCTTCTGTATATAAAGAGAATTGGAAATGAAAAAAAAAAAAAAACAACCTGGTGTTAAAATGGAAATGGCATAGAAAATTAATTAATTAAAAAAAAATTATGTAGGATCTCTGTCTTTAATGTGCTGTACATTGCTATTTAATGCTATAATTAGTAATCCAATGGTAGTTTTTTCACTTTATGTTGCTATATGGGCAAAATGTTGAAATCTTTACCTAATATATACTAAACTGATCTTCTGTATACAAAGAGAATTGAAAATGAATCTTTACATGAATGGAAGGGGAAAGGGAGCGGGAAAGGGGAGGGTTGCGGGCGGGAGGGAAGTTATGGGAGGGGGGAAGCCATTGTAACCCATAAGCTATACTTTGGAAATTTATATTCATTAAATAAAAGTTTAATAAAAAAAAAAGAAAGAAAAAAAAAAAAAAGATTCAACCACTATTTAAAAAAATAAAAACAAAAGCAAAACAGTGTTCCAGCAGAGCAGAAGACAGATGATGTTATAATCACAGGGAAGAGAGAAAACAAAGAGGGAATGACGTCCAGGATACTTAGGAGGAAGGATGCACCCACTGGACTTGGTGGAAGGAGTATGAAGCACATCAGAGAAAAATCCTGAGTACAGGGATGATTCAAATTAAGCCAAGAGAAAACGAAAAAATAAAAACTGCCCAGGAGACCTGAGGGATGAGTATGGGGGGTACGGAGAACACAGAGCTATTTTAGGATCCAGCACATGGATTGCAGGTTGCAGTTTTACAACTATAATCCTAGGAGAGGGGCCAGCGCTGTGGTGCAGCGGGTTAATGCCCTGGCCTGAAGCGCCGGCATCCCTTATGGGCGCCGGTTGGAGACCCGGCTGCTCCACTTTCAATCCAGCTCTCTGCTATGGCCTAGAAAAGCCCAAGGACTTTGGGCCCCTGCACCCGCATGGGAGACCCAGAAGCAGCTCCTCGCTCCTGGCTTCGGATCAGCGCAGCTCCGGCCACTGCAGCCAACTGTGGGGTGAACCAGTGGATGAAAGACTCTCTCTCTCTCTCTGCCTCTCCTTCTCTCTCTGTTAACTCTGACTCTCAACAAATATAATCCTAGGAGCCAGAACAACTTAGTCTACCACAGAAATGTATTTTTACCCATTTTACAAAAAGGAAAAAAGAAACCTAACAGGCTTTCTCAATTTTAACTTTCCTCATTAATTTCATTGAAATAATTTACTTAAGAAAAATACTTCAAAAAACTGTGAAAATGGAATTAAAAGTTTATTCTGATGCAAAAAAAAAAAATCCTGGAATCCATGAATACAAGACATTTTCAAAAATCCATGGGAGGGTCCAGCATTGTGGCTTGGTAGGTTAAACCTCTGCCTGCAGCGCTGGTTCGAGTCCAGCTGCTTCATTTTTTTTTTTTAAGTTTTTTATTTATTATTTTGAGAGGCAGAGTTACAGATAGTGAGAGGGACAGACAGAGAAAGGTCTTCCAACTGCTGGTTCACTCCCCAACTGGCCCCAATGGCTAGAGCTGTGCAGAGCCAAAGCCAAGAGCTTCTTCCGGGTCTCCCATGTGAGTGCAGGGGCCCAAGGACTTGCGACATCCTCTACTGTTTTCCCAGGCCATGGCAGAGTTGGATTGGAAGTGGAGCAGCCAGGAATCAAACCAGCGCCCATATGGATGCCGGCACTATAGGCGGCAGCTTCACCAGCTATGCCACAGTGCCTGCACCAATAAATACATCTTAAAAAAACGAAAACAAAACAAAAAAACGGCGCTGGTACTGTGCATAGCAGATAAAGCTGCCACCTGCAATGCCGGTATCCCATATGGGTGCTGCTTCCAGTTCTGGCTGCTCCACTCCCTAATTTTTTTTTTTTTTTTTTTTTGGACAGGCAGAGTGGACAGTGAGAGAGAGAGACAGACAGAAAGGTCTTCCTTTACTGTTGGTTCACCCTCCAACGGCTGCTATGGCCGGTGCGCTGTGGCCGGTGCACCATGCTGATCAGAAGCCAGGAGCCAAGATGCTTCCTCCGGGTCTCTCATGTGGGTGCAGGGCCCAAGCACTTGGGCCATCCTCCACTGCACTCCCGGGCCACAGCAGAGAGCTGGCCTGGAAGAGGGGCAACCGGGACAGGATCCAGCGCCCTGACCGGGACTAGAACCCAGCTTGCCGGCACCGCAGGCAGAGGATTAGCCTATTGAGCCACAGCACCAGCTGCTCCACTCCCTATTGATCCAGCTTCCTGCTAATGCGCCTGGGATAGCAGTGGAAGATGGCCCAAGTCCTTGCGCTACTGCAGCCACATGGGAGACTCTGAAGAAGCTTCAGGCTCCTGGCTTCGGATCGGTGCAGCTCTGGCTGTTGCAGCCATCTGGGTACTGAATCAGCAGATGGAAGACCTCTCTCTCTCTCTCCCTGCCTATGCCTCTCTGTAGCTCTGCCCTTCAAATAAATAAATAAATCTTTAAAAAAAAAAATCATGGGAGGCCGGCGCTGCGGCTCTATAGGCTAATCCTCCGCCTTGCAGCGCCGGCATACTGGGTTCGAGTTCCGTTCAGGGCACCGATTCTGTCCCAGTTGCCCCTCTTCCAGGCCAGCTCTCTGCTGTGTCCAGGAGTGCAGTGGAGGATGGCCCAAGTGCTTGGGTCCTGCACCCCATGGGAGACCAGGAGAAGCACCTGGCTCCTGCCATCGGATCAGCACGGTGCACCGGCCGCAGCGCGCCAGCCACGGCAGCCATTGGAGGGGGAACCAACGGCAAAAAGGAAGACCTTTCTCTCTGTCTCTCTCTCTCTCACTGTCCACTCTGCCTGTCAAAAAATTAAAAAAAAAAACTAAAAAAAAAAAAAATTAAAAAAAAAAATCATGGGAAGTAAATGTTATCTTCCTCTCTGCAACCATCTTTCAAATAAATAAATCTTAAAAAGCAGAGGGAGGATTGGAATTGATGGAACCCAGTGTGACCTAGCAGGAAGAGCAATGCCTGTGATCCAGAATACCAAATGAGTGCTAGTTCGAATCCCGGCTGCTCCACTTGTGATCCAGCTCCCTGCTAATGAACCTAGGAAAAATACCAGAAGATGGCCCAAGTGCCTGAGTTCCTATATCCACGTGGGAGACCCGGATGGAGTTCCTGGCTCCTCATTTCAGGCTATCTCAGCCCTGGCCATTGCAACCATTTGGGGATCTTCCATCCAACAGATAGAAGATCTCTGTCTCAGCCTCTAACTCTGCCTTTCAAATATATAAATCTTTTTTTTTTTTTAATCAGGAAAATGTGTACATTAAGAGAAAACTAGGGTAGGCATTGCCGTGCAGCGAGCTGAGCCACTGCTTGCAATGCCTGAATCCCAGCTGCTCTGCTCCTGACTCACCTTCCTGCTTAATGCATCCTCAGAGGTAGCTGCTGATGGCCTCAGTGTCTGGGCCCCTGCCACATACATGGAAACGCACATGGAGCCCCTGGTTCCTGGCTTCTGCTTGGCCCAGCCCTGAATGTTGTGAGCATTTGGGAAATAAACCAGTAAATGGAAGATCTTTCTGTCATTCCACCTTTCAAAGATAAAAATAACCTTTAAAAATAAATAAAAACCACACATGGATTTCAAAATTTTGCATCAGAATACATTTATCTTTTAATTCAATTTCCACAAACAAGCACCCTTGTATACAAACATAACAGAAATCTGATTTTATTTATTTTTCTCAGGAAAGTTCGTGTTACATAAATAAGATACTAATTTTCAGTTAGTCCATTTGTTCTCAGACTGGGTGATAAAATTAACATCAGTGTTCACGATGTCCTACAGAAAGGGTGTTAGCGGAGAGCACCATGACCATGACTTCCAATGTATAAGAACTGTTTCAGATGACAGCAAGACATTTAACAAATTCTCTACTCTACATCTTGTATGTCTGTTTATCAGTCAGAAATTCTAATGGGAACACGAGTGAGGATGAAGTGAAAACCACAGACATCCAGAGAGAAACTGGCTCAGGACTGCAGGAAGGACAGCATCTCTAGATGGGATTTCTCTAGAACTTCTCAGAGAAAAGAACGAAAACATTTCAAGCAGTAAGGAAAAAAGAGAAGGAAACGCACACTGATGAAGTGTGTTCCACAAGCCTGACAGTTAAGATCTCCCTCTACAGCGCCATATTTAAGCCCACAACAACCCTGTATGAGACCAGTGATACAATTCAGAGCTTCAACTGAGGCCCAGAAATGTTGATACACTTGCCCAAGTCCATCCTGACGGGGAGGAGATTAGATTTCAGATAATGCAAACTCCAAAGCCCATGGATTCTCCAACGAATACAATTGAAATTCACCATCTATGAAGTTTCAACACTTTATTTTGGAATAAATGTCAAACTGAGCTTAAAATTGGAAAGAGAATGAAGTATCAGACAACAAGATAGAAACAGTATGACAGAGGAGACAAGACAAACGTCCAACATGGATTTAAAAGATAATGTTGGCCCAGGACTGGCATTGTGGTGTAGCAGGTAACATCTGGTATGAGCTCCAGTTCGATCCCAGCAGGTCTACTCTCTTTTTCATTTTTAATTTTATTTACTTATTTATTTATTTGACAGGCAGAGTGGTCAGTGAGAAAGAGAGAGAAAGAGACAGAAAGAAAGGTCTTCCTTTTCCATTGGATCACCCCCAATGGCCGCTGCAGCCAGCGCACCGCGCTGATCCAAAGGCAGGAGCCAGGTGCTTATCCTAGTCTCCCATGCGGATACAGGGCCCAAGGACCTGGGCCATCCTCCACTGCACTCCCAGGCCACAGCAGAGAGCTGGCCTGGAAGAGGGGCAACCGGGACAGGATCTGGTGCCCCGACCAGGACTAGAACCTGGTGTGCGGGCGCGAAAGGTAGAGGATTAGCCTAGTGAGCCCCCAGTATTTACTTTTAAAAGATGACATTTTGATAGTATCTCGAATTCTATTAATCTGCCACAGTGGGTGGGCAAAGGGACCCTTCCCCCCAAATTCCCATAATTATTGGTCCTAGAGAAATATTTTATGGCTTGAAAATGTTTTTCAAGCATTCATTTAGGATTCTTTGAACATATTTGTACCACAGTTCATAATGTATATATAGCCCTGCACCCGCATGGGAGACCAGGAGGAAGCACCTAGCTCCTGGCTTCAGATGGGCGCAGTTCCGGCCACTGTGGCCATTTGGAGAGTGAACCAACAGAAGGAAGACCTTTCTGTTTGTCTCTCCCTCTCACTGACTGAGACTCTACCTCTCAAATAAAATAAATAAAATCTTTAAAAAATAAATACTGAATTACTTATTTACATTTGAAACAAAAGTACACTGCTTTAAACCAAGGATTCCAAACTACAGATCACAGAGCTCTTTGGAGGTCAAGCAATTAATTAATTTATCCTACATACACCAAGACCTAATTATACTCAAAAGTACAGAGACATCTTTAATTAAAGAAATGAGAATCACTGAAAAGTGTTACTAAATGCACAAGAGCTTTTCAAAATGTTTTCTTAACAAGGAGCATTAAAAGTACAAAAACAGAGACTAAAGCCATCGCCTACAGTAGCAGGATCCCATATGGGCGCAGGCTGGAGTCCCAGCTGCTCCACTTCTGATCCAGCTTCCTGCTAATGTGCCTGGGAAAACATGGAGGATGGCCCAAGCACTTGGGACCCTGCACCCATGTGGCAGATCCAGATGAAGCTCCTGGCTTCAGTCTAATCTAGCCCTGGCCATTGTGGCCATTTGAGGACTGAACCAGTGGATGAAAGACCTCGCTTTCTGCCTCTCCCTCTCTTGTATTTCTACCTTTCAAATAAAGAAATAAATATTAATAAATAAATAAAAAGTAAAGAAATAGCAACATGGAAGGCAAAATCCTGGAGTGGGATTTCTGATGTTCATACAAGAAAACACATCAACAGTTTAAACTACACATAAGTGCCCAGCTCAGAATTCACTATAGGAACTACAATTAGGTTTAACCATTCTGCAATCTATTCATGTTTCAAAACATGTTGCATATCATAAATATACAGTTAATTAAATGAATGAATAACAAGACCTGCTGACCTTAGTAGTGACAAAATGGACAAAATGAACAAGACGGGGCCAGCGCTGTGGCACAGCAGGTTAACGCCCTGGACTGAAGCACTGGCAACCCATATGGGAGCTGGTTCGAGACCCGGCTGCTCCACTTCCTATCCAGCTCTCTGCTATGGCCTGGAAAGCAGTGAAAGATGGCCCCAAGTCCTTGGGCCCTTGTACCCACATGGGAGACCTGGAAGACGCTCCTGGCTCCTGGCTCCTGGTTCCTGGTTCCTGGTTCCTGGTTTCAGATCGGTGCAGCTCTGGCTGTTGTGGCCAATTTGAGAGTGAACCAGCTGATAGAAGACTTCTCTCTCTCTCTCTCTGTGCGTAACTCTGATTTTCAAATAAATAAATAAATCTTAAAAAAAAAAAGACTTTAATCTTACATACATTTTTTTTTTTCTTTTGACAGAGTGGACAGTGAGAGAGACAGACAGACAGACAGAAAGGTCTTTCTTTTACCGTTGGTTCACCCTCCAATGGCCGCTGTAGCCGGCGCAACCGGGACAGGATCTGGCGTTTCGATCGGGACTAGAACCTGGGGTGCCGGCACCACAGGCGGAGGATTAGCCTATTGAGCCTCGGCGCTGGCCTTACATACATCTTAAAAACAAACAATGTTAGGGATCCTTTTTCAGCCAACTGGGCACAAATTTTCTACTTAATCCTTTTGCAGAGAAGGGGAGATGAGACACAACAAGAACTCTTACCCAATTCTCTAACTCCATTAGGCATGACCCTTAATATTTAACCATATTCTTGTTCTCAAAATATTAAAGTCGCCGGAGCCATGGCTTAACAGGCTAATCCTCCGCCTTGTGGCGCCGGCACACCGGGTTCTAGTCCCGGTTGGGGCGCCGGATTCTATCCTGGTTGCCCCTCTTCCAGGCCAGCTCTCTGCTATGGCCCGGGAAGGCAGTGGAGGATGGCCCAAGTGCTTGGGCCCTGCACCCCATGGGAGACCAGGAGAAGCACCTGGCTCCTGGCTTCAGATCAGCGCGATGCGCCGGCCGCAGTGGCCATCGGAGGGTGAACCAATGGCAAAAATGAAGACCTTTCTCTCTGTCTCTCTCTCACTATCCACTCTGCCTGTCAAAAAAAAATTAAAGTCTCAGAATTTCAGTGTTTAAGCTGAGAACCCTTAAAAGTTTATTAGCTGGCCGGCGCCACAGCTCACTAGGCTAATCCTCTGCCTGCAGCGCCAGCACCCTGGGTTCTAGTCCTGGTTGGGGCACCGGGTACTAGTCCGGGTTGCTCCTCTTCCAGGCCAGCTCTCTGCTGTGGCCCGGGAAGGCAGCGGAGGATGGCCCAACTGCTTGGGCCCTGCACCCGCATGGGAGACCAGGAGGAAGCACCCAGCTCCTGGCTTCAGATTGGCACAGCACCAGCCATAGTGGCCATTAAGGGAGTGAACCAATGGAAGGAAGACCTTTCTCTCTGTCTCTCTCTCACTGTCTATAATTCTGTCTCTCTCACTAACTCTGCCTGGCAAAAAAAAGAAAAAGAAAAAAAAAAAAGAAAAGTTTATTAGCAGATTTCTCTCCTCCTCCACATTTTACAAGACTTGTTCCTGGGAGTGACAACAACATTTTCACTGTGAATCCACAAAGTATAAAACAAATGCTAAATACTATAGATAGAAGAACTGTTAGTGTGTCTACACAAAGGAATTCACAGACCACAAATGACGTTGATCAATCCTACAAACCCAAGTTAGTGCCACAGAGGAATCCACCTCAATCAGTGGAAAACAGAGTTTGATGTTTACCATAAATACATTTGAAAACATTAACTATTTCAAAATACTACAGCTATGATAAACAAAAAACAAAGACAAAATGGTGGCGAGAAACCAGGAGCTACCCTTGGCTGGAAGAGAATACTGAGAAACCATAGCCAACCAGAAGCATACAGGATGCAACTCCCATGGAGAACATTAACACTGCAACAGGGCAAGGCTCCTCCTGCTGAGTTCTACTGAGTAAATTTACAGATGTGAGCAGACAGAAGGGACTTGCTACCGAGCAGACAGAAGGCATGTATCGTCAAGGCAGTACCATAGCACAGTCGTGCAGGAGACAATGGGGTCGGAAAGACTGTCTGGGTTCAGACACTGGGCACATGACCCACTAATGGCATGATAGATCCAAAATAACCTGACTCAGTTTCCTTATCTTAGAAATAAAACTAGAACTTCCCTTATAGTACTTGTTGAGTAGTGAAAGTGATATTACCTAGAGCAAATGTTTACTTCTACCTATTAACCATCATTTTGATAAATATTAGTGCTGTGTTCAAAAAGAGATGTTTTCTTCAGAATCAATGATGTAACACTTTATTTCCCAAAACAAAATTGTTAGCGATCTTCTCAATAATTAAATACAAATTACCATTATATTAAAAGTGCCACACATAAAATTTGCCCAGTATTGTCTCTAAAAGAAATCAAACATTTTTAAAATGTGGACTTAAGGGGCTATTCGTGGCTTAGCAGGTAAAGCCATTGCCTGCAATGCAACGACCCCTTATGGGCGCTGGTTCTTGTCCCACCTGCTCTACTTCCTATCTTGCTCCTTGCTAAAGGCCTGAGAAAAGCAGTGGAGGCTAGCCCAACTGTTTGGGTCTCTCTTACCCACGTGGGAGACCCAAATGATGCTCTGAGCTTCGGCCTGGCCCAGCTCCAGTCACTGCAGCCATCTGGGGAGTGAATCAGTGGACTGCAGAGTCTATCTCTTTCTGTCTCTCCCTCACTCCCTGCAACTCTTTCAAATAAATCAATATTTTTAAAAAAATTAAATGTGCAATTAGCAAATATCTTTGCTTTGAGGAACAAGAAAAATGATTTTCTCGGGGGCCAGCACTGTGGCACAGCAGGTTAAGCCATCATTAGCAGCACTGGCATCCATGTGGGTGACCAGTATGAGTCCCAGCTGCTCCACTTCCAATTCGGCTCCCTGCTAATACACCCAGGAAACCAGCTGAAGAGGGCCCAAGTGCTTGCTGAGAAAGGCTCAGCCCTGGCCATTGCGGCCATTTGGGGAGTGAACCAGTCTTCCATCTGCTGGTTCACGCCCCAAATGACAGCAATGATGACTTGGGCCAGACTAAAGCCAGGAGCCAGGAACTCCACCCAAGCCTCCCACATGGGTGGCAGGGACCCAAGCACTTGGGCCATCTTCCACTGCCTTCCCAGGAACATTAGCAGGGAGCTAGATCAGAAGGTGAGTGGTCAGGACTCTATGGGATTCTAGCATGCCAAGTGGTAGCTTAACCCACTGCAACACAGTCAGTCATGGCAGCAGTTTAAATATATATACACACAGGGGCTGGCAGTGTGGCTCAGCAGGTTAAAGCCCTGGCCTTAAGCGCCGGTATCTCATATGGGCACCAGTTCGAGTCCAAGCTGCTCCTCTTCCAATCCAGCTCTCTGCTATGGCCTGGGAAAGCAGAAGATGGCCCAAGCGCTTGGGCCCCTGCACCGGGCGTGGGAGACCCAAAAGAAGCTCCTGGCTTCAGATTGGCACAGCTCCAGCCATTGTAGCCATCTGGAGAGTGAACCAATGGATGGAAGACCTCTCTCTCTCTCTCTCTCGTTCCTCTGTGTAACTCTTTCAAATAAATAAATCTTAAAAAAAAAAAAAAAGGGAGTGCCTAAAAAAACACACAAAATATATATACACATATATTGGGGAGGGGGTGCATTTGGCAATGATTAGGATACCTTAGACAATGGCATCTCCTATCTAATGCCTCATAAGTTCCAGGTTCCTGCTAACGGACACCCTGGAAGGCAGCAGGATGATGGCTCAAGTACTTGAGTCCTTGCCACCCACTAGGGAGACCTAGACTAAATTCCAGGATCCTAACTTCACTCCAGCCAAGCCCTGGCTGTTGTAGGCTTTTGAGAGTGAACCAGCAGATGGCGGATCTCTGTAGACAGCAAGCACTGCGACACAGTGGCTAATCTGCTGCTTGCAAGCCAGCATCCCATATTGAATACTGTTTCAAGTCTCTGTGTCTCGGCTTCTGATCCAGCTCCCTGCTAATATACCTGAGAAAGCAGTGGAGGATGGCCCAAGTACTTGGGTCCCTACCACACTTCTGGGAGACCTGGATGGAGTTCTTGGCTTTGGCCTAGCCTGGCCTTGATGTTTTGGGGCCATTAGGGATTGAACCAGAAGATGGAATCTCTTTCTCTCCCCCCACCCCACCTTTCAAATGAATAAATCTTTTTTTTTTTGGACAGGGAGAGTGGACAGTGAGAGAGAGACAGAGAGGAAGGTCTTCCTTTGCCGTTGGTTCACCCTCCAATCGCCGCCGTAGCCGGCGTACCACGCTGATCCGATGGCAGGAGCCAGGTGCTTCTCCTGGTCTCCCATGGGGTGCAGGGCCCAAGCACTTGGGCCATCCTCCACTGCACTCCCGGGCCATAGCAGAGGGCTGGCCTGGAAGAGGGGCAACCAGGACAGAATCCGGCGCCCCGACTGGGACTAGAACCTGGTGTGCCGGCGCCGCAAGGCGGAGGATTAGCCTGTTGAGCCACGGCGCCGGCCTAAATCTTTTTTTTTTTACTTAAAAATTTATTTAAGTCAGAGTTACACAGAGAGTGGAAGAGCCAGAGAAGAGAGGGAGAAAGAGAATCTTCCACCTGCTGATTCATTCCCCAAATGGCCCCAACAACTGGGGCTGGGTCAGGCTGAAGCCAGGAGTTGGGAACTTCTCCCAGATCTCCAACATGGGTGCACAGTCCCAAGTACTAGGGCCATCTTCCACTGTTTTCCCAGGTACATTAGCAAGAAGCTGGATTGGAAGTGGAGCAGCCGGGTCTCAAGCCTGAGCCGATATTGTATGCTGGCGTCGCAGGTGGCAGCTCTACCTGCTATAACACAATGCAGGCCCTTCAAATTAATAAATCTAAAAAATATTATAAAGATATCAGAGAAATGAAAAGATAGTTATAAGAAAGTAGGCCGGCGCCGTGGCTTAACAGGCTAATCCTCCACCTTGCGGCGCCGGCACACCGGGTTCTAGTTCCGGTTGGGGCGCCGGATTCTATCCCGGTTGCTCCTCTTCCAGGCCAGCTCTCTGCCATGGCCCTGGAAGGCAGTGGAGGATGGCCCAAGTCCTTGGGCCCTGCACCCGCATGGGAGACCAGGAGAAGCACCTGGCTCCTGGCTCCTGGCTTCAGATCAGCGCGATGCGCCGGCCACAGCGGCCATTGGAGGGTGAACCAGCGGCGAAAAGGAAGACCTTTCTCTCTGTCTCTCTCACTATCCACTCTCCCTGTCAAAAAAAAAAAAAAAAAAAAATTATTTATTTCAGAGGCAGAGAGACAGACAGACAAAGGTCTTCTATGCACTGGCTCATTCTCCAGACGGCCGCAACAGCTGAAGCTGCACTGATCCGAAGCCAGAAGCCAGGAGCCTCTGCTAGGTCTCCCATGCAGGTGCAGGGGCCCAAGCACTTGGACTATCCTCCACTGCTCTCCCAGGCCACAGCAGAGAGCTGGATTTGAAGTGGAACAGCCGGGACTCAAACCAGTGCCCATATGGGATGCCAGTACTGCAGGTGGCAGCTTTACCTGCTACGCCACAGCGCTGGGCCCCTCTCCTCTTTGCTATAACTCTTGCTTTCAAAAGAAAAATAAAAATCTGAAAAAAAAAAAAAAATGCTGCTTGGGACACCCACATGCCATACCAAAGCACCCAGGTTCAAGTACCTGTTCTGCAATTAATTTCCAGCTAATGCACACCCTATAAGGTAGCAGGTGACAGCTAAAGTACCTGGGTCCAACCATCCACGTGGAAAACTCACACTGAGTTCCTGGATCCTGGCATTGGCCTGGCCCAGTCCAGGTGACTAGGGAAATGAACCAGCAGATGGTGGTATCTCTCCATCTGTGTGGGTCTCTGCTTTTCAAATAAATATTAAAAACAACAAAAAATGTACCTAAGAACTTCCTTTACCTACAAGGATATCATCTGTATTTTTCAACACCCAATGGCTCAGGGACCCTTGCTCAGTAAAGTGACCCCTCCAACACAGAACCCTTAGAAAGAAGACATCCACAAAGGAATGTGCAAATCATAAACAAAGTTTCAAAATCGGTTAATCCTCCACATGTAGCTCTGGGCAGGCTGCTCCACTTCCCATCCAGCTCTCTGCCGTGGCCTGGGAGAGCCATGGAGGACGGCCAGAGTCCTTGGGCCCTGCACCTGCATGGGAGACCAGAAGAAGCTCCTGGCTCCAAATCAGCTCAGCTCCAGCCGTTACGGCCGTTTAGAGAGTGAACCAGCAGATGAAAGACCTCTCTGTATCCCTCTCACTGTAACTCTACCTCTCAAATAAGTAAATAAAATATTAAAAAAAAAAAGTAGAGGGAAGCAAAAGCAAAGTTCACACAACTTTCTAGATCATCACTACCTGAAATTCAGATGCTAACCCTAAAACTCTGTCTGCGGCTTCTTCGTCCTTTGATCTTCAAAATAATCTATGAGTCAATACTACTCATCATTGCCTCATCACAAAGGAGAAACTGAGGCTTAAAAAGACAAACTTGACTTAACAAGCACACAATCTCGGCAGAGCACTGGCACACCAGGAGGTCTGACTCCCACCCCCTCAAAACCCTTTCCTCTCTACTCCTAGCCCTATATGGAACCCTCCTCATCTTCAGGCTCCGAACAAAACATCTACTGAACATCTACAGGCTTCCGTTCTGGCCAGCATTCCCCAACCACCACAGTGCAACCACTGTGTGCACTGTATCTGCACTATCTGGGGTACAGTTAGTGATCTAAAAGTGACTTAAAGTGTCTAGGAGGATCTACAGAGGCTCCATGCAACCCAACACCATTTTATGTGAGGGACCAGCGCATGTGCAGAGCTTGGGATCCGTGGGGGTCCTGGAAGAGAACCAGAATTTTTCTAATAGGCTGGTCACAATATGTTATCAAATGAATTTTGTGTATCATTGCCAGCATTTTTAAATTCGATGTTATTTCAAAAAGTGCATGGAAAATACATATTATGAAAAAATATCGATTTCAAATTTTACACACAAATAAACTTATAACTGCATTTTCCACAAATGTCTTAAGTACCCTGTTATAAAAAATTAGTGTACAGCATTCAGAAAACACATTTCATGCAAAGTTTCTGTTAAATGTGTATATACTAGCTCACCATGTAAAACACAACTCTCACCATGAGCTATAACAAAACTGAAAATTATTACTACAATCTAAACATTGTCTCCCAAGAAACAGAAAAGCTAATTTGGTGGGTTTCACACCGTATCTTAGCCTTGAAGTAGAATCCCTGCCCTTGCATCTGCAACTTCAGCCCTCCCACAGTTGTCCGTAGCACGGGGGAGCTCCTGCCAGGAGATCTGTCAGTCAGCAAAGATAATCCCGAAAACTTCAGGATTACATCATCTTAGTTATTCATTGGCTAAACTGAAAGCACTTCACTATTAAAAAAAAAATGCATCTTCTCACCAGCTTCAAGCAGGCCAAGCCAGGGAACCCGCACGCCCCCCGCGGGGCAGGGGGCTCACCCAGACACCCAGATGTGTCTGTCACCAGCGCCTCCAAAGCAGGGAAACCTCCCCAGAGCCCTGGCGCCAGGGAACGCCGCCTGACCCCCAAGCTCTGCCCTGCCCTCGGCGACGCTTCACCTGACAGCTGAAGGGGAAAACACAGGCTTGTGAAGGAACTGTAAGAAACCCAGCAGAGACACGCACGGCAGCGCTCCGGGCTCCGGGAGACCTCGGAGACGCTCCGCGCCGAGGCGCGCTCCTCCGGGCAGCCCTGCGACTCCGCACCGGCTCGGGGGCGCCGCGCCCCGGCTCCCCGGGGCCCCCGGCCCGCAGCGCCGGGAACCAACTTTCAAAGGTCGGAGGGGACCAGTGTATAACCTTCCCTCAGCACGTGTTCAGCACAAACTTCCGGGTGCGGCTACAATTGGCTGCGCAATTCATTGGATGGAGACGGCGCCTCGGCTCCCGTCCGCTCGCCCCTCTCCCCGGCCGGCGGAGCCCCAAAACAAAAGCCTCCCCCGGCCAACGCGGCACGCCCGAGCGCGGACCGCAACCCCGGCCCGCACGGCAGCACAAAGCCGCGCCGGCGAGCGGACGGGCCGGACGCCGGGTCGGCCCCGACTCGGACCCCAAGGGTTCGGGAACATCCAAATCCCCCCAGCGGTTAAACCGACCCCCGGCCGGCTCTGCTCGGGGAGCCTGACATGCTCGCTCCACCGAACTCTCTCCGGACGAGCAAGTCGCCAACCGCCGTCCCCCGAGCACCGAGCCGGCTTCCCGGCCGCCGGCGGGGCGCGCAGGCAGCCCCCACGTGTGCACGCACCGTGCCCGGCGCCCACCGCCGCCACGGGCTCGGGTGTAGGCAGGGCGCCCGCAGCCTCCCTCGCTCCCTCCGCCTAAGCCGCCTGCACGGCTCGGGCAGCGGCCGGACCCCACTCTGCTCGCGGGACAAACACAGGGCGCGACCCCCGTGCAGCCGGCGTGCGCCGCCGCTGCCCCCTCGGCCCGGGGGCGCCTCCCGCCCGGGGCAGCGCCGAGCCCCGCCAGCGGCGTCCGCAGGGCCCGGCGCTCACGGCCGCCGCCGGGACCGTGGCCCCCGGGGGTCCCGGAGCGCGGGGCGGCGGGGGGCGGCGAGCGCGCAGCGAGGCCCCAACCCGGGCTGAGGTGGCGGCGCCCCCCCCAGCCCGGCCCCACACGGACCCCGAGGAGGGTGGGAGTGGGAGGCTGTCCGGGAGGGGGAGAGGGGAGGCAGGGCAGGGCTGAGGGGAGGACTCACTTTCCCCGCGGGACCCGACGCCAGGACAGCTTCTCCCCGGCGACGAGCGCTTCGAGAGCCGGCGGCGGCAGGAGCGGCGGAGGCGGCGGCGGCGGCGGCGGCAGCGGCGTCCGGCTCTGCCTACCTCCCCGCCGCCATCTTGACGCCCCTCCCCCCAGCCCCCCCGCCCCACGGGGAGGGGAGGGGGAGGGACGCCGGACGAGGCGCCGCGCGCAGGCAGCGCGCGCCGCGCCCCCACGTGACTTCCTCCCGCCCCACCCCCACCCCCCGCCGCTCCCCCGCGCCCCGCCTCCCTCCCAGACGGAGGAAGATGATTCCCCCCCCATCTCGGCCTCTCCGCGCCTTCGCCGCCAGAAACGGACTCCGCCGGCTCCTGCCGGCCCGGTACCAGTGGTTGGATCCAAGGGAATTCCGGAACCCAAACGGTCCATTGTCGCGGCTCTAGGGTGGGCGAGGGGTAAGGGGGCCGGGTTCCCGAGAAGGGGGAGGGGGGTAGGCGAAGGCCTCCGAGGAGAGTCACGTGTCTACTGTTTCCGCCGGCGCTCGCGGAACACTCGCGAGAATTCCGTTCCCCCGCCCCGCCTCCCGCGGGCTGTCGGGAAGAAGGTCTGCGCCGGGTGCCGCCAGGAGGTCGGCCGGTGGGACGTGCGCATGCGTCCCACACCTGCTTTCAAAGTCGGGCTAGGAGGGGCCCGCGGCTATTTTCGGAACCCTTTGGGTGGGTTGCGGCGACCCAGGAAGTCACCCAGTGGCGTATGTGTCCTTTTGAAAATCTCGTCCGTCCTAGAAGTAAAAATCCGCATGTTCGTGGCGTGTCAGGCTCGCCGCAGGCGCCGGGACCGCGCGTGACGGGGCCGGGCGGCCGGGGCAAGGCCACGGTCGCACCCCGAGGAGGGCAGGGTCAGTCCCGCACCGGGCCGCACCGGGCGACGAGCCTGGACTTCTGGTCGCCCTGGGCGTAGCTGGGGCAGTGGGCACGCGTGGGTGACTCTTGCCCGCGGCTGGCTGCGCGTCCCACCCAGTGCGGTCGCGACAACGGCTGGGAGTGAAAGGGTGCGCTCTCCAGAGGAGGCGGTGGGGGCAGGCGTGGCGGGAGTGATTAGGAGTACGAGTCTTCCAGTCACTGCTTGTCTAGATAAATGAGGTTGTGTTACCAGAGGGTACTTCCGGAAGTATGCGTGTGAGGACAGAGGGCCGCGAGGGTGTCAGACTGTCCTGCACAAAATAAATGGCCGTCTTAACTCCGTCTTCCAAGTTGAAGCGTCTGATAGGTATGTGCGTGCGTCTGTGAATAAGTGAGGGTGTGAAAGTGCCCGCTGACCGCTTTGTGCATGATCAGCTCGCGTCCGTTTCTCTTGATCCTCCCTCGACAAATAATTCCGAGCAAGGACCTCGGCGGCCTGGTGCATCGCTGTGCGCTAGACTGGCCTACGAGCAGTCTGAACCCGTCATCTTGGAAAGGAAGAAGAAGCTGCAGAGAGGTCCAAGGCAGCCCAGCAAATGCAGTGGTGCCTTTGGGGCGTGGCCAGTGGTCCCAGATTCCGGAAGTGAGACCCCACCCAGAAACCCACATACCCCTTGAGAAATTCCTGAGCCTAAGTCAGATCTCTGGTCATCCCTGCACCTGCAGCCGAGCGTCAAGGTTGTGTTTCGGGTGCTTGTGCACACCCGGGTTGTGTACAAGGTCACTCGTTCACAGAGGCAAAGATAGGGAACGATTCACCCTTTCTTAGCTCTTGATCTTAGCCAAGAAGCAGTAGATTGGCACGTCTTTGAAGGACGGGTTCGGCGAGGGCACTCCCCTCCCTACGCATATGAGCATGCACAGCCTCAGATACGGTTTGTTTGTGTGTACACAAACCCTGAAAGTCAACACAGCGGTCGCATCCGTGTCTAAGAACTGAGATACCGAGGGTCAGCGGTGGGAGGAAGTCTTACTGGGTGCGCGCAGAGAGGAATTAGAGCTGGAAGCAGGTATTTCAGAAAGTGCTTGGTCAGGCATGGAACTGGCTGTCTACACGACGCTTCTTCATTCGACCAGTCACTACGTGCCACATACTGCGTGAGGCATTAGGGATATGGGTGTTTTAAGATTTACCTCATTGATTGGGAAGAGTTACAGAGAGGTAGAGACAGAGAAAGGGGTAGGGATATGGGTTTAAGAACAAGAAACGGGAAGGGGAAATGGTCCCTGCCCTGGAGATGAACGTCCTTACGTTCTAGTAGACGTTAACCTCAAAAGCACACAAACTGTGGGATTATAACTGCAGTGCTACCCAGTGGGCCACACACTGGGACAGAGGAACCTGGCCTCAACAGGGAAGTCAAAGAAGGCTTCCCCAAGAAAGTGACAGCTGAGATTTGAAAGGTGAGAGTGAACGAGGCGTGGAGACGAGAGCGGTGCAAGTCCAGACCCGGAAGCAGCAAAGCACCTAGCGGGACGGTGAGAAGGCAAGTCCACCAGACGCCGCCGGCTCTCAGCTCCGCGCCCGGGCTGCTGTGCGCTGCCCCGATGAGGGAGACGGCAAGGCTGCAGGAGGAGGCCGCCTGTGGCCGGCAGCCCAGCGGCTGCAGATCTCTCCCGGTGTGCAGCTTTACCACACTTGCACAACTACCCCCACCCCAGACACCAGGACCAACCGGAGCACAGCCCCTTCACGCTCAGACAAGCACCAGCTGGGCAGAGCCACCTCCATGGAGTTGGGGTTCAGCAACTGGGGGCCATGCCTAAGTGACACCAGCCTTTCTGTGTCCCCTCCCCCTTGGTGGGGAGAGCTGCAAGCAGTTGACCCTCTAGGAAGCCCTGAGGATCTCTGGGTAGCCTTTTGAATCATCATCGTTTATTCCTGATTCATGAACTGTCTCCTGACCGAGCCTTGACGGAACAGGTGAAGGCACTGCCGGTCGCGATAAGCGTTACAGGTGGACGCGGGCCTTTCTCAAGCGGTCTCTGGGATGTGGACTCTGTTCTGGGAGCTACCCGGAGCCCCTCTTACACAGAGGACGGCTGTGGTCAGATGCACCTCTGGAAGCCGGGCGTCTAAGAACCAGAGTACAGGTACAAAGACCAGACAGGTGAGAGGAGAACCTGAAGTGCAGAAAACGATAGTGAAGGAGGCCAAGTTCAGCCAGTGTGCAGGAGGTAAAACTGGCAGTTTGCAGAGGGATTTGGGGGCCCCCGGGGTGGGGGGAGCTAGCACAACACCGTGATGCTGCTACCTGGGGAGGGGACAGTGCCGTCGGCTGGAACTGACCTCAGGAGAAACAGGCCTAACGAGATAACGGGACAGGTAATGAGTTTGGCTTTAGGTGGGGAGAATGTGTGTTACAGACGCCCCCAAATGGCTAACACAGCAAACGTCCGGCTGTTTCTCGTAATTACGCAGGGCAGTCACCAGCTGATGGGTCAGCTGTGGGCTGGGCTCGGCTGGGATGCTGTGGCCTCTCCGTGGCACAAGTGTAGTGACTTAGGGCTCCCAAGAACAGAAAGGCAGAAGCTACTAAGCTCTCTTAAGTCTTCGTCTTTTTTTTTTTTTTTAAGATTTTTATTTATTTATTTGAGAGGTAGAGTTACAGACAGTGAGAGGGAGAGACATAGAGAAAGGTCTTCCTTCTGTTGGTTCACCCCCCAGATGGCTGCAACTGCCAGGGCTGTGCCAATCTGAGGCAGGAGCCAGGAGCTTCTTCCCGGCTTCCCACATGGGTCAGGGGCCCAAGCAATTGGGCCATCTTTACTGCTTTCCCAGGCCACAGCAGAGAGCTGGATTGGAAGAGGGGCTCGAACTGGTGCCCATATGGGATGCCAGCGCCACAGGCGGAGGATTAACCTACTGCACCACAGCGCCAGCCCTAAGTCTTTGTCATATTGACTGACCACTTGGGAGTGATGTTAGCAAGCCCAAATGGGACTCGAGGAAAAGCAACAAAAGGTGAAATTCGCTGGCCCCCACAGTTCTCTCCTGGAGGGTTTTAAGGGCCCTGTGGGAAACCCAAGTGGAGACTCTTGCAAGCGGTTGCAATCCAGGGCTTGTTGGTCTGAGGGATTAAAATACGAGAGGGTAAAACTACGCAGGAGGAAATTCAGAGACAAGTGCAGGACCCAGGGCAGAACCTTGAGAGTTTCTGGTTTATGGGGGAAAAAAAAAATAAGGTTTTGTGTTTTGATTGATTTAGAGAGAGAATGTGTCTTCCAAGTGCCAGTCCATTCCTCAGGTGCCTACAACAGCCAGGGCTGAGCCAGGCCTAACCCAAGAGCCACAGACTCCCTCCAGGTCTCCCACGTGGGTAACAGAAGCACAAGTACTTGAGCCATTATCCTCTGCCTTCCCATGGGCGTTAGCAGGAAGCTAGAGGGCTCACAGCAGCACCCCAAGATGGACTGTGGGCGTCCCTAGTGCTGGTTTAACCCACTGTGCCCCGGCACCTGCCCCAGAGCCTTCGGTTTTTGTGTCTAAGAGGTGAGCATGCAGTAAGCCTAAGGAAAGTGATTCAGGAAGAAATTCTGCCATGGAGCAGGGGAGCAAAGTTTCGAGGAGTGAGCGGGCAGCAGCATCTGGCTCAGCAGAGAGCACCAGGCGTGGCTCAGGCCGCTGGGGGTGGACATGGGTGGACCTGGCGGTGGGCGCCAGTTGTTTCAACTGCTTCTGACCGTCCGGCATCCATTGCTCTGTCTTCAGTTAGCAGTGCCTTGGTCTTACCTCTCCTCCTCCAAAGTCCTTGTGGCTCAGGGAGCACGAGCCGTCTCCCAGCCGTAACCACTCCAGAACTCTGGCTCAGTGGAATCCTGAGCCCACTGCCAGGTCCCCATGACTGAGCTAGTGCCACATCAGTGACACTGCATTCCAAAACGTCACATGCAAACATTAAGGAGAACCCCACCCACTTGGCGCTGCTCTTGCTAAACTAGTGTTGAGAAGTCGGGGCAGTGGTCAGATGAGGCAAGCAGCCAGTCCGAGTGAGGGCAGCCTCGAGTATAGGGCCGAGAGGCAGAGGGAGACAGCCCCAGTGACATCACTTGAGGCCCTGGGTCCTGTCCAGGCGAGTTACCCCCACCCCTGGACTGCTCTAACCGTCAATAAGTCCTTCTTTCCTGAAGTCAGAGTGGGGTTTTCCACATTTGCAGTCCAGGAGAATCCTAACCTATACAGTTCCCAACCAAAATGCAGTGTTAAGTTTCGAAACAGTGCTGGCGCTGTGGCATAGCAGGTAATGCAGCCGCCTGCAGCACTGGCATCCCACAGGGGCGCCGGTTTGAGTCCCAGCTGCTCTACTTCCTATCCAGCTCTCTGCTATGGCCTGGGAAAGTAGAAGATGGACCAAGCACTCAGGCCTCTGCCCCCATGTAGGAGACCTGGAGGAGGCTCCTGGCTCCTGGCTTCGGATTGGCCCAGCTCCAGCCATTTTGGCCATTTGGGGAGTGAACCAGCAGATGGAAGACCTCTCTGGCTCTCTGTAATTCTGCTTCTCAAATAAATAAGTAAATGCTTAAAAAAAAAATTTCAAACCTAGGAACCAACGCTGTGGTGTGGTAGGCTAAGCCTCTGCCTGCTGCACCGGCATCCCAGATGGGCTCTAGTTTGTGTCCTGGCTGCTCCACTTCTGATCCAGCTTCCTGCTTATGGCCTGGGTGGAAGATGGCCCAAGTCCTTGGGCCCATGCACCCACGTGGAAGATCCAGAAGAAGCTCCTGGCTCCTGACTTCAGCCTGCGCTAACCCCAGCAGATATGACCATTTGAGAAGTGAACAAGCAGGTGGAAAATATCTATCTCTCTCTCTCTCTCCTCCTCTCCTTCTCTCTGTACCTCTGCCTTTCAAATAAAATATACCTTTTCCCAAAAATTAATGTATTTATTTGCTTTCCCAGGCCATATCAGGGAGCTGGATCAGAAGTGGAGCAGCTGGGACTTGAACCGCTGCACACATGGGGTGCTGACCTTGCAGGCAGTAGTAGCTTTACCCACTATACCACAGCACCGGCCCTAGAATGATAATTTTTGAAACTTCTGCTTCTCTGTAACTCTGCCTTTTAAATAAATAAGTACATCTTTAAAAATACAAAATTTTTAAAAAGTATTTATTTATTTTAGAGGCAGAGTTACAGATAGAGAGGGAGAGACAGAGAGAGGTCTTCCAACCACTGGTTCACTCCCCAGATGGTTGCAATGGCTAGAGCTTGACCAACCTAAAGCCAGGAACCCGGCCTGCCTCTGGGTTTCCCATGTGAGTACAAGGACCCAGCCACTGGGGCCACTTCCACTGCTTTCCCACGCCATTAGCAGGGAGCTGGATGGGAATTGGAGCAGCCGGGAATTGAACTGGCACCCATACAGGATGCTGGCGCCACAGGTGGAGGCCTAACCTACACCACAGTGCCGGCCCCAAATATTCATTATATTTGAAAGGCAGATTGACAGAGAGACACAGAGAGAGAGATTCCATCTACTGGTTCATTCCCCAGATGACTGCAATGGCCAGTGCTGGGCCAAACCAGAGCCAGGAGCTTCCTCCGAGTCTTCCATGTGGGTGGCAGGAGCCCAGCCACTTGGGCCACTTCCACTGCTTTCCCAGGTGCACTAGCAGAGAGCTGGATTGAAAGTGGAGCAGCCTGGAATTGAACTGGCACCCGTAGAAGAAAGTGGCAGCCTAACATGCTATGCCACAACACCAGCCCCCCAAAATAAATTTTTAAAATGTATATTTATTTTCATCCACTTGGAGGTAGCACAAAAGAGAGCGAGAGAGAAAGATCCACTATCACTGATTCATTCTCAAATGACTACAACATCAGGACTGGACCAGGCTGAAGCCAAGGGCCTAGAACTCTGTCCAGGTCTCCCACACGGGTGCGTGGGCCCCAGCAATGGAGTCGTCATCTGCCTCTCGGATGTCCTAGCAGGAAGCCGGGAGATGCGCGGGTCCCAAGCAGCCACTTAAACCAGCTGTGCCACAACCCCAAACTGTTTATTCAAGAGACAGAGACAGACAAGGGTCTTCCTCTCTCCCATCTCTGTCTCATCTCCCTTCTGTTGATTGACTCTGCAAGTGCCCAGAATTGCCAGGGCTGGGCCAAGGCCAAAACTGGGAGCCACGAATTCAATCCAGGTCTCCCTAGCAGGTGGCAGGAACCCAACTACATGAGCCATCACCATTGCCTCCCAGTTAGCAGGAGGCTGGAGTCAGAAACCCAGGCACTACCATGCACTCGGATGTGAACTGCTGGACCACATGCCTGCTTGTTAGTTCGTTTCTCTCTCTCTCTCTCTCTCTCTCTCTCTCTCTCTCCCTCTCTCTCTCTCGTAAAGGCAAAGAGACACAGAAATATCTTTCATCCCCTGGCCTGCTCTCTAAATGCCTGCAATAGCCAGGGCTGGACCACACCAACCCCAGAAGCCCAGAACTCCATCGGAGTCTCCCAAGCAACTGGCAGGGATCCAGGCACGAAGGCCATCGTCTGCTGCCCCGCAGAGTGTGTGCAGGCAGTGCTGGAGTTCAAGCCTGGTAGCCGAGGCTCGAACCGGGCTTTGTGATATGGGGTGCGAGTGTCCCAAAAGTGGGAACTTAGCTGCTGCACCAAGCACTCCCCCCTCCTCGACTCCCCCACCCCTCACCCTGCTCCACTTTTCTTAAAGAGGAAATGTGGGGAGGAAAGAAGCTCTACTCCTCTGGCAGATTAGGAAAAAAACCTCATTGCACATGAAAGCCCTTTGGGTCTCTGTCAAGGCTTTGCCACTGTGCTGTTTATTCTCTGCACCCTGACAGGGAGCCTGGCTGGGGAACCTGTCTTGAAAAGCTACTGAATAGACAAGTTTTGATCTCACCAAAGGGAGGACGTGTTAATAACACCAAATCACAGCAATTCACGAAGATGCTCTTTTTAAAGAATTTTTTAAATTTGAAAAGCAGAGTTACACAGAAGGAGAGGCAGAGAAAGAGAGAGATCTTCCATCCGTTGGTTCACTCCCCTTGTAGCTACAATGGCTGGGGCTGGGCCAGGCTGAAGCCAGGAACCTGGAACTCCATCAGGGTCTCTCTCGTGCATGCAGGGGCACAAGTACTTGGGCCATCTTCTGCCTTCCCAGGCACACGAGCAGGGAGCTGGGTCAGAATGCTCTTTTGTAACTTTGTTTTACTGGCTGCTAGTGGCCAACCATTTCAGATTCCTACATCCCCATGTGCTTTGTCATTTTTAAAAATTTAATTATTTCTTTATTTGAAAGAGTTACACAGAGCTAGAAGGAGAGGCAGAGAGAGAGATAAAGGGGTCTTTCATCTGCTGGTTCACTCCTCAATTGGCCACAATGTCCGGAGCTGCACCAATCTGAAGCCAGGAGCCTCCTCTGGGTCTCCCACGTGGGCACAGGGGCCCAAGGACTTGGGCCATCTTCTATTGCTTTCCCAGGCCATAGCAGAGAGCAGAAGTGGAGCAGCCGGGACTCGAACTGCCGTCCATTTGGGATGCTGGCACTGCAGGCAGTGTCTTTACCCGCTATGCCACAGTGTGTGTGGTTGAGGGAGGTGTTATGTTCTTTTTGTTAATTGTCTCACTTAACCCCCACAACAAGGGGCCAGCATTCCGGCACTGTGGCGCAGCAGGTTAAAGCCCCAGCCTGAAGCAGTGGCATCCCATATGGGCGCCTGTTCTAGTCCCAGCTGCTCCTCTTCCAATCCAGCTCTCTGCTATGGCCTGGGAAAGCAGTGGAAGATGGCCCAGGTTGTGGCCATCTAGGGAGTTAGCCACCAGATGGAAGACCTCTCTCTCTGTCTCTACTTCTCTCTGTAACTCTGTCTTTCAAATACATTTAAAAAAGGGGGGGGGGGCAGCATTGTGGCACAGCTGGTTAAGCTGCTCCTGCAATGCTGCTGGCATCCTATATGGGCATCTGTTGGAGTCCCAGGTGCTCCACTTCCAATCCACCTCTCTGCTAATGTACATGGAGAGGAAACAGAAGATGGCCCAAGTGCTTGGGTCCCTGCACTCATGTGGGAGACCCAGATAAAGCTCCTGACTCCAGCCTGGCCCAGGTCTGGCTATTGTCACTCAGGAAGTGGACCAGCTGATGGAAGATCTCTCTCTGTCTGTCTGTCTGTCTCTCCTTATCTCTCTGTAACTCTGACTTTCAAATAAATAAATAAACCTAAAAAAAAAAAAAACCAGAATCTTCACAGTGAGCCCATGATGTAAGTGTAGAATCTACCGCCACTTGCTCTAGTTACAAGTAGATTACACACACATATATACAGATTCAGTGTATACATCACATATTCATGTAGTTGGGGCCAGCACTGTGGCATGGTTGTGCACATATAGAGAATTTTATGTATTTATATATGCGTGTGTCTGTCTATAAATATATATACATACATACATAAATAATGCAAAGAAATGCATACACAGGTACTTGCAGTCGCTGAGTTGAACAGGGTTACGGACCACAGTGGCGACTGGCTGTGGAGCTTCCTAATTCAATCAGCCCTAGGGACCATGGGTTCTATATCTGTAGGTTCCACTAATCCTGGACCAAAAATATGTGAGAAAAATTGCATCTGTTCTGTACTTTTCTTGTCATTATTCCCTAAACAATATAGTGCAACAACTATTTATATATAGCATTTACATATTGTATTAGAGACTATAAGTAATCTAGAAATGTATTAAAATATATGGGAGAATGTTCAATGCATAGATTATAAGTGCATACAATGTTTTTTTTTAGTTTTATTTATTTTTATTTATTTGAAAGGCAGAGTGGCAGAGACTCAGGGAGATTGTGTATACACTGGTTTGTTCTTGAAATGCCCACAACAGCGAGGACTGAGCTGGGCTAAAGCCAGGAGCCCTGAACTCCATCCAGGTACCCCACAGAGGTGGCTGGAACCCCTGTATTTGAGCCATCGCCTGCTTCTCCCAGGGTGTGCATTGGCAGGCAGGTGGACCCACAGAAAAGCTGGGACTCTGATACATGCATATGTGGATGTCCCAGGTAGCCCAAGCCTTGCACCACAACACCAGCTCCAACGATGCCATTTTATAAAAGGGATTTGAACACCTGAGGATTTTGGTACTCAAGGGTGTCCTGGACCTAACTGTCTTCAGACACCAAGGGATGACTGTACTTAGATCTCACGAACATGAAGTATTTGATAACAGAAAATAGCTGGGCAAATAGGAACCTGAAAGTAACTTCACACTAGGGAGAGTCATCTTAGCACTGGTATGAGTGCGTTGACATGATGTAGCCATCCCAGGGAACAGAGACTCTGTGAAGCAAATGCCGCAGAAATGAGCCATATTCTTCCAAGATCCCAAATCTCCAGACAGAGTGTGACTGATGTTGCTCTTTGCTGTGAGTCGCTGTTCAGGTTTACCAGTCTATTCTGTGCTTAAAAGCTTTAATGGCTTTCCACTGGACTCAGGATAGGAGTCAAAGTCCTTACTGTGACCTTTGTGTCGATCAGGGCCCAGGCAGGAAAACAGAGAATTTCAAAGGGGAAGTTGGCAACTGGTATTGTGGTGCCGTGGATTAAGTGGTCACTTGCAATGCTGGCATCCGACAGTGGGGCACCAGTGGACATCTGCTCCACTTCTCATCCAGCTTCCTGCGGCTGCACCTGGGAAGGCAGCCGAGGTTGGCCCAAGTGTTCCGGCCCCTGTCACCTGTGTGGGAGACCCAGACGCTTCCTGACTCCTGGCTTCAGCCTGGCCCACCCCTGGCCATTGCAGCCATTTGGAGAGTGAACCAGTGGGCAAAAGATCTCTCTCTCCCTCTCTCCCCCCTTCTCTCTCTCTCTCTCTTCCTCCATCTGCCTTTCAAATAAATAAATACATATAAATCTTTAAAATAATTTTTAAAAAAATATTTTTTTTTTTTTAAGATGTATTTGTTTGAAAGGCAGAGGCAGAGAGAGAGAGAGAGAGAAAGGTCTTCCGTCTGCTGCTTCACTCTCCAGATGGTCACAATGGCCAGAGCTGCACCATTCTGAAGCCAGGAGCCAGGAACTTCTTCTGGGTCTCCCATGCAGGTGCAGAGGCCCAAGGACTTGGGCCATTTTCTGCTTTTCCAGGCCATAGCAGGATCAGAAGTGGAATTGAATCAGAAGTGGAGCAGCTGGGATTTGAACTGGCACCCATATGGGATGCTGGCACTGCAGGCGGTGGCTTTACCTGCTACACCACAGCACTGGCCCCAGATTTATTTTTGAAAGGCAGAGTTACAGAGAGAGACTGGAGAGAGGTCTTCCATTCACAGGTTCACATCCCAAATGGCCACAAAGGCCGTAGCTAGGCTGGTCCTTCCGGGTCTCCCACGTGGGTACAGAGGCCCAAGTACCAGGCCATCCTCCTCCGCTTTGCCAGGCACATTAGCAGGGACCTGGATCAAAAGTGGAGCACCTGAGCCATAAAATAAGTTTAAAAATAAACAAAATGGGGCCAGTGCTATGGCGCAGCAGGTTAATGCCCTGGCCTAAAGCACTGGTATCCTATATAGGTGCTGGTTCGAGTCCTGGCTGCTCCACTTCCAATCCAGCTCTTTGCTATGGCCTAGTAAAGCAATAGATGATGGCCCAAGTTCTTGAGTCCCTGCACCTGCGTGAAAGACCCAGAAAAAGCTCCTGGCTCCTGGCTTTGGATCAGCACAGCTCTGGCCATTGCGGCCAATTGGGGAATGAACCATCAGACGGAAGACCTCTCTCTCTCTCTCTGTCTCTCTCTCACTCCCTCCCTCCCTCTCCTTTCTCTGTGTAAGTCTGCCTTTCAAATAAATAAATAAATCTTTTTTTTTTTTTGACAGAGTTAGAGAGAGACAGAGAGAAAGATCTTCCTTCCATTGGTTCACTCTCCAAATGGCTGCTACAGCTGGCGCGATGCGCTGATCCGAAGCCAGGAGCCAGGTGCTTCTCCTGGTCTCCCATGCGGGTGCAGGGCCCAAGCACTTGGGCCATCCTCCACTGCCTTCCTGGGCCACAGCAGAGAGCTGGACTGGAAGAGGGGCAACCGGGACTAGAACCCGAGGTGCCGACGCTGCAGGCAGAGGATTAGCCTAGTGAGCCGCAGCACTGGCCAATAAATAAATCTTTAAAATAAATAAATAAATAGGAAATTGTTTAAAATAATTCAAAAATTCTTTTAGGTGCCAGCATTGTGGCATCGTGGGTAAGGCCACTGGGACACCAACATCCCATAGAGACACCAGTTCAAGTGCTGGCTGTTCTACTTCCAATCCAGCTCCCTGCTAATGGCCTGAGAAAAACATCAAAAGATGGCCCAAGTAGTTGGGTGCCTGCTGCCCAGTGGGAGACCCAGAAGCTCTTGGCTGCTGGCTTCAGCCTGGCCCCGCCCCAGCTGTTGCAGTCATCTGGGGAGAGAAACAGCCGATGGAACATCTCTCTGTCTCTCCTCTTTCTAACTCCACCTTTCAAATAAATAAATATCTTTAAAAATAAATAAGTTTGTTTATTTATTTGAAAGGCAGAGTTACAGAGAGAGGTTTATTCCCCAAATGGCCACAACAGCTGGGGCTGGGCCAGGCGAAAGCCAGGAGCCAAGAGCTTCTTCTGGGTCTTCCACGTGGGTAGCAGGCGCCCAAGGACTTGGGCCATCTTCCACTTCTTCCCCAGGCTGCATTTGCAGGGAGTTGGATAGAAACTGAACATCTGGGCCTCAAACTGTTGCTCATATGGGATGTTGGGGTTGCAGGTGGTGGCTTAACCAGTTATACACCCCTGAAATAAGTTTAAAAATAACTAAAATAGGAAATTGCTTAAAGAGGTGGTGGAGGCCTGACAACAACTGCAGACGAGGGGAGCCCTCAGCTGTTCCTCACCCCACTGAGAAGCCAGCACCCCTGCCGCAGCCTCGGGAGGCCGCTGCGGCTGGCGCTTCTCCTTGATGTATTTATTTTTCATTTTTGTTTTCGCTGCTGGCACGCACGGAGGGCCCTGAGGCCGTTTCTGGGAGCGTGGGAAGAACCTGGAGCCCAACCAGATGCCATGCCAGAGGAAAGTGTCACCACCAAGGGGAGTGCACAAGGAAGAGCAGGGTGCAGGACAACGTGGCAAATCCCTCCTCCTCCACCTCCTCCTCGGGCTCCTCTGTGCACACCGCAGCCCCAGGCCACACAGGCAGGGTAATTTGGCCATGACCCAGGCCCTGCCCACCTTCCCAGCATTCCTGCATTCCCCCAGTGCAGGCATCCAAGCACTTAGTCCCCAGCCCAAGGGCTCATCTTCACCTCCAGGCGTTCCCGCCTGGGAAATCCCCCTTATCTGGAGTACAACTTGAACCCATCAGCTCTGAGAGGATTTGACCTCCCTGACTTCACCCACCTAAAGACAGAGCCCCCTCCCTACGCTTGTCCAGTAATCCCCCATAGCATTAATCACTACCGTTATCTTCTTCCTTCCTCTAAAGTGTGGGCAAGGGGCCAGCGGTGTTGGGATTCCATAAGCTAAGTGTCACCTGCCACACTGACATCCCATACTGGAGCGCCAGTTCCAGGCCAGCTCTCTGCTGTGGCCCGGGAGTGCAGTGGAGGATGGCCCAAGTCCCTGGGCCTCTGCACCCGCCTGGGAGACCCAGATGGACTCCAGGCTCCTGGCTTCAGTCTGGCCTATTCCTGGTCTGGGGCCATGTTGGAAGTGAACCAGAGGATGGAAGACAGCTCTCCCTGTCACCTTCCTTTCAAAGATAAAAATAAAACTTTTTTTGAAGTGCAGGAATGAAACTGTGTCTTAATTGCCATGGTTGGGGGACAGAAACCATGCCATGCATACAACTCAAAATGAATTAATGCATTTTGGAAAAAGCAAAAACCTCCATGCATGTAAGGGAGGGAGCTTTCCCGGGTGTGTCGGCCCCTCCGTCCCTGCACGGCCCGGGGGAACTGAGCCCAGAAGTGCTAAGCGCCAGCTGCGGACAGAAGCGCAGCCTTCCACTCACCCACCTTGGGGTCACGCCCAGGAGAGCGCCCGGGGACCCCCTGCTTGTCTGGGGCGCTTGGTGGGGTTCGGTGGCCACCTGGTGGGCTGACAGTCAAGAGAGCCAGCCAGGTGGGCAGCGAGCCAGTTGCCCCGGCCACAGGAGGGGTGGGAGTGCCGGGCCAGGACCTTCGGGGTCTTGGCAAGCTCACCCCCAGACCCGGCCGGGGGCCAGGAGCCGAGCCAGCAGGCGTGGGACCGGAAGGCCGGCCCAACGAGGCAGAGATCAAAGGGCTGGAGGGGCTAGGGTGCCGCAGGTGCCCAGCCGCCGCGGCCGCCGGGCGCCCCAGGTCACACGTGGAGGCTGAGGGGTCAAAGGTCGGGTTCCGGTCAAGCCGGGAGGGGAAGCGGAAGTCCGGATCGGACCCACTCCGAGCGCGGGCCTGCGGCCGCGTGACTAAAGCTCCGGAGGCGGAGCTTCAGCCCGCGGAGGGGGAGGAGCTATCGGCCGCCCAATGGCGGCCCGGGAGGGTCCCTGCGCAGCAGCCAATCAACGCCAGCCCACGGTCAAATTTAAACCCCCTCCCCTTTCCTCCTCCTCCTCTGGGACCTGTCCCGAAAGCGTTTGTAGAAAGTGCGGCCGCTGGCCCCGCCCCCACCGGGGAGGCGGGGAGAAGGGCGGGCTCTCCTCCCACGTCCGCCTATCACGACGGGCAGCCCGAGGAAAGGCGGGCGTCGGCGCCAATCAGGGCGGGCAGCTGCAGCTCGGCGGAGCAGTTGGCTACAGTTGTTGCAACTTTTTTCGAAAGCTCCGTTTCCCGGGAGATCCCAGGCGGTGACAGAGCCCGGCCATGGCTAGAGGTATCCGCCCCGGTGGTCTGCGCCCGGGCGGCTGGGTAGGGGGTCTGGCCGGCGGGGAGGCTCCCTCCTGCGGGTGGAGCGCCGGGGCCGGGGGGAGGCGGTGCTGTGCGGAACCTTCCCTCGCTCCGCTCCGAGGCCCCCGGGAGCCCCTCCCACGGCCCTGCCTCGGTTTCCCCGCTCTGGAGCGTGGGCACGCGCGGATTGCCTGTGCAGGGGCTCGGCGGGGACAAGCTCCGGGCACCTCCGGGGATGGTGCTGGTTGGCATGGCGGGGGTGGGGGGCTTGCCATGAGGCTGCGCCCACCGTGGGGCTCTCGCCGGTGGAGAAGGGCGCGACCCCGAGGTGGGGGCGCACAGCCTTACCCCGCTTCTTGCGGAGCGCGTCCGAGCGGACCTCGCGGCGGGTGCCTCCGTGGCTCCCTGAGTCAGCGGCGCGAGTGGCCTGCGTGGGCCTGGGCAGGGCGGCTGCGGGCCGCGGCGCCCCTGCGGGCCGTGGCGCCCCTGGCACACTTAGATTGCGGGCAGCACCGCGAAACCCACGTTATGCGGCAGAGCGCCCCGGCCGCGGGGTCTCCTGCGCGCCCGCGGGCCTGACTCTTGAGCGTGGCAGTGGAGTGGGATCGTGATCTTTACGGAGGAAGTTGGGTGTCACCTGTTCCTCAAGGCTCCCCGTTGGCAGGAGTGGGCCCTCGGCCGCGGTGCGTTCCGTTAGTAGGCGCCTCGGTTTTCAGGCCCGGCACCCAGTTGCATCATTCGTTCTCCCAGCATCCGCCTGGGGCCCTTTGGGACGAGACCTACCCAGTTTCTGACGAATAAATGAAGCATCGTGAGCTTCATAACCCAATTTGTGCAGAAAATTAATATTTTTTCTTAGGAAAGTGTTACGCATTGAAAAGCATACTTGGTAGTATCTAATTTGGTTCATTTTCCCCATCATAGTGAAATCATTTAAATAGCCTGTTTCAAAACTAATGCTAAAAATTTTTTCAAAAAGCTGTAGTTAGTCTGTAAGGGGAAGAAAAAACCCATCTATCATTGAACTACTTAAATACAGGCAACGGTAGTGGCCACTGAGGGCCAGCCACTTTGTTATTGCGGTTAAGCTTACTGAAACTGTCACTCGCGGTTCTCAGGGGGGCAGCCGAAGTGCACAGTCACTGCCCAGAGCAGCCACAAGGTCGAAACGAACGTCTTCCAGCTCCCCTCTCCGCGGGCTTACAGATCAGCTCTGCGATTATGGGGCGGTGACTCTGTGTCTCGTGGCATCCCCAGCTTAGTGCTTACCGGGCTCCTGGCTCTCGCGGGCGGACGATTAGATCGGACAATTAGAGTTGGAAATAGCAGGTCGTTTACGGTGCTTGAAATAAAGGGCCAGTGTTTTTCTTTGTTCCAAACTCAAAAGTTTATTTGAGAGCCCTGCTGGGTGGCATGAAGGAGCTGCAGGCCGAGGCTTCCTGATCCTCTGAGCGCTGGTAGCCCAGGGGCCTTCGTTCCGGGAGGGTCCCCTTCTGTGCGGCCTGCTCACCGGTCAGTCCTCTCCGGCCTCACCATTTCCAGTTCACGGCCCCTTAGCTGAAGTGCGGGAGTGCTTTCCCATGCGGCCCTCGCCACACCCCTGCCTTCAGCCCCGGTATTTTTCTCAGGACCAAGCCTGAACCCCTCAGCATGGTTGGTGAGCCCCTGCTAACCCTTCCGGTTCCACTGCAGTCTGTGTCCTTAGCACCGAGCCTAGAACCAAGCAGGCACTCTGTAACTGTCTACCGGATGAATCAGTCACTGTGTTAGTATCTGAACTTGAGAGACGCCGTGTACCTTTTACGATCACGTGCCTTCACGCAGAGCCCAGCTCATCCCTTCCTAATCACCAGAACTCTTAGTAAAGTGATGTATCTCTCTGCCCTGACCTTAGAGTGCAGTAGGAGTCTTACAGGGCTTCCGGGACACATTGTAAATATTCTACAAGTGTTAGCTATTAGCCTTGCTGCTATTGAACTATCAGTTTTTAAAAAAGATTTCTTTACTTGAGAGGCAGAGTCATGGGGAGAGAGAGGGAGCAACAGAGCGGGAGCAGCCTTCATCTGCTGGTTCACTCCTCAAATGGCCTCAAAGGCTGGGGCTACGGCAGGCCGAAGCTGGGGGCTGGGGCTCCATCTGGGTCCCACATGCGGGTGGCAGGGACCAAAGCACTTGGGCCATCTTCTGCTGCCTGCCCAGGTGCATTACCAGGGAGCTGGCCAGGAAGTGGAACAGCAGGGCCTTGAACTGGTGCTCCAAGATGGAATGCCTGCGTTGCACCACAAGGCAGGGCTATCTGACACTTACACTGGGTGAGAGGAGCTTGAGCCCCAGGCTGAGATGAACGGGTGCCAGGTTTGCAATAGAGCCCCTGCAGTGGGCGCTACCAGGCAGTGAGGGCTGTGGCCATGAGTAGGCGACAGGGCCAACGCTGTGGCGGAGCGGGTAAAGCTGCTGCCTGCAGTGCCGGCATCCCATATGGGCACCCATTCAAGTCCTGGCTGCTTCACATCCAATCCAGCTCTGCTATGACCTGGGAAAGCAGTAGAAGATGGCCCTGCACCCGCATGGGAGACCTGGAAGAAGCTCCTGGCTTCCGATCGGCCCAGCTCCGGCCGTCGTGGCCATCTGGAGATGAACTAGCAGATGGAAGACCTCTCTTTCTATCTCTGCCTCTGCCTCTCTGTAGCTCTTTCAAATAGATAAATAAATCTTAAAAAAAAATAGTATGTGATGTGGACAAGATGATTGGCAGCTGCCACTCCCAGTCTGCGATTCCTGCAGTAGCTGTCGGAGTCTCTCTGAAACGGCCCAGCCTGACCGTGTCACCTTGGAATCCTTTCGTTCTCAGGTCGTTTTGGGGATTCAAGTGTGGTAGACACTGCACAGGACTTGGGCAGAGGCCCCTGCCCCAACGGGGCCAGTGCTTGGGGTGGGGGCCCTGACCCAAAGGATGTTAGTTACAGCACCAGCTGGTTTGGGTGGCAGGGTCCTGTCACTTAATCCTCCTGTCTTCTCCCCCATGAGAATCAGCCATTTGTTTATCTGTGGGTGTGGGAAGCCCCCCCCCAGGGGGAGGGCTTGGCTTGTACCCTGGAGAGGTGCTGAGGCCCAGACCTGAGAACAGATGCAGGGGGAGAAGGCGGGGCCCCGACTCCCAGACCACAGCGGGGGGAGGCAGCAGCTGGGCACCTCTTGTTTACATCTATGACTCTGCACAAATACAGTGGCTCTTCAGCTGCAGTAGGGTGGGCGCGTGGGCTCAGGGTCAGGGGGCCCGGGCTGGCAACCCACGAGGACTTCTGAGAACCTGGCCGAGCCCCTGGCTTCCCCCAGCGTCGGTTTCCCTGTCTACAGAGAAGAGATAGTAACGGAGCCCACGCTCACCAGCCCGTTTGAGGTTTGAATGATGCTAGAGGAGCGCCCAGCAAACTTAACGCCCTGCCTCTGGCTCCCCAGAGACCCCTACCGGTCTAATACAGACCCCTGGGTTTGACACCTGGCCCAGTCACCTGGGTCTGTGGCCCCGGGCGACCCCCTGCACATCCCTGGAACGTCAGAACTCCCCACTGTCCCGGGGACAGGACCTGAGCGCCGAGGGCTCGCAGCTCTGGGCACCCCCGCGGGCCCTCGCCCTCCGCCGCTGCGGAGTTCGTGCGGCTCGGACGGGGCTCCGCAAATATGCGCTGAGCCAGCGGGAGAAGCCGCCGGAGTCCGGGCGGAGGAGATCGCCTTTCCCACCCCTTCCTGCCCGAGCAGCGGAGTTCGCGCGCGCGGGGGCGCGCCCGAGTCGGGATTCGTCCGGGCCGCGCGGGCTGCCCGCCCCTCGGCGCGGAGCCTCCGGCGCCGCCCCTGCCGGCCCCTCCCCGGGCTGGGCGCCGGACGGTGGGCGGCGGCGAGCGGGCGGGCCGCGGAGGACGCGCCGCCTGCGCCTCCCTCCCCGCGTCCCTGGCTCCGGGCGGCCCGGGACTGCCGCGGCGGCGCGCGGGTGCCGGGCCCTGCTCGCAGGCCATGGGGGAAGGGGGCGCCGTGGGGCGCCGTCGGCCCTTCCCCGGGGCGCCGCGGCGGCGCTGGTGGCGGCGGCAGCAGCAGCAGCAGAGGCAGCGGCAGCGCTGGTGGCCGGGCCGCGGCGAGGGCGAGGGCGCGGGGCGCGCCGCCATGGGCCTGGCCGGGCTGCAGGTGGGTGTGTCGGGCCTGGCCGCGCGGGGGGCGGGCGGCGCGCGCGGGGCCCGGCCGGGCCGGGCGGCGGGAGGGCGGCGCGGGCCTGGGCCTGGCCCTGCCGATCGGCCGGCGGCGCCGGCGGCCCACCACTGCCGGGCCCTCGAAACATGGCTGCGGCGGGAGGCGCCGCTGCGGCGCCCGGCCCGGGCGGCCCCGCTCCCCGCCCCGCCCCGCCCTGAGCGCTCCCCTCCCCCGCTTCCCCCGGGTCCCCCCTCTCCAGGCAGGAAGATGTCCAAGCCCCGCGCGGTGGAGGCGGCGGCGGCGGCGGCGGCGGTGGGAGCGACGGCCCCGGGCCCGGAGATGGTGGAGCGGAGGGGCCCGGGGAGGCCCCGCACCAACGGGGTAAGCAGGCACCCTCCCCGCACTCCCGCTGCGCGCCCGCCGGGCCCGGGCCGCTAGCACGTGGGCGCCCCGGCCCCCGCCGCCCTGGGGCGCCCGGCTGGGGCTGCCTCCTTTCTGCTGGCGCCATGAGCCTGGCAGTGCTCGACCTCGGAAAAGTTTGTGCCTTTTCGTCGCTGAGACCCAGCGTCCTCGAGGGGGCTGCCTCGCCAGGCCGTGTGCGGGGCCTGTCCGGGTCCCTCCCCGACCCCGGCGCCTCCCGGCTTATCAGGCCGCGGGGGGGAGGGCCCCAGAAACTGGCCTGCGTAGTCAGGAGAGGCCCCACACCCAGAGACCGCGTAGTGGCTGGGCATGCCCACTGCCTTCCCTGGTGTGGTTTGCAATAGCCGCTGCCCTGGGTGGGCTGGCGGGAGCCTCTGCTCCCATTAGCTTTCCCCAGTCACCCAGAGAAAAGTCACCCAGTCACCCAAGAAAAGTCGCCAGCCCGGAGCCAGGAGGCTGCTGGGCTGCAGCGACTGAGAGGGGCCTGGGGGTGCTGACCAGCCCCCTCAGCCGACCTCAGGACCCAGTGGTCAGTCAGGTTCCCCAGGCCTGTCCCTCTAGGGGCGTCTGGCCTGACTCCACCCAGCCCTTGCACCTGCCTCAGCCTGCCCTGGGTCACTCTGACCCCTTCTGGCCGCTGGCTGCTCACCTCCTTCCTGCAGAGACCTCTGTGGGCAGCTGGCTGTCGCACTGGCCAGATGTCCCCTTGGTGAGAGAGCCAGAGGCCGCAGGTGTTGGGGGCCCGGGGGATTCCCAGCCTGCCTGCCCTCCCGCGGGAGGACCCCGGGGTCCAGCCACGGTGTCTGTTCTGCCCCCTTTGTCCTGGTTGCCTCCTGCGGGGGTCTTGTTGCTCCTGGCTTTGGATTGGCCCAGCAACAGCTGTTGCGGCCATCTGGGGAGTGAGCCAGAGGATGGAAAACCTCTCTCTCTCTCTCTCTGCCTCTCTGCTGTTGCTCCAGCGCCCTTCAGAGCGTGTGTTTGTCGTTTTAGGAGAATGTGTTTGCCGGGCAGTCCAAGATCTATTCCTACATGAGCCCGAACAAGTGCTCCGGAGTGCGCTCCCCGCTGCAGGAAGACAACTCCGTTGCGCACTACGAAGCCAAGTGCCCGGGGAGACCATTAGCCGGGATCTACCGGAGGCGAGAAGGTGAGTGCCCGGCGTGGCCGGCCTTTTTCTCCTTCATAAAGCCCTGGGCGTCCCCTGTTCCTCCTGCCCTCTGCCAGGCCGCGGAGGTTTGAGCCCCATGTGTCAGCGTGTGCCTGGCTGGTCAGACAGGTTCTCCCTGCTCTCACGTGAGTTAGCGCGACCTTAGCCCTGGTGGTGCTGCCACGTCCCGCCTGACTCACAAGGAGAGAGGCAGGCGCAGGAATGGCGAGTCTGGGTCGTCCCGCCAGGCGGGTTCAGTGCTGGCTGCTGCGCAGGGTGATCGCAGGGCGCCAGCTCCCCGCCCTCTACCCCCACCTCCGGGAGGCAGCATACTGTGCCGTGGGCTCTGGAGTGAAAGTACTGAGCAAGGGAATGTGGTTCTCGAACGCCTGATCGTGCTGTACCAAACAAGCTGCAACCTCCCGGAAGTCTTGCCGTCCTCCAGAAACTCCCTTTCGGAGCTGCGGTGGGGGAGCCCCCCCCCCCCCCCTTCGGCATGCTGCCTGCTAATTAAAACTTGCCTGAAAGCAGCGGAGCGCCTGGCTCCCGGCAGCTCCACACAAGGAAGCCTTGTGTTCCCACAGAACGGGTCCCGAGTGACGATTTCGCCGGCCTCGGGGGCAGAAGCCTCCCGGGCTGGACTTCCCAGTGCACAGGGCAGCGTGACCTCTGTGTGTCTTGAGGTGACTTGGGTTCTAATCCTGCCTCTGCCACTGGAAAGGAGGCAGCCTTCCGAGCCCAGTGGTGTCTCCTGTAGGCTGGACCCCGGGGTCCTCCCGCGGGAGGGCAGGCAGGCTGGGAATCCCCCGGGCCCCCAACACCTGCGGCCTCTGGCTCTCTCACCAAGGGGACATCTGGCCAGTGCGACAGCCAGCTGCCCACAGAGGTCTCTGCAGGAAGGAGGTGAGCAGCCAGCGGCCAGAAGGGGTCAGAGTGACCCAGGGCAGGCTGAGGCAGGTGCAAGGGCTGGGCGGAAGAGTCCTCCTGACTGCCAGGCGCCGCACGGATGCAGAGGGGCTTTGCCCTGGCTCCCATGCTGTCCCTGCCACATCTGGGTGTGCAAAAGGCTCTTTCTAGGACCAGCAGTCAGTGAGGCTCGTTCACATTGTTCCATGGCGCTGTAGCGCCCGAGTTAGAAAGCTGTTAGATGGCAGTGATGAACACTGGGGACCCCAGGGGCCAGACTTCTCTGATTCTGCCATGATGCCGGTGAGAAGCGAGATGTTCACGGGCGCCACACGTGCCCAGTGTGAGGTTGACAGCCTGGCCTTTGGTGCCACCCAAGAAGGTGTGTAAGGGAGTAAGAACAATCCGGATGGTGTGGACACACTGATTTTTCTCTTGTGTATTGAGGTATGATTCTTACGTCATGAAGCTCATCACCTTATAGTGTAAACTTGCTGGTTGTTAGTACGTTCACGGTGGTGTGCAGCCATTACCACTCATTGATTCCAGAATGTTCTTTTCCTCCCAAAAAAGAAATCTTGTACCCATTTTCCACGCCCCCAACCCCAGGCAGCCATTCGGCTCTTGTGTCTCTAGGAGTTTGCTGCTCTGGATGTTTCGTAAAAGTGGAGTCACGTCGTGGAGGCTCCCGGGTCTGGCTCCCGGGGCGCATCCGTGCTGTAGCACGGGTCGGCCTCATGCCTTTTCATGGATGAGTTGTGTTGCGTGGTGTGGATGGACCACCTTTTGTGGCCTGGCTCGTTCCACGTTTGGCCTACTGGAGGATCAGAGTCTGTGTGCACACGTGTTTTTCATTCTCTTGAGTGGATGCCTGGGGTGGGATTGCTGGGCCACGTGGGAGCTCCGTGTTTAGCATTTCGAAGGACGCCAGAGTGTTTTCCAGAGTGGCTGTACCATTTCACATTCCTACCAGGAGTGTGGTGTTGACTTACCTGTTAAAAGTAAATTAAGAGGAAAAGGAGGGCAAGAAGTTCACAGCACAGGCGCTGCACACCTGTTTTAGTAGTGGATCGTTGCAGTGTTCCCCATCACACGCCGGCCAGTCTGCGGGAGCCACTGGACACGCACGGCAGCCCTGTTCCGTTGTAAAGATTCATTTACTTATTTCAGAAGCAGAGAGAGAGAGAGACCAAGATATTCTGTCCACGGGGTCACTCCCCAAAGGGCTGCACAAGCCCAGGCAGAGTAGCCAGTTCTGGAAGCAGCGGCTTAACCCCTGCACCAGAGCCCCTGATACGTCCAGGCAGCTCTGGGGGACGCTCTGCTTCGCCCCGCCCCTGCGGGCCAGAGCTGGCCCACTCTGCGGGAGTGGAGGTTTCGCTCAGCTCTGCAGCCTGGTTCCCGAGGTGCTGTTGCCGGCAGTGCTGTGCGTGCCGCTTCTGCCTCCTAGGCGCTCCACAGCCAGCACAGAGGCTCAGAACCTCTGCCCAGTGTGTCGGTCAAAGGTAGAGCCAGGGGCTGGTGCTGTGCTGTAGAGGTAAGCTGGCGCCGGATCGAGTCCCAGCTGCTCCACTTCCGATCCAGCTCCCTGCTAATGTGCCTGGGAAAGTAGTGGAGGATGGCCCAAGTCCTTGGGCCTCTGCACCTACAAGGGAGGCCCAGGGGAAACTCCTGGCTTTGGATTGGCCCAGCTCCAGCTGTTGTGGCCATCTGGGGAGTGAACCAGTGGATGGAACATATTTCTCTCTCTCTCTCTCTCTCTCTCTCTCTGCCTCTCTGTAAGTCTGCCTTTCAAGTAAATAAATCAGTCTTATTTTTTTATTTATTTATTTTTTGAAGATTTAATTATTTGAGAGGCAGAGAGAGAGAGAGAGGTTTTCCATCTGGCTCACTCCCCAGATGGCCGCAACAGCTGTTGCTGGGCCAATCCAAAGCCAGGAGCCAGGATCTTCTTTGTGGTTTCCCATGTGGGTGCTGGGGCCTAAGCACTTGGGCCATCTTCTAGTGCTTTCCCAGGCCACAGCAGAGAGCTGAATCGGAAGTGAAACAGCCAAGGCTCAAACCGGCGCCCACGTGGGCCGCCATCACTGCAGGCAGTGGCTTCACCTGCTACGTCACAGCACTGGCCCTTCTGCTTGGTGGCCATTAGTGGACGTCAGGCTTAGCAGGCTGAGGCCACTGCCACTCCCCTCCCCTGGGACCCTCTTTTCTTCCTGGAGCCTGTCTTTAAATTGTTTTTAAATTTTATTTTCATTTTAATTGAAAGACAGAGAAACAAAAATAGATCTTCCCTCCACTGGGTCACTGCCCAGATATCCTCAACAGCTGTGGCTGGGCCGAACTCGGGAGCAGGAGCCCCTCTGAGGGTCCCACGTGGGCGGCAGGGACCCGAGCACTTGCGCTATCACCTGCTGCCTCCCAGACGCTCACTGGCAGGCAGCTGGGTCACAAGTGGCTAGCGGGTGAAGCTGCTGCCTGCAGTGCCGGCATCCCATATGGGTACCAGTTCAAGCCAGCTCCTTGCTAATGCGCCTGGGAAAGCAGTGGAAGATGGCCCAAGTGCTCAGGCCCCTGCAGCCACACTGGAGACCTAGCAGAAGCTCTTGGCTTGGGCCTGGTCCAGCCGTGGCTGTTGTAGCCATTTAGGGAGTGAACCAGTGGATGGAAGACCTCTGTTTTTTTCTCTCCCTCCTCCCTCCTCAGCCTGTAACTCTGTCTTGTGAATAAAGAAGTAAATCTGAAAGAAGAAGGTGCCAGTGCCGTGGGTGGTGTAGTGGGTAAAGCCACTGCCGGTGGCGCCAGCATCCCATGTGGGCACTGGTTGGAGTCCTGGCTGCTTCACTTCCAATCCAGCTCCCTGCTGATGTGCCTGGGAAAACAGCAGAGGTGGCCCCGTAGCCTTGAAGGAGACCCAGAAGTTCCTGGCTTCAGGCTGGCCAAGCTTCGGCTGATGAAGCCATTTGGGGAATGAACCAGGGGATGGAAGATTCTCTCAGTAACTCTGACTTTCAAATGAATTAGTAAATAAATCTTTAAAAAAAAAAAAAAAGAAGAAGAAGAAGCAGTAGAATAGCTAGGACTTGAACCTGAACCTCTGTTGAATGATGCGGGCATCCCAAGCAGCCACTTTGCCTGCTGTGCCCCAATGCCCGCCCCCCAGAGCCCACCTTAGCGAGGGTGGAGTGAACCCTGTTTTCTCCACCCTCTGCCTGCAGAGAAGAGAAATGGTGGGAACGCCATACGAAGTTCCATGAAGTCCGAAGAGCAGAAGCTCAGAGACGCCAGGAGAGGCCCCCTGGCACCTTTTCCAAACCAAAAACCTGACGCAGCAGAACCTCCAAAAACGCCAGCCTTGGCTGGTGACTCTCCCGCTGCAGCCGGCGTCAAGCCAGCCCTGAAGAAGCCCCTCAAGGGCAGACAGACCCCTCGGAAAAAGTAAGCACATGGGCCCCGTGTGCTGGCCCCCGGGAAGGCTGCTTGGGCGCCCATGAGGGCTACATGCTCCCCTGTCCCCACCTGTCAGGCCAGAGGCTTGGACCCCTTGAGTTACCACCCGTGACCCCAGTTCTGGGTCTGGTGCCGTTTGGGAGTGTGGGCGCCCCTCCCCTCCCCGACGAGCAGGGCCGGCCTCTGCAGTGCCCCCACAGCGGGGCCTCAGGGGCAGGTGAGCTGATGTGACCGCCAGGCCCCAGGGACAGAGGTGTTTCAGGGGCATCGTTCCCATGGAGCCACCTCCTAGGTGCGAGCGTGGCTTTCCGTCTAATATTTTTTCTTTCCCCACCTTCCTTTCTTAAACAGAGCTCAAGGAAAAACGCAACAGAATCGCAAACTCACGGATTTTTACCCTGTCCGAAGGAGCTCCAGGAAGAGCAAAGCCGAGCTGCAGGTAGAGTCCAGCTCTGGGGGCAGGGTGGCCCAGTGGGCAGTGCTCGGCCTGTGTCTCCAGCCTCGTTTGTGTCACCTTAGGGCGAGATGCTCGGCCCCTCTGGCCTTGGCTGTCTCCTCCATCTAAGGGGGTCGTCTCAGAGCCTGTTCTGCCTTCCCAGCGGGTCCCTGTGAGGCCTGGGGAGACACTTCCATGAGGGAGCCTTGTGGCCTGTGGCGTGGAGAGCCGGGTGCTCCAGGGCGAGTTGGCAGGGCTGTTGCCGCCTGGAGCGCTGCTTGGTCTCTTGGAGCTGTGTCTTGTCTGCGTCCCTGGCGTGGCTCAGGGTGGTTAGGAGCCGTGGGTGGTGTCTCGTGTGCCAGCTGCGCCCCGGCAGTCCCTCGGCTCTCCCAGCTATAGGTGGGATGGCCGAGTAGTCGTGGTGGGCTGCCTGTGTTCATGTGTGTAGGACTCTTGGCACTGTGCCTGGCACTTAACCTTCCCCGTGGGGCCTCCTCCCGGGGCTCGTCTCTGCTCTCCTGCCCAGCTACCACCCTAGGGACATGAGGAGCAGACCAGAGTGACACACAGGGGTGCAGGGAGGGACAGCCAGGGCCTCTTTGGTGGAGCCCCGGGGTGTGGCCAGGTCCCTCAGGACTGCGGGGGCGGCCCCTCTCAGCCAGGGTCTGGGGGCAGTGCCCAGGCTTGCCTCCCCCACGGAGCAGTGGGGAGCCCGGCCTGGGGGCGTTCTGTGTTTCAGCCCCCCCCCCCCCCAACTTTTCCCATACTTTGATGTTAAATCTGCAGTTGTAGATGTGTAGATGCACCAGTCCCGGTTTCTGTGTCTCTCCTGCCTTTAAAAACCAAACTGGGAGCAGGCTTGCAGGGCAGTGGTTAAGACAGCAATTAGGGCCCCATGTCCCGCCCATGCCCCACACTTGAGCACCTGGCTCCAGCCTCTTGGCGGTGCAGGCCCTGGGAGGCAGCAGTGATGGCTCAAGTCATCTGGTCTCTCGCACCCCCAGGGGAGACCGGGGTTGAGTTCCTGGCTCTGGCTTTGGGCCCACCCAGCCACGGCCATACAGACACTGGAGGAGTGAACTGGCGGATGGGAGCCGTCTCCGCCTTGCTGTTTGTGTGTCTGTTAGTGTCCCTCTGGCTGTCTGTCTGCCACTAAAGTAACTAGTAGAAACAAGCCAGCAAAAGGGGGTGGGGAGTCCACCTCGCCCCGGGGAGCAGCGTTGGCTGCATTTCCAGAGAAAGGCAAAGTCTTTTGGCCAAGAACGAGCCATCCTAATGGGCGCACCAGCAGTGGGAGGCTGCACTGTGTGCCTGCAGCCGCGGCTCTGCAGAGGGGGAGGCCACACCAGGCGGCAGAGCCCTCGGCCCCTCCCGGCTGGGCTCCCAGCCGCCATGTGCCCACGCAGCCAGCCGAGCCTGCCTTGCGAATGGCAGCAGCGGCTTGTCGGCCTGAAGGAGCGAGGGCTCGGGGCCTGGGAGTGGGTCAGCTGACCTCATCAGCAGCCAAGTGTGAGGGGGACACCCTCACGTCCCCTTAGCAGGCGCAGGAGAGCTGACCCTGTTCCTGGACCCAGCACCGGAGCCCTGCTGTGCCCCTCACTGTTTGTGTTGGCTCTGCTGAGCGAACCATGTGAGCCGCCGTTGGCCTGCAGTGGAGCTGCTGTTGGCCGGAGCAGTCAGGCAGTGGCCGGCCAGGACGATGGCGCTGTTGCCAGCCGGACACTGTGGCTCTTGTTGGCCGGCACAGAGCGACGACAGCTGGTCCTGGTGCACATTATTGCATAGGGCAAGCCCAAGGGTGCGGCCAGGCCTGGCCTGATTGCCCTAGAGGGCCAGCAGAGACTGTGCCCGGGCTGGGGTCCAGGTGGGCGGGGCAGAGCAGAGTGGCTGGCCAGGCGTTGGGAGGGAAGCTTCCTGGACACCTTGCTCCGTCTGGAAACAGCAGACAGCCCAGAGCCCAGGGCAGGAGTTGGCCTCTGGGCTGCAGGGTTTGGACGCGGGGGGAGCCTTGCAGAGAGGCCTGGACCCCCTGGCCCTGCACCGGGGGTCAAGGAGGGTGAAGCTCGGCTCCAGGGACTGGCGCGGCTCCACTGCGGATTCCAGCTCGGGCGTGGCTGGGCGCTGGGCCCTTCCTGTTCGCAGGCCTCCTGGCACTCAGGCCTGCTGACTCCCTGTCTGTCTGCCGCCAGAGTTCTCCTTAGGACGCTCGGAGCTGCTTGTGTGCAGGCCCCCAGCTGGGGCTGCAGAGACGTGGTTCCATTGGCCGTGTCTCCAGCACGCACTGTGGGTGTGGTCAGTGGCCAGACAGGCCGCAGGCTGTGTGCAGAAGGGTCTGGGGCCAGCGCTGGTGCGGGGTTCCCTGTCTGCGTGGTTCCTTTTTCTCCCTCACTTCCTGTGCCACAGGGGACCCCAGTTAAGGACAGAGGTGGCAGCAGGACGGCTGTGGCCTGTAGGACAGGAGGCTGGATGTGTCGGTCAGGACTGTCTCGCCCAGGGCACTGACTTCTAGACAGCACCCCAGGGCCCCCCGCTGCGGGGCGCGTAGACACACAGGGCCCCTCTGGGGGGTGTGGCCCCATATCCGCCGTCGCCGTCACCGAGTGTATAAAGTCGCAGTCCCGGTTTTCGGATGTCCGTGATTGTCAGGTTTTAGCATGTTGCATGGGCGGAACAGAACACATCTGTGAGTCCTGTCCCGCTCTGGCCCCGCACTGTGGCCCTCCTGACCGAGCTGAACCCAGGGGACTGGCCTTCCACAGCAGCTGGGAGACCAGGAGCTCGGGGCTCACGGCAGAGGCTGCCCTGGACCGGACCGGCCACAGGGCGCGGGAGAAAACGCTGATGCTTCGCTCACTCGCTCTCTCTCCTCCCCCCAGTCCGAAGAGCGGAAAAGAATAGATGAATTGATCGAGAGCGGGAAGGAAGAAGGGATGAAGGTAAGGGGCAGAGGAGCCCGTGGGCGTGGCTGAGGGTGGGCGTGGCCGAGGCTGTCCACTCGAAGCCCGTGGTGGGGGCGCCTGTGGCTTTGGCCACCAGTGTCGCGGGGACTGGTCAGGCTCCTGGGGTGTCAGAGCCAGGCACTAACACTGCCAAGCAGACGCTTTGTGAAGGAAACATAAATGGGCTTTGTGCGTCCGTGTTACCCTGGGGAAAGGTTTTAAAGTCCTGGTGAAGTGCCCGTAATAGAACAAATGTCATTTTAAAGTGGACACTTGTGTGTCATGGGGCGCAGTCAGGATGTTGTGTGACCGTCACCATTACCCAGTTCCAGAACTTACCCCGCTCCCCCGCCAGCCCCGCACTCTGGGCCCTGGATCTGCCTCCTGGTGCGTCCTGCGGCCTGAGCCACACAGGGCAGGGGTGCAGCTGGTGCAGCTGGCCGGCTCTGGCTGCTTTGACTTAAAGGGGAAACTGATACATGTGCCTTGTCCTGGGCAGTGGCAACCCCGAGTGACTCGCAGCTCTGGAGAGGGGCGGAGTGACTCTCTACTCCAGGCTGGGGTGGCCTGGTGGGTCTGGACTTGGCCCAGGGCTCAGAAATCTTCAGTGCCCACCCCCCCAAAGGGAATCGGAACTCAAGCCCTGGGCCCCTAAAGCCCCCACCCTCTGACTCCATCTTGATGGAGCAAGGGGAACTCTGGCAGGGAGGGGAGGGGAGCCTGGGACCCAGGCCCTGCCCTTTTTCCTTTTTAAAGATTCATTTATGTATTTGAAAGACAGAGAGAGAGGTCTTCCACCTGGTGATTCACTCCCCAAATGGCTGCAATGGCCAGAGCTGTGTCAATCCAAAGCCAGGGGTAGGTACAGGGGCCCAAAGAGTTGGGCCATCTGCTGCTTTCCCAGGCCATAGCAGAGAGCTGGATCGGAAGTGGAGCAGCCGGGACTCGAACTGGTGCCCACCGGGGATGCCGGCACTGCAGGCCTTACCTGCTACACCATAGCGCCAGCCCCCTGGCCCCTGCTCTTGGCGCTGGAACCTAAACGGCAAGGCCGAGGCTGCGGTGCAGTCCCCGTGCACTGCTTCCTGGCTCTGTGGCCTCCGACATGGCTGTGCTCGGTGAGCCTGGGTTTCCTGCATGCAGTCTGCAGCATGGGGTGGCTCTGCCCTGAGGGCCTCGTGCAGTGCCCTGCCCATGGGCACACTGTGCTCCGGGGGACACAGGCGTTCTGAAGTCGGGTTGCGGTGGTGGCTGCACAGCTGTATCCACTCTTCAGTGTGGTTTGCTCCTGAGGCCAGCGTGGGGCTTAGAGTTGAGTCGTTGCCTGCAACGCAGTCATCCTATGTGGGCGCCGGCTTGTGTCCCGGCTGCTCTGCTTCCGATCCAGCTCCCTGCTAGTGTCTTGGGAAAGCAGCAGAAGATGCTCCAAGTGCTTGGGCCCCTGCCACCCCATGTGGGAGACCCGGATGAAGTTCCTGGCTTAGGCTTGGGTCAGCCCTGGTGTTTGGGGAATGAAGCAGCAGGTGGAAGAGCTCTGTCTCTCCCTCTCTATCTGTAACTCTGCATTTCACATAAATAAATGAATCTTGAAAATTTGAAAAGAATAATAAAATAAAGCTTGCCCCTGGCGGGCCCCGAGGAAGGCCCGTGCCTCGCGGCCACCACTGCTCTTAAGAACCAATGCTCTCTCGCCACCTCCTGGCAGATCGACCTCATCGACGGCAAAGGCAGGGGCGTGATTGCCACCAAGCAGTTCTCCCGGGGCGACTTTGTGGTGGAGTACCACGGCGACCTCATCGAGATCACCGATGCCAAGAAGCGCGAGGCTCTGTACGCCCAGGACCCCTCCACGGGCTGCTACATGTACTATTTCCAGTATCTGAGCAAAACCTACTGGTAAGTCCACGGCTGCTTCACGTGGCCTCCCCTGCACCCCGCCAGCCACGGCCCGAGGGCTGCTCGAGCTCTTTGTGGTTTGGCTTCGGATGCAGCTCTTGCTGCCTGTCTCGGGGCTGTCTCCCCACTTCCTGTCTGGAAGCCCTGGGGTGGGAGGTGCACTGGGGGCGCCTCATCCAGCAAGAAGCAGAACTGGACCCGTCTCGTGCAGCCCTGCCCGACAGCCCACCTGGCTGCTCTGTGTGGCCGCGAAGTGCTCCTGGCTGTGGCCAGCAGAGTTGACTTCTGCCCATGGATTTAGTTCATAAAACTCTCCAGTTGCCTCCCTCGCCTCCAGAAAGAGCCCTTGTGGGTTGTGTCCCCTGCGCCTCCAGCCCCCTGGGGCCTCTCGGCTCACAAACAGCTCACGGACCCCGGTCACCTTCCCTCCAGCCCTTGACGGGTCGAAAGGCCTCTTGGCCCGTGTAACCCCCTCCCTCCCTCCCCGCCAGCGTGGACGCCACGCGTGAGACCAACCGCCTGGGACGGCTGATCAACCACAGCAAGTGCGGGAACTGCCAGACCAAGCTGCACGACATCGACGGCGTGCCCCACCTCATCCTCATCGCCGCGCGGGACATCGCGGCCGGGGAGGAGCTGCTCTACGACTACGGGGACCGCAGCAAGGCCTCCATCGAAGCCCACCCCTGGCTGAAGCACTGACCGCCGCCCGCCGGCCGCCGCAGGACAAAGTGCCCTCAAAGGGGGTGGGTTTTTGTTTGGTTTTTTTTACACTTAGTCTTAGCAGATTACTTCAGATGTTTTTAAAAAGTATATTAAGATGCCTTTTCACTGTAGTATTTAAATGTCTGTTCCAGGTTTCCAAGGTAGACTTGAACAGATGGCCTTATATTACCAAAACTTTTATATTCTAGTTGTTTTGTACCTTTTTTGCATACAAGTCGAACGTCCGTGCTTCCCCGTGCATGTGGTCAAAGACTCGGCACAGGTTTTAGAGCAAAGAGTGGAAGAGAAGCAGGGCGCCGGGCGGGTCTCCTGCCTGCAGGTGCAGAGCCAGGCCCTGCCCGCCTGCCCACGGCCTGCCCAGGGTGTTCCAAGCTCTTGTTCTCCCCGCGTCTCGACAGGCGCACGCTGAAGTGTATGAATATTTTTTAAAGGGTTTCACAGTAAGCTAGTCTTCCCTCTGCTTTCTCGAAAACTTCCTGGCCCCGGGGCCCACGAGCACAGGCCTGGTGTCAACTCCTCTTCCACGGGCTGCCACCTCCTGGGCGCCCTGGCGTCAGAGCGGCCGAGCAGGCAGGAGGCAGGCGGGGGAGGCGCCGCCTCCCTGTGCTGCCGGGGCAGGGTTCCCGAAACTGGGTTATTAATTCTTTATAGAAATGTGAACACTGAGTTTATTTTAAAAAAAAAATTTAAAACGTTTAAAAAAACAGCAAAAAAAAATTTTAAAAAGAAAAAAGGCAAAAAAAAAAAACCCACAGAAAACAACTTACATGTATATAGGTCTTGAAGTGAGTGAAGTGGCTGCATTTTTTTGTTCTGGGTTTCTTTGCTTTGTTTCTGTAGGCGAGATTTGAGATGGTACTCTATTCTAATCAAAAATAAAGTTTTTGTAGTGGGACCAGAAATGACTTACCCGGCCACCCCCCCTCCCCCGCCCCAAGACCTGCTGTCAAGGCCTCGGTGCCCCAGGACCCCTGCCGCCGGCCTCAGGGAAAGGCAGCCAGGTACATGGGACAGCAGGCAGGGCTCGAGGACAAAGCTCAAGTGTTTTCCCCTGGACCGGTGGCGGGAGGAGAAGTGGCTCCCTCTCCCTCCCCGAGGGGGCTGGTTCTCACTGTCCGTCCCCAGGCCATGGGGCCAGGTCGAGAGCCTGCCCTCTGCTCCAGGCGCCTCACCCCACCCCAGGCTCATGACGGTGCTACCTAAGAAAGTCTTCCCCCGCCCCCGCCGGCCTGGTGGGTGGGCAGCAAGTCGGAGGAGGATCCGATGGGAGCGAGGAAATGTGAGAGAAAACGTCTGGGCTGTACCCGTCGTGGTTTAGCTTTGTATTTAAGCAAACAAACAAAAAGGAAATAAACTTGAATCTTATTTGTCATCATAAAAATGAAATGAGAAATTAAAGTATTTATTGCCAGGCGAGATCACCTGCCTGTGTGTCTGTTCTTACGAAGAGCCCAGTCTGGGGTTTGTGAGGGCCGCGCGGCGGGTGGGGGCGGGGCATCAGTGTGCGTGAATGTCCGCTTGGGGGGCCTGGAAGTGTGCTTGTCTGTGTGATGGGGGCACAGGTGCTGGTGAAGGTGAGAGGTGAGCGTGGACAGTGCCGGCCCCCGGGGGCGCTGCCAGCTGCAGCTGCATTCTTAGACAGATGTCCCTCGGCCCGCCCGGCCCTTTGTCCCCATCTTAAATGGGCTGGTGGCTCCCACAGTCCCACTCCTTGGGCACTCGAGACAAGTACGGACCCTGGTGTAGGAACCAGCATTGGCTTCAAGTGTTGGTCAGCTGTGCGACCTCACACACAATCAGTGGCCCCTGAAACCTGACCGCTGTGCAGGCATCTGCCCGTGTGCCTTGGGGGGCATCTTGGGGAGCTGGTCCTCAGGTGTTCTTACAGTCTCCTTGTGTGTGCTGGGGGGAGGGGCGTCCGTGTGGTCTGCTGGCCACACAGGCCCGGGAGTGGCGCTCTGGTTCCCGCCCATGTAGGCACCTAGGCTGCCGATGTGTGTGGGTTCCCACCTGCGGCAGGCAGACGGTAACAGCGCTGGGACGTTACGATTGCAAGGACTGGGTGACACTGCACAAAAGGCCCTTGGCCGAGCGCCTCTCACACATAAAAGTGGAGGGGTTTCCTGCCGCTGGCTGTTTCCAGGTGCTCAGCCCGGGCCTCCCGAGTTCTCCTTGAGTTGCTGCGTTGATTTGCTCGTTTGTGCGAGATGATGGCGCAGCACCCACTTCCTGTGCCTTTTGCGTGAGACCTGGTTGGAGCCCGCTCCTCAGCCTGTGCCCCGCACCCGTGCTGGGTGTGTTGGGAGCCTGCAGTGGGGGAGTGGCAGGACGCAGGGGACGCCAGGGCCGTTATCTCGCTGCTGCCAGGCCTGTGTCTGGGAGAAACGCTCCCACGCCCCAGCGTCAGGTTCTCCCGAGTCGCTCCCCAAGCATTTCTTGCTGGAGACTTCGTGAAACATTTACTTGAAAGGCAGAGGGAGAGAGAGAGAGAATCTCCCATATCCTGCTTCTCCCCCCAATGCTTGCTGCAGCCCAGGCTGGACCAGGCCAAAGCTGGGAGCCAAGAACCCCTCTGCAGGTCTCCCATGAGGGTGCTGGGCCCCTGCTGCCTCCCATTAGCAAGAGGTAGGAACCGAGCTGTGCCCTAACCACTGCACCAAATGCCCAGCCTGAGTACTGGCACCATCAGGGCAAGAGGGCTCTCGTGTCTACCCCAGGGAGAAGGCAGCAGGGGCACATATACAGGGTGACCCCAGGTCTGGAAACACGAGCCACACACACCAACGGCTCCCTGATGGCAGTACACGATGATCTTACGTGTGCTTTGCGGCTGCCCCGTGCCCTGCAGATGGGGAAACTGAGGCAAGGATGGCTCAGGTGTAGTAGGATTGCCCCCAGGGCTGGACTTCCAACTTCAGTCCCCAGGAACGGGTGTTGTGGTGCAGGGGTTAACACTGCGTGCGATGCTGTCATCCCATACGGAGTGACAGTGTGAGTCCCAGCGCTCTGCTACAGGCCCGAGAAAGCAGCAGATGGCTGGCGTGCTTGGGGCCACCCATGTGGGAGGTCCTGCTGGAGTTCCTGGTTCCTGGCTTTGGCCTGGTCTTCCCTTGGCTGTTTGGAGAATGAACCAGCTGATGGCAGACCTCCCTGTCACTCTGCCTTTCAGATAAATAAGTGGATGGATGGATGGATGGATAAAATCCTTAGAAAACCACCAAGCAGCCACACTTCAGTCCCAGGAACGGCCTCTGCCACGCGTGTGGCCCTGCCCACGCACAGCATGTTCTGTGGGGCTTGCTGCCCTCCCTCAAGTCCACCTGTGGTTCCGGTTCCCGGGCTGACACTCGCCTGCCAGGGAGCACGAGAGGGGGGCAGCCAGCCAGGGAGACAGCATTCTTGAGAGCTTCAGGGGGTGACTTGGTGGGAGGGTGACCTGGATTAGGCGTTTTTAAAAACAAAACATTTATCTGTTTACTTGAAAGAGGGCCAGAGGGAGTGCGTCCACCTGGTGGTTCAAAGGCTGCCATGTCCTGGGCTAGGCCAGGTGGAAGCCAGCAGCCTAGAATTCCATTGGCTGGAATCCAAGCACGTGGGCCATCTTCTGCCCGAGGCACCTTAGCAGGGAGCTGGGTCAGAAGTGGGGCACCACTCGAACCTGCTCTCGGGGATGGGACGCCGGCATCACAGGGGCAGTTTGACCCGCTGGGCTACAACGCCACCTCTGGATTAGGGCTTTAAGGCCGGGGGCCCTTTTGTCGGAGACAGGGTGCTTACGATTGGGTCGTGGCATTCGCACTCGCTCCGTGTCCTGCTCCCAGCATTCCCTAGCTTGGGACACTGGCCAAGTCCCTCACTTCCCTCTGCGTGTACCACCTTGAGCGTACACCCAGAACAATACCCACCTCACAGGCAGCAGCATGCAGGGACTTGTGCTCATTAACATAAAGTACTTCGAACCGTTCACGGGAAAATGGAGTTAAAAGTATGAATTCATTTTGGTGCAACAAAGTTTTGAAGGTTGGGTGTGTGGCACTGCGGTGAAGCCACTGCCTGGGGTGCCTGCACCCACATGGGCCCCGTGGCTTCGGATCCCAGCTCTGCTTGCGCTCCAGCCTCCTGGACTGTACAGCCTGGGAGGCAGCAGATGCTGGCTCTTCCCATGTGGGAAACCAGGCTAGAGTTCTGGGCTCCAGCTTGGGCCAGGCCTTACCCTGGTTACTGCAGGCTCTTGGGAATAAACCAGCAGAACGGTCTCTCCCAACCCCCACCAAAAAAAAAAAAAAAAAAGTCTGTCTGTGTACGCTTGTTTATCTGCAAGGCGATTGACAGATTTTCCATTTGCTGGTTCACTCAGAAAGTGCCTGCAACAACTCGAGCTGGGCCAGGCCCGGAGCACAGAACCCCTGGGCTTCTGTCTCTCTGCCTTTCAAATTACTAAGTAACCAACTAACTAAATGTTTTAAAAAATATTTTATTTATTTGAGGGGTACAGTTACAGAGAGAGAGACAGAGAGAGAGGTCTTCCATCCACTGGTTCACTCACCAAATGGTCACAATAGCCGGAGCTGGGCCAATCCAAAGCCAGGAGCCAGGAGCTTCCTCGTGAGTGCAAGGGCCCAGGCACTTGGACCATCTTCTACTGCCTTCCCAGGCCATAGCAGAGAGCTGGGCTGGCAGTGGAGCAGCTGGGACACAAACCTGTGCCCATGTGGGATGCCAGTGCCACAACCAGAGGCTTAGCCTACTTGCCAGAGCGCCAGCCCCTAACTAAATATTTTTTAAAAAATATACTTTGGAATCCATGTAGTTTTCTCACAATATGCATTTTCATGAACTACAAAGGAATTTTCTGCCTCAAAATAAACTCAGTTCTACTTCCACTTTCTGCAGTTCCCTTGCAATGTTGGAAACTCTGCAGAGAGCTTCGCAGCTGAGAACCCAGGCCTTGGGTCAAGCCTGCCTCTGCCGTGCGAGCTGCTTCAGTCTGCAATCCACAAACCAGGGGGCCAGCTCAGCCCCAGCCCCAGCCCCCTGAGTCCTCACCAGGAGCAGAGGAGGGAGTCCAGGGCGCAGCTCTCTCCCGACCGCACTTCCTTCACTCCCACACACCCATCTTCTCATCTCACCAACTCCGACCCCAGGACGAGCCTTCAGATCGGTAGCATCCCAGTTAGACTTTGCAGCATGGCGTCACAAATGATGGTGTATCACTCAGAGCCCGGGAAACAGGGGCAAGTGCCACGCACACGCACACGCACACACGCACACACGCACGGACCCATCCACGACCTGAACTCCAGGACACCATTCCAAATAGCCTCAGAAAGTCTAAAAGTCATTTGGCTTTAATACAAAATCACACAAAGAGGGTCACGTGGGCTGAGTCAAATATTCGTGGCGCGTCAGTGACGTCACCCCTGGAATGTCCACAGCGCTCCCCACTCCCATCTGCAGCACGGTCACCACCAGCGTCCTCTGCAGAACTCACAGGGGCAGGAGGTGGCCCCGGCGCTCTCCTCCGGCCTCCTGCGCCGGCTACATCCAGCTGTGCAGCCGGGGAGCAGGCGGGTGGGAGAACCTCATCTTCTGCCGCAGACCGCCCGAGAGGAAGCAAGGGGGCGGGCACAGTGTGTGCTGACAGCACCGAGAGCTGGGTCCGCAAGGCATTTTGCTGGCCGTCTTCTCCAGGTGGGCAGCTGTGGCCTGGGTCATGGCCTTCGACTTAGATCTGCTTCCCAGACCGGAAAGAGAACCTGGGCGGAGAGCGAGGGGGCAGAGTGAGCAGAGGGAACAAGCATGGGGCGCAGACACCCCTGCAAAACCTGGCAAGGTCAGGATTTATTCAGGGTGCGTCATGGGCCGGGCGAAGTGCTGAGTGTTCCCGTCTACTGGCTTGCGTGGCGGCTGCGCCAGTTCCGCAGTGAGTACGATGAGCACTTGGAGGCCCTGGGAGGCTAAGGCAACAGGAGCTGGGCCTGAGCCGTGCTTTAGCCGTTGTGCCATCCCCATAGCTGCTGTTTCGGTTTGTGTTTTGTGTTTCTAAACTTAGGAGGTTCCACGTGGAGGAGGTGGCGATTTCTCCGTGGGACCTCCAGCTGCAAAGCAGACCTTTGCGGTCTAGGTCTGGGGTGAGACAGATGAAACACAGAGGCACCCCCAGACCGGACCCCTTACTTGGCGTCGGCTCCCCGGCAGCCACACAGAGCTGTCAAGGTCAAATCCAGTGGTGGGGCCGTGGGTTCTGCTTCCGTGAGAAACCAACCCCCAGCACCCCAGCAGCTGGTCCTGTGTGTGACGCAGGCATCGGGGCACCCCCCTCCTGCTGCTGGAGTTCCACCTCTCACCCCCCACCCAGCCTGTCCCTGGGAAGCTGGGGAGCTGTCCTCCACGCCCCCACCATCTGCCATATTTGAGTCACCACAACTCAAATATGTTCCCAACCCCCCCCCCCCATCTCCTCCACTGCCATCTGCCAGTCCAGGCCACCACGAGGAGTGGGTGCGGCCACCCCCCTGCGCCCCGCTGCGATGCAATCTCAGGGCAGCGAGGAGCTGGCTCAGTCATTCCTGGGCTCGAACCCTGCCAGGGCCCCCCACCATCCTCAGGATGAAGACGAAGCTCCCTCTGCGTGTGGCCTGCAGCGCCGCAGTCATCCCCTCGTTCTCGCACTCTGCGCGAGCCCAGCTCGCTGCCGGGACCACGGACACAGGCCGCGTGGCCTGCTGCGCCGCAGTCATCCCCTCGTTCTCGCACTCTGCGCGAGCCCAGCTCGCTGCCGGGACCACGGACACAGGCCGCGTGGCCTGCTGCGCCGCAGTCATCCCCTCGTTCTCGCACGCTCTGCGCGAGCCCAGCTCGCTGCCGGGACCACGGACACAGGCCGCGTGGCCTGCAGCGCCGCAGTCATCCCCTCGTTCTCGCACTCTGCGTGAGCCCAGCTCGCTGCCGGGACCACGGACACAGGCCGCGTGGCCTGCAGCGCCGCAGTCATCCCCTCGTTCTCGCACTCTGCGCAAGCCCAGCTCGCTGCGGGGACCACGGACACAGGCCGCGTGGCCTGCTGCGCCGCAGTCATCCCCTCGTTCTCGCACTCTGCGTGAGCCCAGCTCGCTGCCGGGACCACGGACACAGGCCGCGTGGCCTGCAGCGCCGCAGTCATCCCCTCGTTCTCGCACTCTGCGCGAGCCCAGCTCGCTGCGGGGACCACGGACACAGGCCGCGTGGCCTGCAGCGCCGCAGTCATCCCCTCGTTCTCGCACTCTGCGTGAGCCCAGCTCGCTGCGGGGACCACGGACACAGGCCGCGTGGCCTGCAGCGCCGCAGTCATCCCCTCGTTCTCGCACGCTCTGCGTGAGCCCAGCTCGCTGCCGGGACCACGGACACAGGCCGCGTGGCCTGCAGCGCCGCAGTCATCCCCTCGTTCTCGCACGCTCTGCGTGAGCCCAGCTCGCTGCCGGGACCACGGACACAGGCCGCGTGGCCTGCAGCGCCGCAGTCATCCCCTCGTTCTCGCACTCTGCGCGAGCCCAGCTCGCTGCCGGGACCACGGACACAGGCCGCGTGGCCTGCAGCGCCGCAGTCATCCCCTCGTTCTCGCACTCTGCGCGAGCCCAGCTCGCTGCCAGGACCACGGACACAGGCCGCGTGGCCTGCAGCGCCGCAGTCATCCCCTCGTTCTCGCACTCTGCGCGAGCCCAGCTCGCTGCCGGGACCACGGACACAGGCCGCGTGGCCTGCAGCGCCGCAGTCATCCCCTCGTTCTCGCACGCTCTGCGTGAGCCCAGCTCGCTGCCGGGACCACGGACACAGGCCGCGTGGCCTGCAGCGCCGCAGTCATCCCCTCGTTCTCGCACTCTGCGCGAGCCCAGCTCGCTGCCGGGACCACGGACACAGGCCGCGTGGCCTGCAGCGCCGCAGTCATCCCCTCGTTCTCGCACTCTGCGCGAGCCCAGCTCGCTGCCGGGACCACGGACACAGGCCGCGTGGCCTGCAGCGCCGCAGTCATCCCCTCGTTCTCGCACTCTGCGCGAGCCCAGCTCGCTGCCGGGACCACGGACACAGGCCGCGTGGCCTGCAGCGCCGCAGTCATCCCCTCGTTCTCGCACTCTGCGCGAGCCCAGCTCGCTGCCGGGACCACGGACACAGGCCGCGTGGCCTGCAGCGCCGCAGTCATCCCCTCGTTCTCGCACTCTGCGCGAGCCCAGCTCGCTGCCGGGACCACGGACACAGGCCGCGTGGCCTGCAGCGCCGCAGTCATCCCCTCGTTCTCGCACGCTCTGCGCGAGCCCAGCTCGCTGCCGGGACCACGGACACAGGCCGCGTGGCCTGCAGCGCCGCAGTCATCCCCTCGTTCTCGCACTCTGCGTGAGCCCAGCTCGCTGCGGGGACCACGGACACAGGCCCCGCACTCGTCGAGCCCCTCCACAGTTCATCTGTGCCACATCTGATTCAGGCTCTGATGAAATGACCCCAAGAGCTCCCCCAGAAGGAGGCAAGACGAAACCAGAGGCCACGGGGGTGCGTGTGCCACACAGAGCTAACACACCCTGTGGGACACCCACATCCTGCGTCGGGGTGCCTGGGTTCGATTCTCACACCAGCTCCCAGCTCCAGCTTCCGGCTGATGCACCTCTGGAGAGGCAGCGGGGGTGGGGGACCCAGGCTGAGTTCCGGGCTCCTGACGTCGGCTCGGCCCAGCCCCAGCTGCTGCAAGCGTTTGGGGAGGGAATCAGCAGATGGAGGAGCTCTGCCTGCCTCTCTGCATTTCACAAACCAAAAAAGCAGAATCTGAAGGAATGAGGGGTCCACAGTGGTGCCTGCTCGTGCGGGAAGGATTAAAGGGAAACCGGCTCCACCCGGGACAGGAGGGGCTCTCGGCACGTCCCAGGCCAGGCTGAGACCCCCTTTGCTCTGATTCTTTGCAGTCAGCAAGGAGATTCTGAGCTGACTCCATCTCTCGGGCATCCATAGGTCAGCAGGAAACTCTGGACTCCAAGGAGCACAAGATTGGGAACGCCTGCCCTTGGAGCCAGCCGAGGCTGTGTGTCCCAGTCCCCACAGCTGGCCGGCCGCGTGGCCCTCGCAAGTGGCCAGTCCTCTGACTCAGCTTCCCCATCATAAAATGGGCTTCGTTTTTTTTTTTTTTTTTTTTTTTTTTTTTTGACATGCAGAGTGGACAGTGAGAGAGAGAGAGAGACAGAGAGAAAGGTCTTCCTGTTTGCCGTTGGTTCACCCTCCAATGGCCGCCGCGGTAGCGGTGCACCGTGCTGATCCGATGGCAGGAGCCAGGTGCTTCTCCTGGTCTCCCATGGGATGCAGGGCCCAAGCACTTAGGCCATCCTCCACTGCATTCCCGGGCCACAGCAGAGAGCTGGCCTGGAAGAGGGGCAACCAGGATAGAATCTGGCGCTCCGACCGGGACTAGAACCCGGTGTGCCGGCACCACAAGGCGGAGGATTAGCTTATTGAGCTGCGGCGCCGGCAAAATGGGCTTCTTAAGTGGGGACTACAATGAATCTTTTAAAAAAAATGTTTATTATTGGCCGGCGCCGCGGCTCACTAGGCTAATCCTCCGCCTTGCGGCGCCGGCACACCGGGTTCTAGTCCCGGTCAGGGCACCGATCCTGTCCCGGTTGCCCCTCTTCCAGGCCAGCTCTCTGCTGTGGCCAGGGAGTGCAGTGGAGGATGGCCCAAGTCCTTGGGCCCTGCACCCCATGGGAGACCAGGAGAAGCACCTGGCTCCTGCCATCGGATCAGCGCGGTGCGCTGGCCGCAGCGCGCTACCGCGGCGGCCATTGGAGGGTGAACCAACGGCAAAGGAAGACCTTTCTCTCTGTCTCTCTCTCTCACTGTCCACTCTGCCTGTCAAAAAAAAAATTAAAAAAAAAAAGTTTATTATTTTTCATTTTATTTGAAAGGCAGAGACACAGAGAGCTCTTCCATCCGCAAATGCCTGTGACAGCCGGGGCTGGGTCAGGCCAAAGCCAGGAACTCCATCTGGGTCTCCCACGTGGGTAGCAAGGACCCAAGTACTTGAGCCACTGCCCACTGCTTCCTGGGATGTGCACGAGCGGGACGCTGGGACCGGGACCAGGATGCAGCGTTCCCAGTGGCGCCTGTGCCAAAGCTCTCCTCTGACGACTGAAGGGCGGGGGATTACCTGTTCTCTCCCCGGTCCTACTGCAGCCCATCAGATGGAAACCTGCAGCCTGGACACACCACAGGGAAGAAGCCAGCTCTTTCCCAGCTGCCTTGGCCGGCCCGGGGGGGACTGACCACTCTCTGCCAGGGCACACACTTGGCCTCATTCCCTTGGGTGCTCTCCAGGGGCAGCTGCTGCTGGGGTGCAGGCGTCCTCCCGCGCCCTCCCCTGGGCCTGCCTCTCAGAAGGAAGGCCTGGGTCAGTCCCAGGAAGGGGACAGAGCAGAAATCCCAGTCTCGCTCCGAGCCCAGGCCCTCTCCAAAGCTGCGGGCAGATCCTTGGATGTCCTGGCTTTCTGGACCGGAGGGAGGAGAGCTGATGGATTATCCCCCTTCAACGCCAGTCATCAGTGCTACTGTCTTTCTAAGTTTTGTAAGCCTGTTTCTGTTTGGTCATTGTTGTTATATCATAGTGAGGAAGCTGAGTGTGGAAGCCAGGGGTTCAAATCCCAGCTTCAGTATTTACTGTGTAGCCGTGGGCACGCTACGTTCTGTATCCATGTATCCATCTGTGACATGGGGACAGTAACAGTCCCTGCCTCTTCTCGGAGGGAAATGCATGCTGGGACCCCTCAGTGGACGCCTGAAGCCACAGCACACCCAGGCCGAACGTCCACCTTTTCTCTCCAAGGAAGCTTCTCTTTAGCACACCTGAGTCGCCAGCCTCTGGACTCTGGCGCTTTGGAGTCGACATGGAGTACAAGGGTCACCAGGGCAGAGGCACCGCGAAAGCACCCCCATCACTCTGATAACCGAGACGGCCCCAGGTCCCTCCCAGGTGGGCAGTGTACACAGCGAGGATACACTGGGTGGAGCGTGACGGCACGAGACTTCATCACGCTCTTCAGAACAGCGCTCTCCCAGGTAGTGTTCTGGACCGTGGGTGACCGTGGACAGCAAACTGTACAGTCCAGTGCCAAGCCTGCTGCCTGGCAGCTGCCATTCCCACCCCACGCTGGCACTGAGTTTCGGGGCCAGCCGCCGGAGCCCCGCCTCCTCCCGCCGCCCCGCAGTGACGGTCCGGTGGGGACTTACAGCTTCCGCATGATGGTCTTCTCCTCCTTGCTACTGCTGGCGCCGGGAGCCCCGGCTTCCTTCCCTCTTCTCCGTCCTGGGCTTTCTCGTGCTGGGATCAGGCCACTGGGGAAAGGGGGTGCGTGTGTGAACGGGCGTCCTGTCTGTGCCCCCCGGAAGGCGAAGGGCCTGACCGTCGTCCATCAGTGGCCTCACAGCCAGAGCCGGTGGGATTCTGATGCAGACACCCAGAGGCTTCCCTGCACCTGGGCAGCCCTGAAGCCCCTCGTTCTCCTGTGTAAACTGCCGGCCAGTACAAGCGTCCCCGACCCACGTCCTAGCAACAGGACCGCGGACAAACCCGCTGACTTAGGCCCTGGTTTCCCAACCTGTAGGATGCGCACGCCGGGGGCACCTGCCTCCTAGGGCTGGGTAGTAAAGGATCTAACATGTGACAGACACACGGCACTTCAACGTCTGTGGGAAAATGGAATGAAAGGTTAAGCTTATCTTGGTGCAAGAATAATTGTTGAAATCCATAGAACCGAGCATTTGGCCTAGCATTTAAGATGCTGGTAGGGGCCGGCGCTGTGGCACAGTGAGTAAAGCCGCCATCTGAGAGGCCAGCATCCCATATGAGAGCCGGTTCATGTCCTGGCTGCTCAACTTCTGATCCAACTCCCAGCTAATGGCCTGCAGGAAGCAGCAGCAGATGGCCCAAGTGCTTGGACCCCTGCCACCCATGTGGGAGACCCAGAAGAAGCTCCTGGCTTCAGCCAGGCCCAACGCTGGCTATTGTGGTCATCTGGGGAGTGAATCAGTGGATGGAAGATCTCTGACTCTCCCTGTCTCTGGGTAACTCTTTTAAATAAATAAATCTTAGGCCGGCGCTGTGGCTCAACAGGCTAATCCTCCGCCTAGCGGCACCGGCACACCTGGTTCTAGTCCTGGTCGGGGCGCCGGATTCTGTCCCGGCTGCCCCTCTTCCAGGCCAGCTCTCTGCTGTGGCCCGGGAGTGCAGTAGAGGATGGCCCAAGTGCTTGGGCCCTGCACCCCATGGGAGACCAGGATAAGTACCTGGCTCCTGCCTTGGGATCGGCGCGGTGCGCTGTCCGCAGCGCACTGGCCGCGGCAGCCATTGGAGGGTGAACCAACGGCAAAGGAAGACCTTTCTCTTTCTCTCTGTCTCTCTCTCACTGTCCACTCTGCCTGTCAAAAAGAAATAAATAAATAAATCTTTAAAAAAAAAAAAAAAAAAAAAGGATGCTACTAGAGACCCCCTCCAAGTCTGGTATTAGAGGACCCGGGTTCAAGTCTCAGCTCCACTCCTACTCCAGCTTCCTGCTCATGTGACCCTGGGAGGCAGCAGGTGATGGCCCAAGTGGCTGGGGCCCTGCCGCCCATGTGGGGGACCAGACTGAGTTCCTGGCTTCTGTCTGGCGCAGCCCTAGCTGCCGTAACATCTGGAGCGTGAACTGGCAGATGGGAGCTCTCTCTGTCTCTACCTCTCAACACACAGACACACACAGAAATCCAAGCACGCATCTCCCATGGCTTTGCTGCAGCCCCTTCACACGCATGGATTTCAGAATGTTGTGCACCGAATAAGCACCTCTTAATTCCATGTCCCACAAACTCTGAGTTGCCCTCCAAGGTATGAAGCCACCTCCTGTGCCAGGGTAGTCTGTGGTCTAAGCAAGACAGCCGTCTTCCTCACACCATTCACAGTCCCGTGGGGACAGAACCGGCAGCCCGCGAGGAAAGAAGTAAAATGAACGCGCACCCAGGCGGCCAGATGGTGGCACCATGGGTCAGGTCACGCTGGGGTGTGGCCCAAGGACGGCCTGAGGACGACCCCGGGCTTGAGGTCTGCAAGCTGTTCTCTCTCTCACTCCACTGCGATCCCCAGGGGCCAAGTTCCGGACGATCGGAGGAGGCTCATCTGAGACACAGGTGACGAGGAGCCAAGAGAGCAAGCAGAGCGCCACGTGCTGTCCCAACCCTAATGCCTTGGTTCCAATTTTGCTTAAAAATATTTCTTTCAGGCCGGCGCCACGGCTCACTAGGCTAATCCTCTGCCTGCAGCACCGGCACCCCGGATTCTAGTCCTAGTTAGGGCACCGGATTCTGTCCCGGGTGCTCCTCTTCCTGTCCAGCTCTCTGCTATGGCCCGGGAAGGCAGTGGAGGATGGCCCAAGTGCTTGGGCCCTGCACCCGCAAGGGAGACCAGGAGGAAGCACCTGGCTCCTGGCTTCAGATCAACACAGCGCGCGGCTGTAGTGGCCATTGGGGGGTGAATCAACGGAAAAAGGAAGGCCTTTCTCTCTGTCTCTCTCTCTCACTGTCCACTCTGCCTGTCAAAAAAAAAATTTTTTTTTTCTTTCTTTTCTCTTGCAGCCATTTGGGGAACAAACCAGTGTATGGATTTTCTCTCTCTCTCCCCAACTCTGCCTTTCAAATAAATAAATAAATAAATAAATAAATCTTTAACAAAGATTAGGGGAAACAAAAAGCTTCCCTCTTGTGTTGCAGCCCCATTTCCACCGGACTTCTGTCACCAGCAAGCAACAGCAAACACGTCCCTATTGGCTCAGTTCTGCGCTCAGCTCCTGTGCCATGAGGCCCACGGTGACTCGATGCCAGGGCAGGTCCCCTGCACCGCGCCCCTCGGACTCACAGGCTGCTGCCTAACTCCACTTACGCTCCCGGGATGGGCCTCAAGGATTCACTCAGGGTTAGAAGAGGCCGTGAGAAGGGAGCCCAGAGCCTGTGGGGACACAGGTGACGGCACTGGCCCGCCAGGAAGAGGGCCCTCACCACAAGCCGACAGTGCTGGCACCGTGACCCAGGACTTCCACGGAGCCACACAGCCTTGGTCAGTGCGAGCATTAGGGGCAGGGTTCATCCTCCACCCTCCATCTTCATTAAAGGGTTTTGCAAAATGCGGGTTCTTATTGTTGGATATTATTATTTATGCTTTGTTATGTATTTATCATAATAATGTTAATACTATTCTATAAGAGGCATCACCTAAAAACTCCCTTTTGGGGCTGGCGCTGTGGTGTAGCAAGTAAAGCCACCACCTGCAGCGCTGGCATCCCATGTGGGTGCTGGTTCCAGTCCTGGCTGCTCCACCTCTAATGCAGCTCCCTGCTGACGGCCTGGGAAAAGCAGCGTCAGAGGGTCTAAGTCCTGGACCCGTGCTCCCACATGGGAGACCTGGAAGAAGCTCCCGGATCCTGGCTTCCACTTAGCCCAGCTCTAGGCACTATGGCCTTCCGGGGAGAAAATCGTAGATGGAAGCTCTCTCTCTATCTCTCCCCTTCTCTCTCTAACTCTACCTTTCAAACAAATAATTAAATCTTAAACAAATTTTAAAAAAAGCAGAAAATCAGATGGATCCTATCATCTCTTGATTAACACTTTCCAATGATTTCTGGTTACATGGACAAAAATCAAGGCTCTTGCTTTCCAAGTTTTATCAGGTTGGGCCTCCTCTTCTTCTTCTTCTTCTTTTTTTTTTTTATTTGACAGAGTTAGCGAGAGACAGAGACAGAGAGAAAGGTCTTCCTTCCGTTGGTTCACCCCCCAAATGGCCGCCACGGCCGGCGCTGTGCCAATCCGAAGCCAGGAGCCAGGTGCTTCCTCCTGGTCTCCCATGTGGGTGCAGGGCCCAAGCACTTGGGCCATCCTCCACTGTACTCCCGGGCCACAGCAGAGAGCTGGACTGGAAGAGGAGCAACCGAGACTAGAACCGGCGCCCATATGGGATGCCAGTGCCGCAGGTGGAGGATTAACCAAGTGAGCCAAGGCGCCGGCCCTTCTTCTTCTTCTTCTTTTTTAAAGAGTTATTTATTTATTTGAGAGATAGACAGCAAGAGACAGAGAGAAAGGTCTTCCATCCACTTGTTCACTCCCCAAATGACTGCGATGGCTGAAGCTGGGCTGATTCAAAGCCAGGAGCCAGGAACTTCTTCCGGGTCTCCCATGCAGGCACAGGGGCCCAAGCACTTGGGCCATCTTCTACTGCTTTCCCAGGCCATTAGCAAAGAGCTGGATCAGAAGAGGAGCAGCTGGGATATAAACCAGTGCCCATATGGAATGCCAGCATCGCAGATAGAAGCTTAGCCCACTATGCCCTTTAAGTTGGGCCTCTGTAAGTTGGCCAAACTGGTTCCCACTGCAGGATCTTTTGAGCGTTCTACTCCCTAACCAGCCTCCTCTTCCTCACTCTCCTGAGAGGGGTCTTCCCTGGCCGCTGACTCTGAAGGGGGCTCCTGTCCCCCCCACTTTCTTGTCATGTCTCTCTCTCTCCTTTCCTTTCTTTCCTTCCTTCCTCCCTTCCTTCCTTTCTTTCTTTTTTTAAAGTTTGAGAGACACAGAGACAGAGAGGAGAAACTGAGAGCTCTCATTGCTTGGTTTAGTCCCTGAACACCTGCAATGGCTGGGGCTTGGCCAGGCTGAAGCCAGGAGCCCAGAGTTCCATCCAGGTTTCCCACATAAGAGGCAAGGACCCAAGTACTTGAGCCACCCAGGGTCTGCATTACAGGAAGCTGGAAGGGCGGTGGAGGGGGGACTCGAACCCAAGCACTCTGATACTGGATGTGGCACCTGCCCCTTGTTTCACAGTTTACAGCACCTGCCACCATGGTTTCCGGCTTCCTTGTCCATCGCCTGTCTCCCCTGGCAGAATGCAAGGAGATTCACTCTCTCTCTCTCTCTTGTTCACTGCTCTATGCCAAGTGCTTGGAACATGTCTGGCATACAGCAGGTCTCTGAGAAACTGGTTGCGGGGCCGCCCCTGTGACACGGGCGTTCCAAATGGGTGCCTGTTCGAATCCCGGCTGCTCCACTTCCTGTCTAACTTCCTGCTAGCGTGCCTGGGAAAGCAGTGGAGGACGACCCAAGTGCTTGGGCCTCTGCACCCATGTGGGAGACCTGGAGGAAACTCCTGGCTCCTGGCTTCTGAATTCAGCCTGGTCTAATCTCAGCTATTGTGGCCACTGGGGAGTGAGCCGGTAGACTGAAGATCTCTCTCCCTCTCTCTCTAACTCTGCCTTTCAAATGAATAAATCTTAAAAAGAAAGAAATTGGTTGAAGGCCGCTAGAACACCCAGGGGCCATGCGGGGCATCCCGGGCGGAGCCCGAGGCCACAGAGCCCACCTCTTGTAGCACTGCAGCTCCTCCTGCACCACCAGCAGCTGCGACTTGAGCTTGTTGCGCTCCTGCAGCACGTCCCGCAGCTCCTGCAGGGTGAAGCGGGGCCGGTTGGGATCCGTCAGGTCAACCACCATTTTGTCCGGTCCCAGGTTCACCTGGAAGAAAAGATACCGCTTACAGGGAAAAGCTCTCCTTGTCCGGCTCCCAGGGACCCTACGAGCCGAGATGTTGCCCGCTGGAAGTGCTCGGCGGATGGAAAAGCAGCCACAGTCCTGACACCGTTCTGCAAGCGGAGAACCATGACTCCCTGGAGGACGGCCGATTCCAGGGCTGGGGCGGAGAGAGCGCGAACCAAGCAGGGTCCCGGCTGCCGTGCGAGGCAATGGAGATGCATCCGAACGACACAGTGTGAAGGCGCTCCCACTGCGCAAAGGGAGGACAATTTGAGTGCTGAGTGGACAATCACAGGAATGGGTACTACTACATCAGAGGACAGGAGAATTCAGGAGTCTGTACTTAGAATATCAAGACGGGCAGGTGCTTGTCCTGCCATTAATACACCTGCGTGCCACATCAGAGTCCCTGGCTTCAACACCCAGCTCCTGCCGCCGTGCACTCTGGGAGACAGCAGGCGAGGACTCAAGAAGTTGGGTCTGTGCCTCGCACACGGGAGACCGACATCGAGTTCCTGGCTTCAACACCCAGCTCCTGCCGCCGTGCACTTTGGGAGACAGCAGGCGAGGACTCAAGAAGTTGGGTCTGTGCCTCGCACACGGGAGACCGACATCGAGTTCCTGGCTTCAACACCCAGCTCCTGCCGCCGTGCACTCTGGGAGACAGCAGGCGAGGACTCAAGAAGTTGGGTCTGCGCCTCGCACACGGGAGACCGACATCGAGTTCCTGGCTCTCGGCTTCAGCCCTGGACATCGTGGGCGTTTGTGTAGTGAATCAGTGGGCGGGCGTTCTTTCTTTCTGTCTGGTCTCTGTCTCTGCTTCTCAAAACAAGGTTTTTTAACAATCACATGTAATTTGACAAGCACAGAAATAAAATGGGGGCCGGCAGGGTAGCGCAGCATGTTAAGCCTCTGCCTGTGGTGCTGGTATCCCATACAGGCACAGGTTCAAGTCCTGGCTGCTCCACTTCCGATCCAGTTCTCTGCTATGGCTTAGGAAAGCAGTGAAAGATGGCCTAAGTCCTTGGGCCCCTGCACTCGCGTGGGAGACCTGGAAGAAATTCCTGGCTCCTGGCTTTGGCTTGGCAAAGCTCCGGCCTTTGTGGTCAGTAGGGGAGTGAACCAGCAGATAGAAGACCTCTCTCTCCCTCTCTCTCTCCCTCTCTCTCTCTCTCTCTCCCTCCCTCTCTCTCTCGCTGCCTCTCTGTAACTCTGCCTTTCAAATAAAGAAGCCAATCTTAAAAAATAAAATAAAATAAAAATGAATTCCTTTCTTCACGAGAGAAGAGGAGTCTGCAGTTCACAGGCGGAGTGCCGTGAATAACCGACGATGACGGAGCTGGAGACCACTGCTTAGCAACCACCCGCGGACGACTGACTCGCGGAGGACCGACGAGTGCATCCAAAACCCGGGTGGAAGCTTGCTGGGAAACAGGATATTGTACGCAGCTTATCAACGACAGAGGGAAGAAAGGCACCTGTCAGTGTGCACAATCCTGCAGACAGCAGGAGGGGGCGACCGAGAGCCTGTGCCTCATGGTGGGCAGGGACCTCGCCACCAGGGGCCACGAAGCACCCAGGGAACCAGCCTCCGCTGCACCCTCAGAACCGTGGAGACCACAGACGCCGACACGGAGCTGCCAGACGACAACCGAGAGTGCCGTGGGACCCAGATTCCATCCCACGTCAGAAAAAGGAAGTGCTTAACGTGGGCGCTGGGCGAATTAGATCTTCATATTCAGACACCTTTCTCCTCTGCGTTTGGTCACTTACTTATTTTTTTTTTTTAAGATTCATTTATTTATTTGAAAGTCAGAGTTACAGAGGGCAGAGGCAGAGAGGTCTTCAGTCCATGGGTTCACTCCCCAGATGGCCGTAACAGCTGGAGCTGTGCCAATCTGAAGCCAGGAGCTTCTGCCAAGTCTCCCACACAGGTGTAGGGACCTAAGCTGTTAGCCCGTCCTCTGCTGCTTTCCCAGGCCATAGGAGGGAGCTGGATGGGAAGAGGAGCAGCCAGGTCTCAAACCGGCAACCACATGGGATGCCGGCACTACAGGCAGCGGCCTCACCTGCCACGCCACAGTGCGAGCCCCGGATCACATATTGTAGCTCTTTATTGGATGTTATCGGAGATACTCACTGACGTCTTTAGAGGCAGAGGATTCAAATGGCTGCAACGCACTCTCAAATGCTTGAGCAAACACCGAGTGAACAATATGTAGATGCGATTCTTCCATATACATGGACAGATCCATGTTTGTCTACATGGGGGCTCTTCAAGAAGTTCACGGCGATGAACAGCATCGGATTTACTTAAATTTATCTGAGAGGCAGAGTGGAGCTCCCATCCACTGGCTCACTCCGCAGATGCCCACAAGAGCCACACTGGGCTGGGGGCTGAAGCCAGGAGCTGGGAACTCAACCCAGGTCTCCCGCACAAGTGGCCGGAACACGCCGCTTCCCAAGGCTGCGGTTAGCGGGAAGCTGGCATCAGGCGTGGAGCCAGCGCTGGGACCTGCGGGCTCGGAAGGGGGATGCCGGCGTCTCAGTGAGTCCTGACTGCTGGGCCCAATGTCTGCCCTGAGCATCTTTTACTTCTGCTCTCCAAGAACCTTCTGAAACCCCCGAGGACACACACAGCTGGGTACCACTCACGCCTGAGTTGAGGCCACTGATCGTGCAACTCTTGTTTCCTCCAGTCTGAAGCTTTTTCAAGTTCAAGTGGAAATAAAGCAAACATCTGAGAGCAACCTTAATGTCCGTTATTAGACGTCTAGTTACGGCACCGCTAGACTCTGGAACGTTCTACAGGTGAGAGTGAGAATAAGGCCTGCTGTCAAGAGAAATGCGATGGTGAGTGAGCGAGTTTCACCCAGAGAGGGGAGAGATCAGTACCTCTGCAAACGCCTGTGGGGCGGGCGAGGTGAGGCAGCAGGTGAAGGTTTCCCACATCAAGGTGATGGCTTCGGTCCCCGCACGCCGCTTCTGATCCAGCTGCCAGTCAGTGCCCCGGGAGCAGCAGATGGCTGGCGTACTTGGGTTCCTGCCACCCAGGTAGGAGACCCAGATAGAGTTCTGGGCTCCTGGCTTCAGCCTGGCCCTGCCCTGGCGATTGCAGGCATTTGGGGAAATGAAATGGGAGATCGATCGATCGATCGATCTCTCTCTTCCTCTATCGCTCTGCCTTTCAAATAAGTAAAAATAAACTTAAAAAAAAAAGACAATGCATTGTATTGTGAATGTTAGGGAGAAACAGGGACTTTATGCTGATAACTGGGGGACAAGTCTGGGTCTCGGTAACCTCTCTGGAGTGCAATTGGGCAACACGAGTCCTTATCAAAATGTCAAACACACCTTTCTGGACATAGCGAGGGCCCACTTCCTCCAGACACTGGCCTCTTCCAGGCCCTATGGCATGCATCAGGGTTATTCATTAATGCGTGTGACAAGAGGGAATGATTGGAGAAGAAGTGTCTTTTGATAGATCAGTTGAAGCAGAAATTGTCAACCTTTGCTGGTGGCTGGGCCCCTCCTGGCAGCCCGGCAAAGCCCAAGGGGGCCCTGCTCAGAACAGCGTCTTGAAATGAATAAAATAAAATAAAATGCAATAAAGTAAAATAAAATGGGGGGGGGGGGGCTGACGCTGTGGCGTAGCAGATAAAGCTGCCGCCTGCAGCACTGGCATCCCAGAAGGGCGCCGGTTCAAGTCCTGGCTGCTCCTCTTCCGATCTAGCTCCATGCTAATGGCCTGGGAAAGCAGTGGAGGATGGCCCGAGTGCTGGGGCCCCTGCACCCATGTGGGATACCCAGAAGAAGCACCTGGCTCCCGGCTTCAGATCGGTGCAGCTCCCACTGTTGTGGCCATTTGGGGAGAGAACCAGTGGAAGCGAGACCTTTCTCTCTGTCTCTCCCTCTCTCTGTCTGTAACTCTACCTCTCAAGTAAATAAACAAAACCTTTAATAAAATATATACACTGAACAGAAAGCTCTGAGATATGTGCTACATGGAACACGATGTGACACGGACGGGACTCCGCTGCTGACACTCCAGGCTTTGCTCACGTCACTGGGGCACGTTCTTCACACTCATAATTGGAGAAACTGAAAAATTTCATTTGGAGGTTGGTGAAAATAAGTCTGAAATTTTCGCCCCATGATAGTTCACGAGCCTCTGAATTAGAATCACGTTCCCTGGGTGAACCCACGGACACCAAGTTGAAAACCCTAAGAGCGAACAAACAGTAACACTGAACAACGGAATTTCTAAGAGCCGTTACAAACCAAGGAAGTTTTCACAGCCCAGTTTGGTTCAACTTTCGAGCTGTGTTGGAAGAAAATAAGGGAGAGGCAGAACAGTGTCTATTCAATGCCATTTGTGTGAAAAATGGGAAATAGTCATATTTGTTATTTCTGCTTAAAGAGCCTTTGGAAGGATACATAAGAAATCGACCATTTAAATTCCGTAAGGATGGGGAACTTGGTGGCGTGGGCAGAGACAGATGGGATGGGTAATTTTCAAAGCAAAAACCCCTTGTGAACTTTGAACTTATTCTTTTTTTTTAGTTTATTTTTTAAGATTTATTTAATTGAAAGGCAGATTAGAGAGAGAGAGAGAGGGAGAGAGAATCTTCTATTTGCTGATTCACTCCCCAAGTGGCCACAATGGCCAGAGGCTGGATCAGGCCAAAGCAGGAGCCAGGAGCTCCATCTGGGTCTCCCATGTGGGTGCAGGGGCCCAAGCACCTGGGCCATCTTCCGCTGCCTTCCCAGGCACATTGGGAGCTGCACTGGAAGTGGAGCAGCCGGGACTTGAACGGTGTCACCCAGATATGGGATGTGAATGTCCCAAAGGTGATGTAACCACTAAGCCTCATGTCTGCTCCTGAGAGACAGGTATCACCTCACACTCATCAGGAGGGGCCCTGTCCAAAGAACAGAAAACAAAACAAAAAAACCACAAAGAACAGAAAACAACCACAGCCCTGGGCACTCGCCCGGGAGTGCAGGTGGCAAGGCCACCGCGGAAAGGAAGTGTGGCCTCCTCCCAACAGGAAACAGAACTCCTCCTTGATCCAGACATTCCACTGCTTCCCATGGCCCCAAAGCACCGAGAGCACGGACATGAAGAGACGCTTCTCGGGACAACCGTGTTCAGGGCAGGGCCGTTCCTAACGGCCAAGGGGTGGACGCAACCCCAGCACCTGGGCTCCCAGCACGGGACTAGAGGGGCGAGACCTGGTCTCGAGGCCGGCGGGCCATGACTCAGCCCTACCAGGGCGGGGGATTCGGACACATGCCACAGCACGATGGACACTTGAGGACCTATGTCAGGTAAACAGGCCAGTGCCAGCTGGACAGTGGTCCCATGACCACATTCTGTGTAGCACCGACACTGGTAAACTCACAAAGACGCCAAGCAGAGCTCATGGACCGGCACCGTGGCACCGTGGCACCGTGGGTTAAGCCGCCACCCCGAGGACCGGCTAATCCACTTCCGACCCAGCTCCCTGCTAATGTGCCTGAGAAGGCAGCAGAGGACGGCCCAGGAACTTGGGTTTCTGCCCAGGATGGAGTTCCTGGCTCCTGGCGTCAGTCCCGCCCAGCCCAGGCCACCGTGGCCACTTGGGCGTCAACGGCGGATGGAAGACCTTTGTTTCTCTCCCTCTCTTCGAAAAAAGAAAGGCAGAGCTCAGCTGTGTGCACCTGCTTTCAGAACGCCCTGGGACGGCTGCCGGCCAGCCTCACTCTGAGACGCCCAGATGCATCGATGGATTCTACCCTTGTGTGGATTTTGTCTCCACGCCAAAGCAGGTGTGAGCCTGAGTGGGGGACACAAAATGAAGGTGCAGTGGGTGCTTCCCTTCCGTGTGTACGCCACTGAGCTGGTGAGTCGTCTGGCCTTCGTGTGGTATGATTTTAAAAATTCAGCTTTGTATCCTCGGTAGAATGTGTGGTGAAGCAATAGTCATTGATTAAAAAAAGAAAGTAAAATATAGAGGTTGGAGGGGCTGCGGGAGGCGGAGAAGCTGGGAGTTGCTATTCAATGGCTACAGTTTCAGTTTTAAAAGATGTCAAGGTTCTGGAGATGATGGTAGTGACCCCAGCACAACACAACGTCAATGTCCTGGGCCTGTGGCCCCTGCATCCCACATGGACGCCGGTTCGAGTCCTGGCTGCTCCACTTCCGATCCAGCTCTCTGCTATGGCCTGGGAAAGCAGCGGAAGATGGCCCAAGTGCTTGGGCCCCTGCACTCGTGTGGGAGACCAGGAAAAAGCTCCTGGCTCCTGGCTGCTGCCTGGCCCAGAGTTGGCTGTTCTGGCCATCTGGGGAGTGAACCAGTGGATGGAAGACTGTGAACTGTGCACACACCAGCAGCTGAGAGGGCGAAGCTCCCACGAGATGTATTTTACCACAGCCAGAAAAGAGAGCACAACAGAGAACAAGGTGCACGTTCACTGTCGAGTGGCACTGACCTTCCTTCTCTGTAACCGTGCTGTCTTCAGACTGCGGTTTGGGGAGAAAATGTGCCACTTCATCCGCTGCCTCCCACAGTCGCCTCCCACGGGAAATGACCAGGCCCCGGGCAGACCACACAGGAAACGACCCGGCGACCGGCCCCGAGGGCTGCCTCCACCTCCTCCTGCCAGGGGACCGGGGCGAGGGTGGCGCTGGACGCAGCCACACCTTCCTGGACAAGCATTGTGGCCTCTGCAAAGCCAGGCTGCTAGCGACGAGCCTCGGGCACCCCCAGGACGGATGCCACAGCAGAAGCCCGCCCACGAGTACCAGTGTCGGCCTGACTCGGGGCAGCCCCTGAGGACGCCCACGCTCCCCTGGGACACTCACGGACCCTGCCCTGTTCTCTGCCGTCTCTCACGCCCACTGCTGGGTCTGTACCTCTCCTGCTAGGTGGCAGCTCCATGAGGGCAGTGGCCTTGTCCAGCTCACCTGCATGCCCGGGCCTGGCCTGTGGCAGCTCCCTCACCAAACGCCAGCCCAACAGACATGGCCCAGTGTCACGGCGCAGTGAATGCAGACTCTCTGAGTTCACACGCTGACCCCGTTCTCCCAGCAGTAAGTCCTCATGCAAATTAACAGTCAGCAAAGCACAGTGAGTTCAGCCATGGGGTGGGTTTAAGCGACGTAATCCACGTCCAGGAGCTGTTCAGAATCTTTACCTGTGACTAACAGATTAGTGAAACTCACAAGGTTTTAAAATTCAGAAGAGAAACCACAACAGCCTGCTGGCCTCCTGGCTGCCCTGCTTCTGACCCAGCTCTCTGCGAATGCGCCCGGGAAAGCAGGCAAAGACGGTCTGAGTGCGTGGGCCTGGCCCAGCAGTCGTGAGCGTTGTGGAGTGAACCAGTGGATGAAAGCTCTCTCTCTCTCTCTTTCCCTTTCTCTCTGTAATTCTGGCTTTCAAATAAATAAATCTTTTTTTTTTTTTTTTTTTTTTTTTTTTGACAGGCAGACTGGACAGTGAGAGAGAGAGAGACAGAGAGAAAGGTCTTCCTTTGCCGTTGGTTCACCCTCCAATGGTCGCCGTGGCCGGTGTACCATGCTGATCCGAAGCCAGGAGCCAGGTGCTTCTCCTGGTCTCCCATGGGGTGCAGGGCCCAAGCACTTGGGCCATCTTCCGCTGCACTCCCGGGCCACAGCAGAAAGATCGACTGGAAGAGGAGCAACGGGACAGAATCCGGCACCCTGACCGGCACTAGAACCCGGTGTGCCGGCGTCGCAGGCGGAGGATTAGCCTATTGAGCCACACACTGGCCCAAGTAAATAAATCTTAAAACACACACATACACACACACACACAACTGGGGCCGGCACTGTGGCATAGGGGGTAAAGCCTCTACCTGCAGTGCTGGCATCTCATATGAGCACCGGTTCTAGACCTGGCTGCTCCACTTCCGATCCAGCTCTCTGCTATGGCCTGGGAAAGCAGTAGAAGATGGCCCAAGTGCTTGGGCCCCCGCACCTGCATGGGAGACCTGGAAGAAGCTCCTGGCACTGGCCTGGCGCAGCCACTTAGGGGGCTGAGCCAGCAGGTGCAAGACCTCTCTCTCCACCACTATTTCACTTTGTCTGTAACTCTATATTTCAAATAAATAAATCTTTATTTACTTATTTTTAAAAAGGAAGTGGAGCAGCCAGGACTGGGATAGGCACCCATATGGGGTATGGGTGTCGCCCCACTGCTCAAAGCCCACCGGCCCCAGCTTGCTGGTTCTTGACATACTTCACCCACCAGTACAACCACATCTTAGATAAGGAAGTTTCTGGCTGTCCATCAAGTGCCTGCTCGCTCCTTCCCCATCCCCCCCCTCCCTTCTCTAAAGATTATTCTGCCGGCTCTGAAATTTTCAATGAATGTACGGGTAGTTTCTCCTTTGTGCCTGGCTTCTGTATGTCAATGTAACATCTGGGAGATTCCCCCATACTGCACCGGTACTCCCTTCTTAAGAAAAATTAAAACATTTACGGGAGAGAGCGAACACCTTCCTAAATCCCTCAGACACCCAGGGCTGGACCAGAAACTGAACCCAGGACTCCCCAGCAGGCGGCAGGAGCCATCACCACTGCCTCCCGGGTCTGCACCAGCAGGAGCTGGGGAGCTGGGAACCTAACGCAGGCACTGGAGGGAGGGCCCGCGGCGGTTTACCCGCAAGCCCCGCACCCTCAAGGCTCCCCTTGTGTTTCGTCGCCGTGCACGCGCACACACACCCCCTACACAACTGCTCTGTGGCCACGGGCACGCGAAGGTCTCCAGGTCAAAGGTGCTCAGCGTGCAATGTGTCCGCATCCCCCGGGACTTGAGGGCGGCGCGGACCTCGGACCCCGCACCTGGGACGCTAGGTCTGTTCCGGGTGGCCCGGCCACCGGCGGGGGACGCTTCTGGGGGCCTCTGGCCGGGAAGGAAAAGGAGCGCCCCACCCCGCCCCACCCCGCGCAACCCCCGGCCCACTCACCTCCCCGCGAGCCGGGGGCAGCTCCCGGCGCAGCCCGGCCACCTCCGCCCGCAGGCTGTCCCGCTCCAGGCGCAGCGCCTCCGCCGTCAGATTGCCCTCGCTCACCAGCGCCTCCAGCAACTCCAGCACGCGCACGATTTTGAACTGCAGCTGCGTCACCCGGGGGTCGCTGCCCAGGGCCATCAGCTCGCGGCCCACCACGTAGGAGATGTCGTACACGTCCTCCGCGGTCAGCTGCGAGGGGCTCTTGCCCAGCGCCCCCTCGGGCCCGGCCTCCTCCGCCTCGCCGTCCTCCTCTTCCTCGTCGCGCACTGGGGGCTCCTCCATGGCCGCCCGCCCGCCCGGACCCCCGCGGCCTCCGGCGCCGCGCCGCGCTCGCCTGCCGGACTCCGACTTCCTCCAGGCACCCAAAACTTTCCGCGGGGCGGAGACCCTGCCCGCCAATCGGCGCGGCCCGGGGGTGGGTCCGCGCGGGGCGCCGCTCGGGCCGGACGCCGGGCGCGCAGCGGCGGGCGCCCCACGGCGCGGCCCGGAGCGCGCGGGACGCGGGCGCGGCGGGGCGCCGAGCGCGGGCTACGGCGGCCGCCCCCGCCCCCGCCCCGCGAGCCGCGCGCGGTGCGGGGAAGCCGCGTTTCCACGGCGACGCGGGCCGAGTTTCCACGCCCTCTTGCGCGCGCAGGCTTTCCAGTCCTGCGGTTGGCTGCGCCGTGACGGCAGGCCCGGGTTTCTGGTGCAGGGCTATTTTCTGAGCGCCAAGGATAGGGGTGCGCGAAGCTCCCGGGCTTGGGAGCCCCGGGCCAGGGTCAGCAGCACCAGGGGGGCGCCCGCCGTGGGCGGGGTTCCCCCGCGTATCTCACGCCGTGACCGTGGCGAGCCCCGGGCCTCAGTGTGCGGCTCTGTAGAATGGGGGCAGCGAGGAACCTGGGAGGTGACCGGATCGTGCGTGTGGTCTGCCAGGCACTTAGGGGCAGCCGGCGCCGACACAGCCTTCATCCTTTGCTTCCTCCAGCCTGGGGGCTGCGGGTGTGCGCCGCCGAGGAGGAAGCAGAGGCGGCGTGGCTGGCAGAACCCGGGTTCTTCAGGTGCAGCTGGGGTTTGTCCTAGGCAGAAAGCTCAGCCCCGGGGCGCGCCTGTCCCGGCTTCCTTCGTGGGAGGCGCACGGGGTTTTCTCCACACCCAGGTTCTGGCGGCGCCGAGGTGGTCCGGGGATTAAACAAAACCAAAAGCAACGCGGACAAACCAAACACACAGCTTTCAGGGGAAACTGAGCACTGAGATAAAGTGCGAGGCTCACCCTAGGTCAGTGAGTGTCCATCAGTGGACCGTGACCCAGCCGAGTGTGAGGCTCACCCTAGGTCAGTGCGTGTCCATCAGCGGACCGTGACCCAGCCGAGTGTGAGGCTCACCCTAGGTCAGTGTGTGTCCATCAGTGGACCGTGACCCAGCCGAGTGTGAGGCTCACCCTAGGTCAGTGCGTGTCCATCAGTGGACCATGACCCAGCCAACTGTGTCACCCTAGGTCAGTGCGTGTCCATCAGCGGACCGTGACCCAGCCGAGTGTCACCCTAGGTCAGTGAGTGTCCATCAGTGGACTGTGACCCAGCCGAGTGTGAGGCTCACCCTGAGTCGGTGTGTGTCCATCAGCGGACCGTGACCCAGCCGAGTGTGAGGCTCACCCTAGGTCGGTGTGTGTCCATCAGCGGACCGTGACCCAGCCGAGTGTGAGGCTCACCCTAGGTCAGTGTGTGTCCATCAGCGGACCGTGACCCAGCCGAGTGTGAGGCTCACCCTAGGTCAGTGTGTGTCCATCAGTGGACCGTGACCCAGCCGAGTGTGAGGCTCACCCTAGGTCAGTGTGTGTCCATCAGTGGACCGTGACCCAGCCAAGTGTGTCACCCTAGGTCAGTGTGTGTCCATCAGTGGACCGTGACCCAGCCGAGTGTGAGGCTCACCCTAGGTCAGTGAGTGTCCATCAGTGGACCGTGACCCAGCCGAGTGTGAGGCTCACCCTAGGTCAGTGTGTGTCCATCAGTGGACCGTGACCCAGCCGAGTGTGAGGCTCACCCTAGGTCAGTGAGTGTCCATCAGTGGACCGTGACCCAGCCGAGTGTGAGGCTCACCCTAGGTCAGTGCGTGTCCATCAGTGGACCGTGACCCAGCCGAGTGTGAGGCTCACCCTAGGTCAGTGCGTGTCCATCAGTGGACTGTGACCCAGCCGAGTGTGAGGCTCACCCTAGGTCAGTGCGTGTCCATCAGCGGACCGTGACCCAGCCGAGTGTGAGTGTCACCCTAGGTCAGTGCGTGTCCATCAGCGGACCGTGACCCAGCCAAGTGTGTCACCCTAGGTCAGTGTGTGTCCATCAGCGGACTGTGACCCAGCCGAGTGTGAGGCTCACCCTAGGTCAGTGTGTGTCCATCAGCAGACCGTGACCCAGCCAAGTGTGAGGCTCACCCTAGGTCAGTGTGTGTCCATCAGCGGACCGTGACCCAGCCGAGTGTGAGGCTCACCCTAGGTCAGTGAGTGTCCATCAGCGGACCGTGACCCAGCCGAGTGTGAGGCTCACCCTAGGTCAGTGAGTGTCCATCAGTGGACCGTGACCCAGCCGAGTGTGAGGCTCACCCTAGGTCAGTGTGTGTCCATCAGTGGACCGTGACCCAGCCGAGTGTGAGGCTCACCCTAGGTCAGTGAGTGTCCATCAGCGGACCGTGACCCAGCCGAGTGTGAGGCTCACCCTAGGTCAGTGCGTGTCCATCAGTGGACTGTGACCCAGCCGAGTGTGAGGCTCACCCTAGGTCAGTGAGTGTCCATCAGTGGACCGTGACCCAGCGAGTGTGAGTGTCACCCTAGGTCAGTGCGTGTCCATCAGCGGACTGTGACCCAGCCAAGTGTGTCACCCTAGGTCAGTGTGTGTCCATCAGCGGACTGTGACCCAGCCGAGTGTGAGGCTCACCCTAGGTCAGTGTGTGTCCATCAGCAGACCGTGACCCAGCCAAGTGTGAGGCTCACCCTAGGTCAGTGTGTGTCCATCAGCGGACCGTGACCCAGCCGAGTGTGAGGCTCACCCTAGGTCAGTGAGTGTCCATCAGCGGACCGTGACCCAGCCGAGTGTGAGTGTCACCCTAGGTCAGTGAGTGTCCATCAGTGGACCGTGACCCAGCCGAGTGTGAGGCTCACCCTAGGTCAGTGCGTGTCCATCAGTGGACCGTGACCCAGCCGAGTGTGTCACCCTAGGTCAGTGAGTGTCCATCAGTGGACCGTGACCCAGCCGAGTGTGAGGCTCACCCTAGGTCAGTGTGTGTCCATCAGTGGACCGTGACCCAGCCGAGTGTGAGGCTCACCCTAGGTCAGTGTGTGTCCATCAGTGGACTGTGACCCAGCCAAGTGTGTCACCCTAGGTCAGTGTGTGTCCATCAGCGGACCGTGACCCAGCCGAGTGTGAGGCTCACCCTAGGTCAGTGTGTGTCCATCAGTGGACTGTGACCCAGCCGAGTGTGAGGCTCACCCTAGGTCAGTGTGTGTCCATCAGTGGACCGTGACCCAGCCGAGTGTGAGGCTCACCCTAGGTCAGTGTGTGTCCATCAGCGGACCGTGACCCAGCCGAGTGTGAGTGTCACCCTAGGTCAGTGCGTGTCCATCAGTGGACTGTGACCCAGCCGAGTGTGAGGCTCACCCTAGGTCAGTGTGTGTCCATCAGTGGACCGTGACCCAGCCGAGTGTGAGGCTCACCCTAGGTCAGTGAGTGTCCATCAGTGGACTGTGACCCAGCCGAGTGTGAGGCTCACCCTAGGTCAGTGAGTGTCCATCGTTGGACCGTGACCCAGCGAGTGTGAGTGTCACCCTAGGTCAGTGCGTGTCCATCAGTGGACCGTGACCCAGCCGAGTGTGAGTGTCACCCTAGGTCAGTGCGTGTCCATCAGCGGACTGTGACCCAGCCAAGTGTGTCACCCTAGGTCAGTGAGTGTCCATCAGTGGACCGTGACCCAGCCGAGTGTGAGGCTCACCCTAGGTCAGTGAGTGTCCATCAGTGGACCGTGACCCAGCGAGTGTGAGTGTCACCCTAGGTCAGTGCGTGTCCATCAGTGGACTGTGACCCAGCCGAGTGTGAGGCTCACCCTAGGTCAGTGTGTGTCCATCAGTGGACCGTGACTCAGCCGAGTGTGAGGCTCACCCTAGGTCAGTGCGTGTCCATCAGTGGACCGTGACCCAGCCGAGTGTGAGGCTCACCCTAGGTCAGTGTGTGTCCATCAGTGGACTGTGACCCAGCCGAGTGTGAGTGTCACCCTAGGTCAGTGAGTGTCCATCAGTGGACCGTGACCCAGCCAAGTGTGTCACCCTAGGTCAGTGAGTGTCCATCAGCGGACCGTGACCCAGCCGAGTGTGAGGCTCACCCTAGGTCAGTGTGTGTCCATCAGCGGACCGTGACCCAGCCGAGTGTGAGGCTCACCCTAGGTCAGTGCGTGTCCATCAGTGGACCATGACCCAGCCATTCAAAGGAAGGAAGGAATTAAACCCAACCCCCACACACACCCGCACGGCGTCAAATGGCATTCAGTAAGGGTGCCAAGACCACTCAGCGAGGGACGTATTTTCAATAAATGATCCTGGGAACGCTGGAGGTCCACATGCAAAAGAATGGAGTTGACCCTCACCTTATACAAACAAAACAAAACAAAACTCAAAATGAATCAGATCTAGACAGAAGAACTATGAAGACCTCGGGGAGACGCTTTGTGATGTGGGATTCGACAGCGAGTCCAGGGATGTGGCTCCGAAAGCACAGGCAGCGAACGAAGAGTAGATCCAGGGTGGTCGGGGCGCCGGGGGGGCGCCTGCACCCTGCACCTGGGTGCCCGAGTCCAAGCCCCGGCTCTGCTCCAGATTCTGGCCTCCTGCTGACGAGCCCTGAGAGGCAGCAGGAAGTCACCAAACAGCTTGGGTCCCTGCTAACCTCTGGGAACCCGGATGAATTCCTGAATCCTGGCCCAACCAGATATCTGGGGAGTTAGCCAGTACATCATATTCATCCTCCCTCTTTCTCTCTCTCCTGAATCCTGGCCCAACCCCGACTGTTGCAGATATCTGGGGAGTTAGCCAGTACACCATAATCTCTCTCTCTCTTACTCTGCCTTTCAAAGAAATATACTTTAAAATCAACCTGTGGGGGCCGGCGCCGTGGCTCAGCAGGCTAATCCTCCGCCTTGCGGCGCCGGCACACCGGGTTCTAGTCCCGGTCGGGGCACCGATCCTGTCCCGGTTGCCCCTCTTCCAGGCCAGCTCTCTGCTGTGGCCAGGGAGTGCAGTGGAGGATGGCCCAAGTCCTTGGGTCCTGCACCCCATGGGAGACCAGGAGAAGCACCTGGCTCCTGCCATCGGAACAGCGCAGTGCGCCGGCCGCAGCGCGCTACCGCGGCGGCCATTGGAGGGTGAACCAACGGCAAAAGGAAGACCTTTCTCTCTGTCTCTCTCTCTCACTGTCCACTCTGCCTGTCAAAAAATAAAATAAAATAAAATAAAATAAAATCAACCTGTGGGATAGGATAAAATATTGCAAATTGTATCTGACATAAACATAGCATAAAGAACTACAACTCAACAACACATTGCAAATAATCCTATTAAAAATGGACAAAGGGCTTGGATAGAAATTTCACCAAAGTTGTACAAATGGCCAACAAGCATAAGAAAAGATGCTCAACACCACTCATCATTGGGCTAACACAAATCAAAATTGATATGAGGAGGGGCCAGCGCTATGGCATAGTGGGTAAAGCCATCGCCTATAGTGCCGGCATCCGATATGGGCACCGGTTCTAGTATCAGCTGCTCCACTTCTGATCCAGCTCTCTGCTATGGCCTGGGAAAGCAGAAGAAGATGGCCCAAGTGCTTGAGCCCCTGCATCCGTGTGGGAAGATCCAGAGGAGGCTCCTGGCTCCTGGCTTCGGATCAGCACAGCTCTGCCCGTGACAGCCAATTGGGAAGTGAACCAGCAGATGGAAGACCTCTCTCTCTCTCTCCCTCTCCCTCTCCCTCTCCCTCTCCTTTTCTCTCTATGTAACTCTGCCTTTCAAATAAATAATCTTTTTTAAAAATCTGTATGAGACCCCACTTATGCCCGTTCGGATGGCTACGGTAGGAGCCAGTGTCTGGCTTAGTGGTTGGGACTGCGGTCCTGTGTCACATTGGAGGGCCCGGGGTTCTGTTCCCAGCTCCAGCTCCTGATTCCTGCCGCCCATGCGGGACACCTGGGTTGTGTTCCTGACTCTGGCTTCCTTTGTGGCATTTGGGGAGTGTCTGTCTGTCACTGTCTACCTCTCGAATAAATAGGTTGAAAATGAAAAGAAAACACGCGTTAGGATGTGCGCACTCTGGAACCCTTATGCACTGCTGCATGGAACGTGACACGGTGGGACTGCGGCAAAAAACAGCACAGAGGTTCTTCAAAACGTGCAGACAGAATTACAGCAAGACCTGGCGATACCACTTCTGGGTATGGAACCAGGAGGACTGGAGGCATCTCTCAAGCAGATACGTGCACACCCGTGCTCACAGCACCACCATGCATAACAGTGAAAGGTGGAGGCATGCCACGTGGCCACCGATGACGGGTGGAAATACAGAATGTGGCCTTCCCACGACAGGAATATGACTCAGCCTGGAAAAGGCAGGGGACTCTGACATGGGCTCCAGGGGGGACAACCTTGAAGGCACTGTTACGGGAAATGAGCCAGTCACAAGCACCATGCGAGGGGGCTTCCAGAAGTTCACGGAAAATGTGTATCATGAAAAAAAGTTAAGTATGGATTTCAACATCCTCATGCTAAAACTTAAAAAAAAGATTTATTTATTTGAGAGGCAGTTACAAAGAGAGAGAGAGAGAGAAAGAAAAAGGTCTTGTATCTGCTGGTTCACTCCCCGAGTGGCCACAATGGCCAGAGCCGAGCTAATCTGAAGCCAGGAGTTTCTTACGGGTCTCCTACACAGGTGCAGGGCCCAAGGGCTTGGGCCATCCTCCACTGCTTTCCCAGGCCACAGCAGAGAGCTGGATTGGAAGTGGAGAAGCCAGGACATGATCTGGTGCCTGTATGGGATGCCGGCACTGCAGGTGGAAGGTGGAGGCTTAGCCTACTACACCACAGCATCGATTCCAACGTGTTTTTGTTTTTTTAAGATTTTTATTTATTTGAAAGTCAGAGTTACACAGAGAGGGAAGGAGAGGCAGAGAGAAAGCGAGGCCTTCCATCTGGTTCACTCCTCTGTTGGCCACAATGGCTGAAGCTGTAATGATCCGAAGCCAGGATCCTGGAGCTTCTTCCGGGTCTCCCACATGGGTGCAGGGGCCCAAGGACTTGGGCCATCTTCTACTGCTTTCCCAGGCCACAGCAGAGAGCTGGATCGGAAGTGGAGCAGCCGGGACTAGAACCGGTGCCCATATGGGATGCCGGCACTGCAGACAGTGGCTTTACCTGCTATGTCACAGCGCTGTCCCCCTCCCCCCTTTTTTTTAAAAAGGGAAAAGAGTTTATTGATGGGGAAACCCAACAGACCAGAGGGAAGGGTGGAAGCAGGAAAAGGGGATAAGGAGAGTATAAGAGAGAGGTCGAGAGAGAGTGAGAGACAGAGACAGAGGGAGGTCAAGAGGGGTTGAGAGACAAAGAGAGAGATCGAGAGGGTTTTTGTTTGTTTGTTTTGTTTTGTTTTTTAATTTAAGAAGTAGATAGAAGCACAGGAGTAGTTCCCATCTGCTGTTTCATTCCCCGAATGCCTACAACAGCCAGGGCTTTGTAGGGCTGAAGCCAGGATCTGGGAACCCAACCTGAGCCTACCACGTGGGTGGCAGGGACTCAACTACTTGAGCCATTGCCTGCTGCCTTGCAGAGAGCACGTGAACAGGCCGGCGGGATCAGGAGCAAAGCCAGGCCCTGACCCAGCCTCTGGTGTGGGACGTGGGCGTCCCGGGCCCTGACTCAGTCTCTCGTGTGGGACGTGGGCGTCCCGGGCCTGACCCAGGCTCTGGTGTGGGACGTGGGCACCCCAGGCCCTGACTCAGTCTCTCGTGTGGCATGCGGGCATCCCGGGCCCTGACCCAGCCTCTGGTGTGGGACGTGGGCGTCCCGGGCCTGACCCAGGCTCTGGTGTAGGACGTGGGCATCCCAGGCCCTGACTCAGTCTCTCGTGTGGGACGTGGGCGTCCCGGGCCTGACCCAGGCTCTGGTGTGGGACGTGGGCGTCCGGGCCCTGACCCAGCCTCTGGTGTGGGACGTGGGCGTCCCGGGCCTGACCCAGGCTCTGGGGTGGGACGCAGGCATCCTGGTCTATATCTTAACCACTCTGCCAAATGCCCACCCCCAGACTTATCCTGTAATGCCACTTTTCCATGGGCTTTTTGAAGTTCTCTCGTATGATCCCCACCCTATGATGTACCTAGAGTGGGCAAATCTATAGAGGCAGAGAGGGCTTGGGGAAGGAGAATGGGGAGTTAGCGTTTAATAGGTGCACAGTTTCAGTGGGAAGCTGAGATATTCTGGAGATAGGTTGTGCAATGTTTATTACCACTGAACTACACACCCCCCTCCTTTTTTTTCTTTTTTTTTTTTACAGGCAGAGTGGACACTGAGAGAGAGAGAGAGAGACAGAGAGAGAGAAAGGTCTTCTTTTCCCATTGGTTCACCCTCCAATGGCTGCTGCAGCCGGCGCACCGCTCTGATCCGAAGGCAGGAGCCAGGTGCTTCTCCTGGTCTCCCATGGGGTGCAGGGCCCAAGCACTTGGGCCATCCTCCACTGCCTTCCCGGACCATAGCAGAGAGCTGGCCTGGAAGAGGGGCAACCGGGACAGAATCCGGTGCCCCAACTGGGACTAGAACCCGGTGTGCCGGCATCGCAAGGCGGAGGATTAGCCTAGTGAGCTACAGCGCTGGCCCCTGAAGTATACTCTTAAAAATGGTTAAGATGATAATTTTCATGGTATGTGTATTTTTTGCAGACCTTTTATAAGTGCACAAGAAACTCCGTGGAGTGTGCTCTGACTCCGTGTGGGTGGAGGTTCCAGGAGCATACAAGGTGGGAACCTGTGGAACTGTACACTTGACACTGACATGTCTCCTTTAGGGAAACTGTATCTCACTAAAGTGCTGGGGGGCTGGCACTGTGGCTCAGTAGGTTAATCCTCTGCCTGCAGGGCTAGCATCCCATATGAGCACCGGTTCTAGTCCCGGCTGCTCCTCTTCCAATCCAGCTCTCTGCTATGGCCTGGGAAGGCAGTAGAAGATGGCCTACAGGCTTGGGCCCCTGTACCTGGGGGGAGACCCGGAAGAAGCTCCTGGCTCCTGGCTTTGGTTTGACTCAGCTCCGACTGTTGCACCCATTTGGGGAGTGAACCAGTGGAGGGAAGACCTCTCTCTGTCTCTCCCTCTCACTGACTGTAACTCTCTCAAACAAATAAATAAAATCTTTTAAAAAATGAAGTGCCGGGGTGGGGGAGGAAGGAAAGAAGCGCCGACTCATGCTGTGACATGGACCCGAACACGTTCGCCTGAGTCAGAGAAGCCAGTCACACAGGCCACAGGTGGTGTGACCTCCGCGTCTGAAAAGCCCAGGGCTGGCAAATCCAGAGTCGGGGCAGCTTCATGTTCCCCTCGCCACATTCAGGGGCGGGAAAATGGGGTCTGCCTCGAAGGACAGGGATTTTTGGTGATGAAAACGTGCTAAAATTGGGCTGTGGCGATGGTTGCCCAACTACGTGCGGATACCAAAAACCCCCATCCACACCCGCTACTCAGGTTAATTTCACGGCAGGTGAATGTCTCAGCTGTTACGGGGAAGTCCTCTCCCCCAGCGGGGCCCAGGAGAGGGTCAAGTGTGCCATTGCTTTTTTAACTTTCCTTTCTCAGCCTCATCGAAAGTTCTGAAATCTCCCCAGAAATTCACCCTGGAAGGTGCTCTGTCTCCCTCCTGCTTCACTCCCTGGCTGAGAAGGCAGGCCCGGCGGCCAGGCCTTTCCAAGGCCAACTTGTCTTCCTGCGAGTTGCTACGCTTTCGATCTGAGAATCAAAGATTCTTTTTTTTTTTTTTTTTTAAAGGTTTATTGATGTATTTGAAAGAGTAACACAGAGAGAGAGAAGTCTTCCATCTGCTGGTTCACTCCCCCAAATGGCCGCAATGGATGGAGCTGGGCCCATCTGAAGCCAGGAGCCAGGAGCTTCCTCCACATCTCTTTTGTGGGTGCAGGAGCCCCACGAAAGGCCATCTTCTGCTGCCTTCCCAGGCTGTTAGCAGGAAGCTGGATGGGAAGTGGAACAGCTGGGACTCAAACCAGCACTCATATAGGATACCGGCACCACAGGTGTTGGCTTTACCTGCTACGTCACAGCGCTGGCTCCGTAAAAATCAAAGATTCTTTAGGTCACTCATTCATGATTCACTTAGCATCTGCTGTGTTCAGAATCTGTGGCATCAAAGGAACCACGGAAGAATGCAGTTTGAGCCTTGAGCCTCAGCACTGTGCACCTGCTGGTCCCTGAGCCTTTTTAAGTTCCCTGATCTCTCCAAACTCATTCCTCACCGTGCGCTGGGGAAAAGGAAAGTATCAGTCCCCCAGGACTGAGGGCCCACTGGGGGATACGCCCTGGGACAGCCCCCCCAGGACTGAGGGCCCACTGGGGGATACGCCCCTGGACAGCCCCCCAGGACTGAGGGCCCACTGGGGGATACGCCCCTGGACAGCCCCCCAGGACTGAGGGCTGGGGGATACGCCCCGGGACAGTCCCCCAGGACTGAGGGCCCACTGGGGGATATGCCCCGGGACAGCCCCCCAGGACTGAGGGCCCACTGGGGGGATACGCCCCGGGACAGCCCCCCAGGACTGAGGGCCCAGCGGAGTGGGGGATACGCCCTGGGACAGCCCCCCCGCAGTGCCTGTCACAAGCATCGGCGGGTCCCCGGCTGTCGTCACAGTGTCAGCAAACCGAATTCTTGGACCCGTCACAGATTTTTTTTTTTTTTTTTTTTTTTTAAGATTTCTTTATTTGAAAGTCAGAGTTACAGAGAAAGAAAGGGAGAAACAGACGTCTTCCATCTGCTGGTTTAGTCCCCGGATGCCTTAATGGCTTGAGTTGGGCCAGGCCAAAGTCAGGAGCCAGGCGCTCGATTCAGGTCTCCCACGTGGGTGCAGGGGTCCAAGCACGTGGGCCATCTTCTACGGCTTTCAGGCCATCAGCAGGGAGCTGGATCAGAAGTGGAGCAGCCAGGACTCGAACCGTTGTTGATGTGGGATATGGGATGTGGGATACCTGTGCCGCAGGGGCCGGCTTTACCGCTGCGCCACGGCCCTGCACCCCCTTCACAGAATGTTACAGGTCTGCTGGTAGCTGAGCAGGGCCCTGCTCGCTCTGTTGCACAGATTCTGAGTTGCAGCAGCGCTCCTTAACCTGTGGTCCTGGGACCAGCGTGACTGTCACCTGGGAACTTTTCAGAAATGCAAATTCTCTGCTGGCTGAGCCAGAAACCCCTTGGGTGGCCGCAGCAGTGTGTAACGCACCAGCCCTCTAGGTAATTCTGATGCGTGTTCACGTCTGAAGGCAGCGAGTGGTAACACGGTGTTCAAGGGAGTGGGCGCTGGGGCCTGCTCAGAGCTTCGCTCCGCCTCTTGCAGGCTGTGTGACGCCAGACAGCAGATTCTCCCCATGTCCAGTTTCCGCCACCCAACAGCAACATGGGGACAAGGATAGCGGTGATGTCACAAATCGCTAGGCGGTGTTTAGAACCGTGTCTGGCACATAGTAAGTATTCAATTAAATGAATGTTGGCAGTTGCTATTATGAACTCCTTTCACTAGAAAAATATACAGTATAAAACATTTCTCACCTTACATAATTATTTGGGAATGAGGTTAAAAAAAAAAAAAAAAGCAGGATCAATGGCATTCACAGAATACAAGGGGACATCAAAAAAGTTCATGGGAAAATGGAATTAAAAGTAAAGAGCGGTCTGGCCTGGCCCAGGGCTGAGCGGCTGGTTACGACACCTGCATCTCCTGTGAAACCTGGGTTTAACTCCCGGCTCCAGCTCCTAGTTCCAGCTTTGCCACTGCAAACTCCGGGGACAAGAGGCTGGGTCCCTGCCACCCATGGGTGAGACCTGGGCTGAGTCCCCGGCGCCATCCCTGCCCCAGCCCTAACCCTTTGGGACATCTGTGGACTGAACCAGGGGATGAGAGCTCTACCAGCCACTGTTGCGTCAAAATTAAACAAATAAACAAGTAACAAGTTTATGCAAAATTTCTGAAAGTCATAGTTTTTCATAATACATATTTCACACACGTTATAAAATTTTTTTTGCACTAAAGTCATACTTTTAATTCCATTTTCCATTCACTTTTTGAAGTACCCTCATTTGTCCACAACAAAGCAGTTAAAAAAAGCCCCAAAGATCTGTCATTATACCAAGTTTTAAAAATAACCCCAAAGCCACTGTGCCCTGTGAGGACAGGCTGTAGCGGTGGGGGCTGGAGTTCCCCTCCCTGACTCTGAGAGCAAGCAAATGACAGAAAGGAAACAGTGAACTGCAAAATGAAGAGTGAGTGGGTTCACCTGAGCAAGACGGCGCTGACCACGACTGGGGTCTAATGCCCATGAGGAGGCAAAACTCGGGGACAAGGACCTGTGGGGGTCCTGCCTGGTCCACGAAGCAGTCAGCGTGCGGGGTCTCTGAACACCTGTGGTCCTGTGAGGCTGTTGTCACCTGTTCTCTACGTTATTTTTAGGTCTGTTGCCCTTTAATCATACACCGAAACACCAAGCATCTTGGAGATTTCATCCCGAGGAGTTTAACCCTCTCGGCAAAGAATCTCCCTGCAGAAAGGCGGTGCCCAGGGCACTTGTTTTGAGCATAAGAGAACAATCTTTTTAAACTTCCCCAGTCTGTTTAATCAGGGTGGGAGTTGGGTGGAAGGAGATTACAGTGAGGGACTAAGGTCCCCCGCCCTCCTCCCCAAATCAGCCCTGCACCCGGGGGCGAGGCCAGGCCACCCTCCTTACAGAGTGAGGTGAGCTCAGCAGGCCCTCACAGCAACACTGCACGCTGCTCTGTGGTTCTGTGCCTGCAGCAACGCCTGTCCTCCAGGCCTGCCGCTAGGGTTGTAAAATGTGTTCTGGCGACTGTGCCGGGCTGGCGGCCATGACGTATGCCGTCAGGTCGCCCAGCAAGACTGGTGAGTGGCGCAGGGTTTCGGCACGGCGGCGAAGGCGCCACTTAGGAAGCCTGAGTCCCTTATCAGGAGTGCCTGGGTTGGAGTCCCAGCTCCACTTCCAATACAGATTCCTCCTCACGTGCGTCTGGGAGGCAGCAGGTGCCGGCTCCAGTACTTGGGTCCCTGCCACCCCGTAGGAGATCTGGATTGACTCCCAGGCTCTTGGCTTCCATCTAGTCTAGCCCGGGCTATTGTGGGTACTTGGAAAGTGAACCAATGGATGGAAGATCGAAATAGATCTGCTTGTGTTTCAAATACATTGTAAATAAATAAAAAGTTTTGAAAGGAGATCAAGAGGGGCCAGCGCTGTGACATAGTGGGTTAAAGCCCTGGCCTGCAGTGCCAGCATCCCATACGGGCGCCAGTTCGAGTCCTGGTTGTTCCATTTCTGACCTAGTTCCCTGCTGGTGTGCCTGGGAAAGCAGTAGAAGACAGTCCAAGTCCTTGGGTCCCTGCACCCATGTGGAAAGCTTGGAGGAAGCTCCTGGCTTAGGATCAGCTCAGCTCCGGCTGTTGCAGCCATTTGGGGAGTGAACCAGTGGATGGAAGACCTCTCTCTCTCCGTCTCTACCTCTCACTATTAACTTTCTCTTTCAAACACGTAAAATACATTTTAAAAGGTGGGGTGTCAGTGCTGTAGCACAGCTGGTTAGGCTGCTGTCTGTGGTTTAACTGGCCTGGCCTCGCCCCCGGGTGCAGGGCTGATTTGAGGAGGAGGGGTGGGGGACCTTAGTCCCTTCACTGTAATCTCCTTTTATGCTCTTTCCACCCCACCCCCACCCTGATTAAATAGACTGGGTTAGAAGTTTAAACCTGCTGCCATATGGGCGCTGGTTCGAGTCCCAGCTGCTCCACTTCTGACTCCACCCCTGCTAGTGCCCCTGGGAAAGCAGCAGGATGGTGCAAATCCCTGGGCCCTGCACCCACGTGGGAGACCTGGAGGAAGCTCCTGGCTCCTGGCTTTGGCCTGGCCCAGCCCCAGCCATTGCAGCCATTTGGGAAGTGAACCAGCAAATGAAAGATCTGTTTCTCCTCTCACTCTGTAACTCTTTCAAATAAGTAAATAAATCTTTAAAAAAAAAAAAAAAAAAAAAAGCCGGCGCCGCGGCTCACTAGGCTAATCCTCCGCCTTGCGGCGCTGGCACACCGGGTTCTAGTCCCGGTCAGGGCACCGATCCTGTCCCGGTTGCCCCTCTTCCAGGCCAGCTCTCTGCTGTGGCCAGGGAGTGCAGTGGAGGATGGCCCAAGTGCTTGGGCCCTGCATCCCATGGGAGACCAGGAGAAGCACCTGGCTCCTGCCATCGGATCAGTGCGGTACGCCGGCTGCAGCGCGCCTACCGCGGCGGCCATTGGAGGGTGAACCAACGGCAAAAGGAAGACCTTTCTCTCTGTCTCTCTCTCACTGTCCACTCTGCCTGTCAAAAAAAAAAAGGAGGAGGAGAGAGGGGCCAGCACTGTGGTATAGCGGGTAAAGCCGCTGTCTGCAGCACCAGCATCCCATATGGGTGCCAGTTTGAGTCCCAGCTGCTCCACTTCCTATCCAGCTCTCTGCTAATGGCCTGGGAAAACAGTAGAAGATGGCCCGAGTGCTTGGGCCCCTGTACCTATGTGGCAGACCCTGAAGAAGCTCCTGGCTCCTGGCTTTGGATCAGCCCAGCTCTGGGCTTTCTGGCCATTTGGGGAGTGAACCAGCAGACAGAAGACCTCTCTACTATGTGTGTGTGTCTGTAACTCTGCCTTTCAAATAATCCTAAAAAAAAAAAAAAAAAGAAGTCCGGATTCAAGTCCTGCCTCTGGCTCCTGACTCCAGCTTCTGGTCAGTGCAGGACCTTGGGGGCAGCAGCGATGTCCCCTGTAACTGGGCTCCTGCCACCCACTTGGCAGACCCAGACGGCATTCTGGGCTCCTGGCTTTGGCCGTGGCCCACCCACTGCAGGCATCTGGGGACTGAACCAGCAGCAGGAGGCCTCTCGTCATCTCTGCTGGTCTTTCTCTCTACCTGCTTCTCAAATAAATGTCTTTGAAGTTGCTTGTTTACTTGAAAGGCAGAGCTACAGAGAGGGAAAAACAAGAGAAGGGTCTTCCATCTGCTGGTTCATTCCCCAAATGTCTGTGACAGGACTGGGCCAGGCTGAAGCCAGGAGCCTGGAGCTCCATCCAGGTCTCCCACATGGGTGGGGGCCCAAGCACTCGGGCCATCCTCTGCTGCTTTCCCAGGCCACATTGGACGTGGAGCCGGTTGGGCTCAAACCAGTGCTCATGTGGGAATGCCGACATCACAGGCAGTGGCCTATTGTGCTGTGCCACAACGCCGGCCCCTAAACTTTTTTTTTAAGATAAAGAAGACATAACAAGTGTTGGTGAGAATACGGGGAAAATGGAACCTTTGTACACTGCTGTTGGGAACGTCCACTGGTGCAGTGCAGTGATCTCAAACAGTCTGGCAGTCCCCGAAAAATTATACAGAGAACGGCTACCTGGTCCAACAAGACCACTGTGGCTATGAACCCAAACAGCGGAAAGGAGGTTCTCAAACATATTTTTCACACCCGCGTTCAGAGCAGCACTATCCCCAACAGCCACGTGATAGTGGCCAGCCAGTGCCATCGGTATCCGAGGGGATAAACAGAAATGCAGTCCATCCATACGACGTCAGCCTGACACAGGCTCCAACATCCACACGTCTGCCTGACACACGCTCCAACATCCACACGTCCGCCTGACACACGCTCCAACATCCACACGTCAGCCTGACACATGCTCCAACATCCATACGACGTCAGCCTGACACACGCTCCAACATCCACACGTCAGCCTGACACACGCTCCAACATCCACACGTCAGCCTGACACAGGCTCCAACCAGGAAGGCCTTGAGAACCCTCTGCTTAGTGAGAGAAGTCAGACAGACAAATCCTTCACGGCTCCACTCGTGGGAGGTACCCGGGTGGTAAACCACGGAGACAGACAGAAGAATGGCGCGGGCCAGGGGAATGGGGAATTGGGGAAGGGGGTGCTGTTGAATGGCCAACAGCATTTCAGTTTTGAAAGATGATTGCACAACAATGTAAAACTACTGCACACTACTGCACTACTCAGACATGACTAAGATCATAAGTGTTGTGCGTTTTTTACAATAAAAAAAAATGAACAATAGAAGTTAAGAACTTGGGGGCTGGCACTGTGGCGCAGTGGGTAATGCCCTGGCCTGAAGCACTGGCATCCCACATGGGCGCCGGTTCGAGACCCAGATGCTCCACTTCCTGTCCAGCTCTCTGCTATGGCCTGTGAGGACAGTGAAGGATGGCCCAAGTGCTTGGGCCCGTGCACCCACGTGGGAGACCTGGAAAAAGCTCCTGGCTCCTGGCTTCGGATTGGCACAGCTCCAGCCATTGTGGCCATCTAGGGAGTGAACCATCGGATGGAAGACCTCTCTGTCTCTCTCTGCCCTTCTTCTGTGTAACTCTTTCAAATAAATAAATCTTTAAAAAAAAAAAAAAAGAAAAAAAGAAAAGAAAAGAAAAAAAGAAAGAAAGAAAGAAAGAAATTGACAGATGCAAGGGGTGCAGCTTGCCGAGGGCTCCCAGCTACAGCACCTGGGTCCAGCCATGGACACCCTTTCCCCAGGCCACGCTGTGTCGCTGGCTGGGCACAGCAGGGACATGAGGGTCTGTGCATTTCTGCACGAGCTGTGACACCCTTAACGGGCGCAGAGCAACCCACTGGGTTGGCGAGGTCTCCGCTGCAGTCCCAGACGCCCGCGTTCCCACTGCTGCTCTCTCTGCCCTCGACGGCGGCACACCTGCATCACCCTGCAGACCCCGGCCCAATTTAGCTTCCCCGTGCTCAGGACTCACAGGCGTCACCTAACCCTGCCCAGTGCCACCTCCTGTCCTAGCTTGGCTCTGCTCAGGGGTCCACTCAACTAACCTAGCTGTTCGGGGGGGCTTCGAAAAGTTCGTGGGAAATGGCACGAAATGAAATTGACGCTGGTGCAAAAATGTTTTGAAACTCATGCATACCAGGGATCTTCAAAGAGTTTCTGAAACATGTGTATTTATGGGAAAAAGCGCACAGACTTCTAAAATTTTCAGCACCAAAAAAATACCTTTTTCCTATGACTGCAGCAATGGGCGGTAACATCACCTTCCAGGAATAAGGCTCAGCCATCTGCGGAAGTCCCACGCGGGGAAGGGGCTGCTCAGGTGGTCGCGGAAGACACCCAGCGCTGGGACCTAAGAAGGCTGAATCCGGGGCAGGCGCTGTGGCGCAGCGGGTTAACGCCCTGGCCCGAATCGCCGGCATCCCATATGGGAGCCGGTTCGAGTCCTGGTTGCTCCTCTTCCAATCCAGCTCTCTGCTATGGCCTGGGAAAGCAGGAACCATCGGATAGAAGACCTCTCTCTCTCTGCCTCTCCTCTCTCTTTCAAATTTAAATAAATAAATAAATAAATAAAAAAGGCTAACTCCACGCCACCCTGATCCGGGTGAACGGACGAGCCTGTCAAATCACTCATTCGACCACACCCTGTCGCCTCCCTCGCCCCTCAGGCCCAGGGTTCCAATCCCGGCTTTGCACCCGCGGCTCTGACGCCGGGGGTCTCTCAGTTTGCTCCAAGACTCATCTGAGGACTTGGGGGGAAAAAAAATTTAAAAAATCCAAATTTCTAGAGGTTGAGTCCAGGGGCCGGGGAAGCTCCCAGCGCAGTCTAGAGTCAGCGGCTCCAAGCCGGCTCCGAAAACCCGCTTTGCTCGTGCGGAAAGCGAACTTAATCCACCCGGGGGCCACGGAAGCCCGCGGGCACCAGGGGCCTCGCCCGCCGACGCCGCCATCTTGGGAGGCGGCTGCTCCGCGGGCTGCACTTTCGGCCTGTCCAGTGCTCAGCCGGCCAGCTTCGTGCTCGCGCAGAAAATCGGAAACACCGCGAGGCTCGTTCTTTTCGGAAAAGCCACTCGCGCGACGCTCAACCTCGCGGTGAAATATTTCTGAATACAAAAGAGGGCGCCGGCGTCCGTGGCGAATCTGCCGCTCCCGAAGTGACAGCGCGGCCGAGGCCGGCGCGAGGACTCTCCCGTGGCCGGGAGCCCGGGCCTGACTCCGTGGGCACAGCCCACGCTTCGCTGAGGTGAGCGAGGGCGCGGAGGGGACAGGGCCCACGCGGGGGGAGGCAGGGGGCTGCGGCCCGGACGCCGGGTCTGTGTCGTGGGGGCAGCGGGCGCCGTCCGGGGCTGTGTTGCGGGGCGCGGGGCGGAGTGGCGTTGGCAGGGTGGCCCCCTCCTCCCCGCCCGCGCCCACCCGGCTCGGCAGCGGCCGGCGGTCAGGGCGGAGGCGGGGGGTCGGCCGCCCGGGCCTCCCCCCCCCGACTTCCGCCTGGGGTCCCCGGCGCCACGGCGCCTGCGCGGGGTGGGGGTCGCCGCCCCGGCCCCCGTGTGCCCCTGCAGCCGCTGGTTTGAGGACGCGGCGGGCAGGCTGCGCCCGCGAGACCGCGACCTCCCCCGGGGCCCTGCGGGTGGCCGGCCGTGCGGGTGGCCGCTGCCCAGACTCTGCGCGCCCCCTGCGCTCCGCCCGCGCGTCCGGCCCCCAGCCCCGCGCCCTGCACTGTCCCTGCGCTCTGCCCGCGCGTCCGGCCCCCAGCCCCGCGCCCTGCACTGTCCCTGCCCTCCCCCTGCGCTCTGCCGCCCCCTGCGCTCCCCCTGCGCTCTGCCCGCGTGTCCGGCCCCCAGCCCCGCGCTCTGCTCTCCCCCTGCCCTCCCCCCGTGCTCTGCGCCCCCCCCCCGCGCTCTGCGCTCCCCCTGCCCTCCCCCCGCGCTCTGTGCTCCCCCTGCCCTCCCCCTGCGCTCTGCCCTCGCCCTGCGCTCTGCCGCCCCCTGCGCTCCCCCTGCGCTCTGCCCGCGTGTCCGGCCCCCAGCCCCGCGCTCTGCGCTCCCCCTGCCCTCCCTCCCCGCGCACTGTGCCCCCCCCCCCGCGCGCGCTCTGCGCTCCCCCTGCCCTCCCCCCACGCTCTGTGCTCCCCCTGACCTCCCCCTGCGCTCTGCCCTCGCCCTGCGCTCCCCCTGCGCTCTGCCCTCGCCCTGCGCTCCCCCTGCGCTCTGCCCGCGTGTCCGGCGCCCCCAGCCCCGCGCTCTGCGCTGCCCCGCACGTGTGAGCGGAGATCGTGGACGGGAAGGCTTCGCAGGGCGCCTCGGCCTGGGAGGGTGGAGCCTGCGCTCGGGGCCGTGAGACCTGGTGGGGCGCGGAGACGAGAGGGGGAGAGCGAGCGAGCTACAGAGCGAGCCCCAAGAGCAGGGCGACCCGAGGTGATGCCCCTCGGAACTCTGACTTGGTGCCGTAAGGGCTGTGTTATTGGTGGTTCCTTTTTAAGATTTACTTTGTTATTTGAAAGGCAGAGTTACAGAGGCAGAGAGAGAGAGAGAGAGGTCTTCCATCCGATGGTTCACTCCCCAAACGGCTGCAACGGCCGGAGCTGTGCCGATCTGAAGCCAGGAGCCGGGGGCTTCTTCCGGGTCTCCCACGTGGGTGCAGGGCCCCAAGCACTTGGGCTATCTTGTACTGCTTTCCCAGGCCATAGCAGAGAGCTGGATCAGAAGTGGAGTGGCCGGGACTTGAACTGGCGCCCATATGGGATGCCGGCACAGGGTGAGCCCCTGTGGCTTTTTTGTGCTGCGAATGAGGAGGGAGTCTTTCTGTTGGGGGTGGGAAACGCCTGGGCCCCACCCACCCAGAATCCTGGCCGGTGACGGAGATGAGAGGCCAGCTCTGGGGTGCAGCCGCTCAGCCTCTGTGTGTCTGACCTTGCCGGTGTGAGGCGGCGGCAGCTGTGGTGCCCATGGCCTGCACGTGGCGGGGGAGGGGGCACTCAGGAACCTGGCACCTCCCGGAGGTCAGAGGTGAGGCGCTGGCCCCTAGAAGGCGTCTCTGTAGCCAACGCCAGAGCAGGGAGATGGAGGTGACATCGGGCTGGAGGTGACATCGGGCTGGCTCTCGCTTTTTTCCACGTGGAGAAGCTCGGGAGCAGACCTGAAGTTGTCTCCCCGCCAAGGCCAGCAGAGGCCACGTCCTCGGTGCCGGCTCACGGTGCCAGGCACGTGTTCCCCTCCCTGCATCCTGGGGAGAAGGCGGAGCGTCCCGCCTTCCAGTCTGCGAAGTGCTCTGCTCCTTTGCTGGCTGGCTGGGACACAGACATGTTTTGTGAGTTCTGAGTGGGCATGGTTTCGTGCCCCCCCCCCCCCCCGCTGTCAGCAGAAAGTGCCCAGGGTGCCGGCTGGAGACAGGTGGCTCTGCGGGGCAGGTCCGCGGCCCCGGAGGAGGGTTCCGGAGAGCTCCCACACGCGGAGTAGAAGTGGGGTGGCGGGGAAGGTTCCCAGCAGAGGAAATTGCGCAGGGACAGGCCTGGAGCTGGGGGCTTAGGGCACGCTCGCGGGGGCGTAGCCTGCGTCCTGACGGGTGTGCAGGTCAGAGTCCCGCGTGCAGCGCGTGGCCTCCGGCTCCATGCTGTGGGAGTCTGGCGTTTTCTCTGGTAAGGGAGAGATTCCACAGTTCGCCTCGGCAGCATTCATTCCCCCACAGGAGTGAAAGCAGAGAGACCCCTGGGAAACCGGAGAAGGGGGGAAAGTTGTAGATACCATTTTAATAAATATTGTAGGCTGGCGCCGTGGCTCAATAGGCTAATCCTCCGCCTGCGGCGCCGGCACCCCAGGTTCTAGTCCTGGTCGGGGCGCCGGATTCTGTCCCGGTTGCTCCTCTTCCAGTCCAGCTCTCTGCTGTGGCCTGGGAGTGCAGTGGAGGATGGCCCAAGTCCTTGGCCCCTGCATCCACATGGGAGACCAGGAGAAGCTCCTGGCTTCGAATCGGCACTCCCATTTGGGGTGTGAACCAATGGAAGGAAGACCTTTCTCTGTCTTTCTCTCACTGTCTAACTCTGCCTGTCAAATAAATAAATATTGTGGAAAGATGCTGTTAGGAGTGAGAAGTACTTCACAGAGTTCTGCTTTAAAATTGATTTATTTATTTGAGAGGCAGAGTAAGACTGAGGAGAGAGCGCACCTCCCTCCCTCTTCACCCCCAGGTGCCTGCAGCGGCTGGGGTTTGGCTGAGCTGAAGCCCGGAGCCTGTAATTCATCCCAGGTCTCCCCTGGCGGCGGGAACCACCGCTGCAGCCATCACCCCTGGCTCCCAGGAACCCATGGCTTCACTGCGAGGCCAGTGCTTGCCCCTAGGTTCCTTTTTTTAAAGATTGTATTCATTTATTTGAGAGCCAGAGCTACAGACAGAGGCAGACACACAGAGAGAGGTCTTCCATCCGCTGGTTCACTCCCCAGATGGCCAGAGCTGAGCTGATCTGAAGCCAGCAGCCAGGAGCTTCTTCCAGGTCTCCATGTGGGTGCAGGGGCCCAAACACTTGGGCCATCTTCCACTACTTTCCCTGGCCATAGCAGAGAGCTGTGTTGGAAGAGCAGTAGCTGGGACATGAACTGGTGCCCATGTGGGATGCTGGCGCCACAGGTGGAGGCTTAGCCTCCTGCGCTACAGCATCAGCCCCAGCCCTGGAGCGTTGGATTTCATCTTGAAAATTTATTTGACAAGCAGAGTGTAGAGAGACAGAGAAGCAGAGATGTCTTGGATGTGTTGGCTCACTTCTCAAGTGGCTGCAAAGCCCATTGCCGAGCCAGGCCGAAACTGTGGGCCTAGACCTCCATCTGGGTCTCCCACCTGGGTGCAGGGGCCACCATCTGCTGCCTTTCCAGGCACATACGCAGGACACTGGGTCAGAAGCCAAGCAGCGAGGATTTGAACTGGTTTTCTGGTTCCGGATGCCATCATTGCAAGCAGCAGCGTAGCCTGCTGAGCCGCACGCCTGCCCCAGCTCTGGCTTTTATGGAAGGTTACCTCAGCGTGGATGCTGCGTTTCCAGAGGTGGTCGCTTAAGCTCTCGCAGCGTTTGCAATATTGGCAGACAGTCCATGAACTAATGAATATGCATGAGGCAGAAGGAAGGACAGGTGCGGAGTGCCTGCTGGGTTAAACTGCCATTGCAGCAGGTTCTGCAAACGCGAATCATCAGCTGTGGCCTGAGGAGGAATCCGTGTTCCTTTTGCCAAAGAGCCTGCTGCGGGGGCCTTCATCAGATTTGCTGTCTGTGCTGTAAAACGCTACATTGCGATCACTGTTTCTCCTTGTAGTTTTGTTTTCTCAAAAATCCTTATCTTTTAGTGATGCATACTGAAAATTTTACAGATAAATGATACAATAGCTGGAATCTGTTTTGGAATAATCTGAGCTGGATTATTCTGGCCACAGGCTGCTGGCCCTGCTGGGGGCCAAGTGAGGCGCTCACGCATGGTTGCTATCCTGTTCTCCGCATTGGCATACTTTTGGAATTCTTGGTAGTAAGGATTTTTTAACATGTTGTTTTTTGGGCAGGCATTGGGCTTAGCGATCAAGACGCCGTGTCCCGTATTGGATGCCTGGGGTCAGTGCCAGGCTCCAGCTCCTGACGCCAGCTTCCTGCTGGACAGTGGTGGTGACTCAAGTGACCAGGTCCCTGCCACCCTCGTGGGCGACCTGTGTTGAGTTCCAGATCCTGGCTCTTTGTGGGGCCATTGCAGGCATTTGGGGGAGTGAACCAATGGATGAGAGTGGTCTCTCTGCCTCTTTAAAGAAAACACAAGGGGCCGTTGCTGTGGCATAGCTGGTAAGGCTACCACCTACGGGTGGGCACTGATTCGAGTCCTGGCTGCTCCACTTCCGATCCAGCTCTCTGCTATGGCCTGGGAAAGCAGTAGAGGATGGCCCAAGTCCTTGGGCCCCTGCACCCCTGTGGGAGACCCAGAAGAAGCTCCAGGTTCCTTGTGTCAGATTGGCCCAGCTCCAGCTGTTGCAGACGTTTGGGAAGTGAACCAGTGGACGGAAGACCTTTCTCTCCCCCACCCCCTTGCCTCCATCTGTAACTCTGACTCTCAGAGAACTTTTTTAAAAGAAGAAGTGATTTTGCACAGCAGTTCTTAGGCTGCTTTTCCTCTGATTGTTTTAAAATCTCTGCGGGTGAGTGTGGATTTCACTCCATGGGGCCACATGAAAATTAGTTGGTGAGTGCCCTCATGAGACCAAACCAGATGCCACCCATGGATGAAGCCCCCTGCCCTCTGCTTCCTGCACTGGAGTCTGGGGAGTGGTTCAGGGCGTCTCCGGAGCCTGACCCCCTCGCATTCATACTGTGCGCCCCACTCACCGGCGCGGGAGCCTTAGTGTGGGCATGCGCGCCTTCCCTGTCTGTAGAAGGGCTGCCGTCCGCGTCGGCTCCGCGGGGCTGTTGTGGGGGTTCAGGGGTGGCCCACGGCTGGTGCTGCACACACGCTTACAATTGTCGTTCCTAGAACATGAATGACTGGATGCCCATCGCCAAGGAGTATGACCCGCTTAAAGCCGGCAGCATCGACGGCACCGATGAGGACCCCCACGACCGCGCCATCTGGAGGGCAATGTTGGCACGCTACGTCCCCAACAAGGGCGTCACCGGAGACCCCCTCCTCACCCTCTTCGTGGCAAGACTCAACTTGCAGACCAAAGAGGACAAACTGAAGGAGGTCTTCTCCCGCTACGGGGACATCCGGAGGCTCCGGCTGGTGAGGGACCTGGTCACCGGCTTCTCCAAGGGCTACGCCTTCGTGGAGTACAAAGAGGAGCGTGCGCTGCTCCGGGCCTACCGGGACGCCGACGGCCTCGTGATCGACCAGCACGAGATCTTCGTGGACTACGAACTGGAGAGGACTCTCAAGGGCTGGATCCCCCGGCGCCTCGGGGGCGGTCTGGGGGGCAAGAAGGAGTCGGGGCAACTGAGGTTTGGGGGCCGGGACCGGCCTTTCCGGAAACCTATTAATTTGCCAGTTGTTAAGAATGATCTCTACAGAGAGGGGAAGAGGGAGAGGAGGGAGCGGTCTCGGTCCCGGGAACGGCACTGGGACTCCAGGGCCAGGGACCGAGAGCACGGCCGGGGCCGCGAGAAGAGATGGCAAGACAGAGAGCAGGCCAGGGCCTGGCCCGACAGCGACTGGGACCGGGAGAGGGACTTCAGGGAGGACAGGGCCCGGGGGAAGGAGAGGAGGGAGTGGAGCAAGTAGAGGCGGCGCCGGCCTGGCTCCCAGCAGCGGGGGTGCAGAGCCTCGGCTGGAGCCAGCGTCTTCATGGCGCGGTTCTGAGGGCACGCCACCCGACAGGGAAGAGGGCGTGCGTAGCTGGAGGGGGTTTGTGTTTGCTCCCACCTGTTTGAAACGATTTGCCTTAAAGTCCTTTGTGCTCACCTGTGACTCCTGGACACCCTCGTCAGGGTAAGTCCTTTCCACCCTCGTCCCCACAGCCCAAGGGTTTTCTGGATTGAAAGGGAACGGGCATGGGAAGTCCAGAGACAAGACCGGAAGCCGGACTGGACGTCTGAGTCAGCACGCAGCTCCGGTCCGGCAGACACTGCCCTGCTGGCCTCAGAATGCTGACTGGCTTGTTTCTTTTCCTATCTGGCATTTAGAATTCAGAACCAAAGTCGCAGGGCTGAGGTCCACGGCACCTCCCCGCGCTGTGAAGACATAGACAACAAAAGGGAGTGGGGGAAGTCGGCGGAAGTCGGCGAGTGCCAGGGGTGCCGCCGTCCTCTGGGAGGGCACTGAAGGAGCCTGCCCCGGCCCGTGGTTTCCCCAGACAGGGACCTGTGGCATTTTTATCAGCGGCTGTTATCTCTGCAAGTTCAGGTTCTTGAAATTCGGCATGTTTTACACACAATAAATGACGATTCTAACAGCCAACAGCTGTGTGTTCGTGACGAGGGTGCAGAGGGTGAATCTCTCAGGTTACCCAGGGACCAGACCAATCTGCTGGTTGAAAACTGCTGTCGGCTGCTAGAACCGTTCCCTTTGCAATTCCAGGATAGAATCGACTGCTTCCCCGGCTCAGGAACACCCTTCAGAGCTCACGCACGTCTCATTTACGGCAGTGCCTCCTGTTGTGGCCCCACACGTGTCGGTAGCCGGAGGTGGTGGGTTCCCACACGTGTCGGTAGCCGGAGGTGGTGGGTTCCCACACGTGTCGGTAGCCGGAGGTGGTGGCTTCCTGAGCTCCACGGGACGGCCTCACTTCCAGGAAGCATGTGAGACAGGAGCAAACGCAGGTCCCGTCGCCTCTGTCAGCTCTGAGCGTCAGAACTTGGCACGCTCAGGCTCTGGCCCAGGCTTGGTGTTGTGGGGGCCTGAGAGGGGGAGCGCCCGGCCCCGCCCAGGAGCCACAGGGGCTCTGAGCCAGCAGTTCTGCTCCTGATCTGTTGTGCAGGCCGCTGCGCCTGCGTGCATGTGTGCCACGGTGTGTGAGAGTGCAGGACTGTCCGCAGGGGCCCAGCGGTCACTGAGGAGTGATGGATTGCATGGCAGACCGGGCCCCTTAGCCTCAGCACCACTGCCACCCAGGTGGGGCAGTCCTTGCCCATGGGGCTGTCCTGTGTGTGTGTGGGGGCAGTTACAGCAGCCTGGTCTTCCCCCACCCACGAGATGACAACCACAAATGTCTCCAGACGCTGCCAAGCGGCCCGGGGAGCACTGTCACAGGAACTCGGGAGACGTTCCCTAGGAATCTGAGGACAGAGGTGCAGAACAGCTCGTGTGGGAGCCTTAGGGCGCCGTTTGTGTAGGAACAAAAGGCTGTGCACCGTATACAGGGGTGCTCTGCAGGCTCACGGGAAATGTGTACCATGAGAAACTGCATGAATAGAAAAATCTTTTTCTACCAAAATAAACTTGTAATTCCATTTTCCAGGAACTTCTTGAGGTATCTCATACACTGTGGGTCTGTGTGCAGGTGGTGTACACTGTGGGGGGTGGGTATGCAGGTGGTGTACACTGGGTGAGGGTGTGCACAGGAGGTGGACACTGGGGGTGGGTGTGCACAGGTGGTGTACACTGTGGGGGCGTGGGTACATAGGTGGTGTACACTGTGGGGGTGGGTGTGCACAGGTGGTGTACACTGTGGGGGTGGGTGTGCACAGGTGGTGTACACTGGGGGTGGGTGTGCACAGGTGGTGTACACTGTCGGGGTGTGGGCACACAGGTGGTGTACACTGTGGGGGTGGGTGTGCACAGGTGGTGTACACTGTGGGGGTGTGGGTACATAGGTGGTGTACACTGTGGGGGTGTGGGTACATAGGTGGTGTACACTGTGGGGGTGGGTGTGCACAGGTGGTGTACACTGTCGGGGTGTGGGTACACAGGTGGTGTACACTGTGGGGGTGGGTACACAGGTGGTGTACACTGGGGGTGGGTGTGCACAGGTGGTATACACTGTGGGGGTGTGGGTACATAGGTGGTGTACACTGTGGGGGTGGGTGTGCACAGGTGGTGTACACTGGGGGTGGGTGTGCACAGGTGGTGTACACTGGGGGTGGGTGTGCACAGGTGGTGTACACTGTCGGGGTGTGGGTACACAGGTGGTGTACACTGTCAGGGTGTGGGTACACAGGTGGTATACACTGGGGGTGTGGGTACATAGGTGGTGTACACTGTCGGGGGGTGGGTACACAGGTGGTGTACACTGTCAGGGTGTGGGTACACAGGTGGTATACACTGGGGGTGTGGGTACATAGGTGGTGTACACTGTGGGGGTGTGGGTACATAGGTGGTGTACACTGTGGGTGGGTGTGCACAGGTGGTGTACACTGTGGGGGTGTGGGTACATAGGTGGTGTACACTGTGGGGGTGGGTGTGCACAGGTGGTGTACACTGTGGGGGTGTGGGTACATAGGTGGTGTACACTGTGGGGGTGTGGGTACATAGGTGGTGTACACTGGGGTGGGTGTGCACAGGTGGTATACACTGGGGGTGGGTGTGCACAGGTGGTGTACACTGTGGGGGTGGGTGTGCACAGGTGGTATACACTGGGGGTGGGTGTGCACAGGTGGTGTACACTGTGGGGGTGGGTGTGCACAGGTGGTATACACTGGGGGTGGGTGTGCACAGGTGGTGTACACTGTGGGGGGTGGGTGTGCACAGGTGGTGTACACTGGGGGTGGGTGTGCACAGGTGGTGTACACTGTCGGGGGGTGGGTACACAGGTGGTGTACATAATTGCAGGCAGAAACTCTCAGGAGAGGCTGGAGCGACTCTGGTTGCCTTACCTGCTGCAGAGTCCCTGGGGTGGGGAGCGGGGAGGGCCCCTCCACTCCTCCACTGCCTGTGCCCCCTCCGGGTCATGAATCCTCAGGACCCTGACCGGCAGTCGAGCCTGAGGCCACTCAAGCAGCATTTTGGTGTCTGGTGGTTTCCCCAGCGACCTGGAACTGTGCACTAATGGTCTCAAAAACGCGGCTGTGTAGACTGTGCCCCCCACCCCATCAGACGCCCTGCCCTGGGGGTGCTCCACAGGTGGGGAGAAGGCCAGTGTTCCGAGGGCCGTCCCCGGCTCACCCAGGTGGGGTGCAGCGGTAGTGGGCAGACTGAAGTGCAGTACACAGCTGTTTCCCTGTCGCTTGGTTCCCAGTGCACCAGCACTGAGCGTGTAAAACCTTCAGAGGCAGGGTTATAGTGCAAGGCCGTGAGGCACTGGGGGTGCTGCCCAGGGAGGAAGGAATTAGTTCCGGTGGAATCCAGAGAGGGTCCTTGTGAGCAGGGCTGGCCCCGTCCTGCTCTCGCTCCTTGTGTGCCACGCCTCCTGTCCCTCTCCCGGCTCCCACCACAGTGCCTCTGTCACGAAAGCGTCACCAAGTCAGTGCGGCCGCCTGGCCTTGAACTTTAAACCTCCCAAACCCTGAGTTCCCCAAACCTTTCTTTACAAATTACTCAGCTGCAGGTGTTGTGTGTTAGCAAAGAAAACCCTAATGACACACAGGCTGCTGCAGCTGAGGGTCGGCCAGAGCTGCAGGCCCCAAGCCGTTTGCCCACCCACCCCTCCGCCTCATCACCGTGCACCTGTGCCCTGCTCCCAGTTAGCTCTGGGATGTTTTTCGTCTTCGCAGAGGACCGAATGTTTGACGCGGTGAACGCGAAGAGAAGAGATGCACACAGGACTGTCGCGTGTGTTATCCTCAGCAACTTTGTTGGGTTAGCACTGCAAACTCACAGCAGGTTCCAAGGTGCGCAGCCCCTGCCTCGGCGGGCCCACCTGCTGCAGGCGTTGGGGGACGGTCACCCGTGGCTTCCGGTGGCCTGCTGGAGTCGGGCCAGCCCCTCTGTGACTCAGAGGCCCTGCCTGTCCAGTCAGGGTCCTACACAATCTGCTGGGACCGCCAGCTACCCGTTTCCTGCCTCCCACTACAGGACAGATGTGGCCATAAAACCTCTACACACAGAATTTCACACCAAGCAAGCCGAACAGCAGTGACAGTGGCAATTCCTGTATTTGGCTTAAAGAAGCTGTGTTACTGAAGTTAACGCAGAAGTCTGGCCTCAGTCCACGGAGTAATTAAATACGTATCCTACGGGATCAGAGTCGTCTAGTATAAACGGAGAGAGCCCTGCGTATAGACAATCGTTCCTGTAGAGTTCGGCATCAGTGTTCCAATGCCTGTCCCCAAAGCGGTTTGTTTGAGGGCGAGCCTGGAGGCGGGGACCCCTGGGCTGCAGGTGTGGTCGTAGTCTCTGGTAGGCCCGAGGTCACAGGTGCTGCAGGGCTTCCTGTCCTTGCTCCGTGTAACCGTCGTCGCGCTGGGTGCTGGCCCACTGGCCGAAGGACTCGTGGACGGGCACGCTCCTCTGCGCGTTGGCCAGGCGCTTCTTATCTCGGGAGAAGAAGCTAAACCTTGGGGAGGCAGAGCAAGGACAGACGTGAGAGCTGAGCTTTGCTGGGCGCTCCACATTTGTTTGCAATGCCAGGGACACAGAGCAGCAAACAAGGAATCAGTTCAAGGTGTGAGAGGCCTCGGGGGTGTGGGTCAGAGTGACTCCAAGCGGCTCACAGCACCACGAAGGTCACACAGTGCGGGAACGCCGCGTGCGTGTGGGATGTGTGAGGCATCTCCCACCTCGGCCTCGGCCGGGGCGCCTTCCCGTGGCCAGCGGAAACGAGCCACCAAGGAACACGGGGTCTTTAACACGCCTGCGGATGCCAAGGAAAGCTCGCTCGGCGGCCACGTGGGGACAGGCCGACTCCGCTGTAAGCGGAGGAGGATTCCTCCCGTGGACCGCTGTGCGCTTAACGTCACCCAGAGGCCACAGACGTAACACAGCGCAGCCCAAGTTCATGCACATCACCGCCCAGGACGAGGCTCCTGTGGGCATTCAGGAAAAACGAGACAGCTGGAAAACAGATTAAGTCAACCACAGCACACACGGCTCTCCGATTAGGTGAACGCTGTGTGCTTCCACAAATGGATCTACTGCTGACGGCCTCGGCAATGTCTCCAGCCAGCGGCGGAGCAACAGCTAATGCAGAGCGAGACTGCTGACTGACCAGCACCTCCAAACGTGCAGGCAGAAGTTGAGCGAAATCTTGGGGCGGGGGCGGGGAGGGGGGGTCTGTTTAGAATGGTGCCGAGGGCCCTGGCTGGCGAACCTGACCTCAGCCCACTCGATCTCCCACAAGCTCGTGAAGCTGCCAGCTGCCCTCAAGGCCACCGGGCTTCTCTTGTCACCAAGTTCTTATCTCTGGCATTCGGGTTTCTGAACTTGGGCAAAGATAGAGCGGCAGTGTCATGTTCCCGGGGGAACAGGCAGGAGGGCGCAGGCATCCAAGCTTTAGAGAAAAGGCTTTCGGCTGCCTCTGTTCCCCCACGGCTGCTTACAGCGCCACTGCCGGGGGCTGTAGTTTCCACCACGTGTGGGTGGAGTCGCTCTCTGGCAGGATCCGTGACCGGTGTCCTTTCATCAGACGGCGAGGGCGAGCCACCGGGGCCGGACGAGAGGCTCCCTAGGGACTGAGGGCTGTTCTCATGCCAGCAGAGGAGGGTACTTCAAAAGGTTTGTGGAAAGTGGAATTAAAAGATGTTTATTGTGGTGCAAAAAAATCTGAAATCCATGCATACACAGTGGCTTCAAAAAGTTCACGGAGGGGGCTGCCACGGTGGCGCAGCGGGTGAAGCTGCTGCCTGTGACGCCAGTCCTGGCAGCTCCACTTCCCGTATGGCTCCCTGCCGTGTATGGCCTAGGAAGGCAGCAGAGGACAGCCCTGCACCCACGTGGGATACCTGGAAGAAGCTTCTGGCTCCTGGCTCCTGCCTGGCCCAGCCCTGGCTGTTGGCAGCCATTCGGGGAGCGACCCAGCAGGTGGAAGATCTGTCTCTCCCTCTCTCATTGTCGTTCTGCCTTTCAAATAAGTAAATAAATACATCTTAAAATAGTTTTCTTGCACCACAATAAGCTGACCTTTTAATTCCATTTGCCACGCACATTTTGAGGTACTTCTGGAGGTGACAGTGACTACAGTTTTCAACCCTGGTGACTCCTCAGCTCTTTCCACGGAGTAACTGGGGCAGGGAGCCAGCTGCAAACACGGCAGCACACGGCCGTCACGTCTCGCCCTGCTGCCTCAGCTGAGCGGGGCAGCCACGTCCGCTTCAGCGGGGACGGATCAGAACTTCATCCCACTCTGCTGCTCCCTGTTCACAGGACCAGGAGGTGACCGCGACGGCCTGGCCAAATGAAGCAGTTTAGAAAGCTGGGCGTGGACACACGGTGTTAGTGTCACGCGGGGGTCGCGGTGGGCATGGGCTACTGACCCGTCACTTAAAGGACCTTCTTTACTGGACCATGGACAAGGTGGTTTTAGAACAGAAACAGAAGAAACAGAAAGAATTATCGGTGACAGAGCCGAAAATTCCGAGGCTTCCCTTGTGCAGGTGTGTCTGCCACCACAGCTCCCACACCCGCCGCAGACGGGGACACGCAGGTGCCGGCCATGCAGCAGCCACGCCAGGGGCACAGCTCAAACGCAACCCAACACACACACAGTGCCTACAAGGGGGACAAGTCGTCGGGCAGGCTGCAGGGCGGGGTCATCTATTAACAGTCCAGCTGCTACCATGGGCATTATGGCTGTAAAGATCCTGCTTAGAGAGGTACGGGTAGACATGGGAGAGAAAAACGGGGATGTGTGAAACACTTGCCAAACGCCGCCCGAGACTGCGTCAGAGGTGTCCCCGCCTTAGCTTCACGGGCCACAGCCTCCCCCGGGCCCCAGCAGGCGACCCCATTCGGAAACAGGGTCCTTCCCCGATGGACATCCTAAATGACCGGTGTCCTTGTAACTGGGGACTCTGGGGGAAAGCCCCGTGCAGAAGGAGGCAGAGGCTGGGGTGGCACTTCCACAGGCCCAGGAACACCAGTGAGCGCGAGGCACGAGGCTGGGGCACTCCCGCTCCTGGGCCCCGGTAGTCATGGCGCCGCGGCCGTGTGGTCTCAGCCGGCGTCCACGGGCTCCGTTAGAGCTCCTGAGGACACTGAGTGACAGCTGCCAGGGCGCAGTTCAGCCTGGGCCGGGAAGGAAGGCGTCAGGTTGGGTTCTGGGGCTCGTGGTGACCCCCTTGTCAGGGGCCTGGCTGCCGGGAGGGAGCCTCGGTCTCTGTGCCACCGGGCATGGTCTCAGGGCAGTTTCCTCGCCCCTCTGGGTGAGTCAGGCCGGGCAGCGGCCATCGCAGGAGGGCTGGGGGTTCTCTGTCCGCATCCCCTCCAGTGCCCTTCCGAGTGGCAGAAGCCCCCGGGGGACGGAGAGGAGACAGTGCCAGGAACGGGCCCACCTGCAGAGGCCAGGCCCCAAGCCACACCACTCCACCCCCACCCCCACCGGGACCCAAACAGCTGCCCCTCAGGACACAGCCAATGAGGGGTCTGAACCCTGAACACGCCCCGCTTCACCTGGGGCCTGGCCGGGTGCCGGCGCCAGGGCTGTCCTGAGTGTCTGTGTGTCTGCATGAATGGACAGACAGCCCCCTCCCCACGCCACCCTGCGGGAGGACGGCTGGGTGATCCCCCTTCGCCGCTGATGTTTCTGGAAGGCTACAACCCAGCACAGCTCTAAGGATGCCACTCAGGCAGCGCGCGGGCGGCTGTGAGCAGACTGCTCCTGGGCCCAGGCGGGTGGCAGCAGGGTTGGGGAGGGGTGGTGTGGAGGAGGACGGGGACAGAAAGTGCTGCTGGCGGTGCAGACTGGGGGCACCGCCCACCCGGAGCCGCGCCCTCCCTCTGCCAGGCCAGTGCTGGGCTGCGGCTTTCCTGGCTGTCCCTCTGCCCACGGTGGCCTCCCACCTTCCCCTCACCCAGGGCCCCACTGCCCGGCCTCAGGGAAGCCACCACGCCAAGAGGGGGCGCTGGTGCCAGCGTGCACTGGGGACGAGGCTGAGGTCACTCGGGGCTCCCACGTGATGTCCCCGGGCGGCAGCTGCTCGGTCACACGCTATTCTTGGAGTGTCTCTGGGCTCGCTGTTTAGACTGGCAGCAGCAGCCTCCGGTGCCCTTGTCAAGTTCAGCCCAGAGACGGAGTCTGACGTCCGTGACTCAGGGTGTACCCGAGACAAGGGGCCGGGGAGCTGGCTCACAGCTGGGGACTGGGAAGGGGACGCAGCCAGAAGGCACGGGTTCAAGTCCTGATCTGGGGTCCTTCCAGCAGCGTGATCCAAGGGAAGTCAGTGGGCTGCTTTGGGCCTTGGCTTCCCCGTCTGAGAAATGGGGATAATCGTCCCAGTTCTAGGCTTCGGCAGGGTGGAAGACTGCTTAGTGCAAGTGCTCTCAGCTGGGGAAGCCCCTGCAAGCCCCCTTGGTGGCTGGGGAAGGAGGAGGTGGGGGAAAACCCTGCCAAGGGCACGAGGCTGGGCCAGGAAGCAGCTGTGAGCTACACTGACCACGTGAGTGACGCCCCCAGAGCCGGCCAGCGGGGTGCAGGGGGAGCACAGGAAGGAGGGGGCTAAGATCCGTCTGAGAACTGCCCTCCCCTGCCCCAGCCCCAGCCCAGCCCAGCCCCAGCCTAGCCCCATCCCTGCCCCAAGTTCCTCCCAGCCCCTGGGCTCCCGGGCCACAGCTCCTGGTCAGCAGCCGTGGTGCACAAAGACGGCCAGTGTCCTGCCTGTGCTGGTCAAAAGCCTTTTGTGCCAGTTTGCTCTGGAGGCCGGCGCTGCCACGGGCCTGGCACTGCAACGCTGGGTGAGAGGTGCTGGCCGCACTCCGGCTCTGACGTGTCTCTGTCTCGTGCACTCCCAGCCCCAGCTGCTGCCTCTGCCAGGCTCAGAGCCCCAGATCCTGCCGGGCAACCCGAGGCCAAGCTGAAGGGGAGAGGGGCTCTGGAAAGTTCCCTGAGCCCTTTAGGAGCAGTCTGGAAGAGAGAGGCGGACCCCAGAGTCTGTCTGTTCAGTGTGGGTAGAACTGGTGGGGAGATTTGCTGGCTAATTCTGATAACTTTCCTCTAGACAGCTGCAACCTAAGATTTGCAAAAGCCAACTCTTAATTACCTATTTAGAAAAAGGGGGGCTGGCGCACAGCATTTCAGAGTGAGAAAAGCCTCGCTTTGGAAGGCATCCTTAAATTACGTATGCCCGTGGGTGCTGGAGGCGCTGCCAGTGTTGGAGCTGAAGTGAAGACGCTGGGAAGGGCTGATTCTTAAAAGACCGGGGACGGACGGCTGAGGATGTAGGCGCACATCTCTCGGTCTCCCTGCACCCTCAGCCCAGGCAGCAACTGTCTGGGTTCAAACAGCTTCTGGCAGCTTCCCCAAGCACCCCACATGGATGCTGCTCATCCTCACAGGCGGGACCGGCTCGGGGCTCATGGTGGAAGCCAGGCCACCCTCTCTTGTAGGAGCTGACCAGGGACTGAGCACTGCACAGAATCCAGAACCAAGGCTTCCGGAGGCCACGCGAGCTTCTGTCTGGCTCTCTGACCTCCCACAGGGACCCAGCCCTCTCCCAGCTGTTGTCGGTCCACGTGACCTCGGTGGAGTTAAAGCTACTCTGGCCTCAGGGATGAGCGCGAGATACAGACCTGGACAATTGATTGACCTGGACCATTGGCCTGTGATTGGTTTAGGAGCAGTCACGTGACCCGGGCAGAGCCAATGAGACTTGAGTCTGACTCTTGGGAAGAGGGAATCTGAGTTGGAGTTTCAGACAGGAGAGAACAGAGGCCTGGGGGCAGGTGCTGCGGTGCCTCCCATGGAACACTGGCTTGGGTCCCTGCTACTCTGCCTCTTGTCCAGCTTCCCAGCGATGCGCTCGGGAGGCAGCAGGTGACAGCTCAAGTACTCAAGTCCCCGCCGCCCACATGGGAGTCCTGGATGGAGCTCCAGGCTTGGTTCAGCTTGGCCCACAGAGAGGAAAACCAAGGTGGGGGACAGAACCACGGCTTGGATTCAGCTAAGCCCAAAGCTGGGGCAACCTAGTTTTTGGCGGCTTAGCTAAAGTCTTCCTTCTCAAGCTACTTTGAGTTGGGATTCAAGGGAAGCCTCTTTGGTCCCATGCTTCACCTCTCGGCAATATGGATCTCATCCCAAGCTGGGACCACGCCCCTCCCGAGGCCAGCAGGGACCTACAGCCAAGCTGACAGGCCACCTGAAGCCGGCCAGAGGCCTGGAAGGGAGCCCGTGCTAACCGACATGGTCCAGGGCACCCTCAGCTTCATCCGGGCTGCGGGGCTCAGAACTGGAACGTGGCACCATCTCTGCCCGGATCACTAGCGGGGCTCACGGTCTAGCTGAGGGCCAGGGCAGGGTCACGGCTGTGTGTCCCCCATAGCAACTGGGGTCTGACTCTGCGTGTAGTATGCACCGAGTCAGCACAGAAATACACGGAGCGGGTGGACCTGGGGCCACTCCCGACCTCAGAGCTGGGGGCTGTGGCCCCACAGGTGCAGGCACCTCCCTATCCCCCAGGCTTGTTTACTGTCCTCAAACACACAGATCCGGCCCTCTCGCCCCCAACGCACCCTCAGTCAGCTCCTGAGCAGCAGCCACAGGTCCAAGCCGCTCTCCTTCCCAGCCCAGAGCCCCCCGGGGGGAAGCACTCAGGCGGGGGGGAGCCCAGAGTCGGGGCAGGCCCGATGTGTTCCCGGATGAAGCGCCTCTCAGCAGGATGTGGTCAGCGACAGGCCTGGCCCTGGGAGCAGGTGCCCGGGAGGACGCCCGGATGACAGCCGTGGGCAAAGCAGCCCCATGTGCGGGAAGCGTGTCACTTACAGCCGCTTGATCCCAGACTCCGGCTGGGGGGACAGCCTCGGGTGTGCGACGGGTGGAGGTTGGGGTATCCGATTCTCCTCTTCCATTTCTTCACTGGGAGGAATTGAGAGAGAGTCAAGAATTCCGGGAGAGCTGGAACATTCCAGAAGGGCACTGTCTGATGATCTGGGGCGGGGAGTTGGAATATAGGGCCCAAGAAGGGGGCCCGGGTGCCTCTGCCCCCAGGGTCTCTCAGCTGGGGGGAGTGGTCCCGCCTCGGAGGGAGGGGCAAGGTGCCCATATCCTTTTGGCCCAGGCCCCCTTTGGCCCACTCCTGTCCCTGGCACATCTGCCCCTCCTCCTGGCTTTTCCTTCAGCAGATATTTCTTGTGCACCTACTATGTGCTGAGCTCCGCCGTAAGTGCTGGGAACTTAGCCATGAACAAGAGAGTCGGCTCCCCAGCTGCTTACTGCCTGCCACGCAGCAGACGACAAAACAAGCGCCTCGGTGAGCATGCGGGATAGATCTGGCCAGGTGACAGATGGAACTGGGACAGGGAGTTCTCCTGGATGGGGGCGCGGGAGGGGACCTGTGAGCCACGGGGAGCGCTGGGGGCAGCAAGTGCAGAGGCCCTGGGGTGGGACAAGCTTGGTGAGTGTGAGCGCGCCCGGGATGAGACGGCCCACTCAGGTGCACCCAAAACGGGCTGCTTGTAGTCGCCGCTTAGCCCCCCAGCTAAGTCTCTGCCTGACCTCAGGCTGCTGCTCCAGACCTTGCAGGGCGGGGGGTGGGGTAGGGGTGGACGGGGTGGGTGGGGTAGGGGTGGGCAGGGATCCTCATTCTCGCAGCTGCAGAGTCCTGGAGGCCCTGAGAGCTCGCAGGGGAGGGCACCCAGGAACTGCGTGGCTTCCAGGAGGGGCCGCCCAGGCGCTCCCAGGGAGCCTCACCTCTTGTAGTAGGCCAGCTCCTCCTGCAGCAAGAACACCTTGGACTTGAGCTCATTCCTCTCGTGCAGCACGTCCCGCAGCTCCTGCAGCGTGAACCGGGGGCGGTTGGGGTCCTTGAGATCCATGGCTGCCTTCTCCGCGTCGGAGACACACTCCTCTCCGCCCAGCTCCGCCTGCAGGAGGCACAGATGCTGCTGCTGAGTGGCCCGGTCAGCCCGGCCCCCACATGCTTCCCGGGGGCGAGCAGCTCGCCCAGGGCGCTATTTTCAGCACTCGTGGGGGCCTCTGTGCAGCTTCCCCGGGGAGGGAAGCCGCGGCCACCTGCTCTCCTCGTCCGCCTGTATCAGCAGCCAGACCCACATCCCACACAGCCCCACCTGACTCAGGGTTTATCCCAAGCTGGAAAAGCTGTCCCAGGAACAGAAACTGTGCGCCTCCGGTGCTGCCGGCCTCGTTAATCTGCTGCCTGGCGTCTGCAGGCTCTCCAGGGCCACGGCTAACCTGGCCACGGCGGGCGGGACCACAGTCTGCCCACCCTGGCTTCTGCAGGCTCTCCAGGGCCACGGCTAACCTGGCCACGGCGGGCGGGACCACAGTCTGCCCACCCTGGCTTCTGCAGGCTCTCCAGGGCCACGGCTAACCTGGCCACGGCGGGTGGGAACCACAGTCTGCCCACCCTGGCGTCTGCAGGCTAACCTGGCCACAGCGGGCGGGACCACAGTCTGCCCACCCTGGCTTCTGCAGGCTCTCCAGGGCCACGGCTAACCTGGCCACGGCGGGCGGGACCAGTCTGCCCACCCTGGCGTCTGCAGGCTCTCCAGGGCCACGGCTAACCTGGCCACGGCAGGCGGGACCTCAGTCTGCCCACCCTGACTTCTCCACCCGAAGCCACACCTGCGTTCTCCCAGCCATCACCCCTGTCTGGCCAAGCCTCTTCCTCCCCAGGGGCTCTGAGCATGGTGCCTGGGGGTTCAGGGTGGCACTCTCAGCCATTTCTCCTCCTCGTCAGTTACACAGCCACACAAAGTCACCAACCCAGTCAGACGCAGAGCCCGCCTCCCACCTTCTCCCGACACAAGGAAGCCTTTTTAAAAAACTGTAGTGATTGGCCGGCGCCGCGGCTCACTAGGCTAATCCTCCGCCTGCGGTGCGGGCCGGGTTCTAGTCCCGGTTGCCCCTCTTCCAGTCCAGCTCTCTGCTGTGGCCCGGGAAGGCAGTGGAGGATGGCCCAGGTCCTTGGGCCCTGCACCCACATGGGAGACCAGGAGGAAGAACCCGGCTCTTGGCTGCAGATCATAGCGGCCATTTGGGGGGTGAACCAATGGAAGGAAGACCTTTCTCTCTGTCTCTCTCTCTCTCTCACTGTCTAACTCTGCCTGTCAAAAAAATAAAACTGTAGTGACACAAGAATTACCACAGCACAGAGTTCAGTGGCACTCAGAGGCACATTCCACAGCGCTGGGCAAACACTGCCTCTGTGCTTCTGGGAGAGCCGCACCTCCCCAAAGGGAGACCCCGCCCCCAGCAGGCTGGCACTCTCCAGCCCCCGCCCCTCTCCCCCCAACCTCCCCTTGGTCTCTGGGTTTGCATACTCTGGACATTTCCCGACCATGGAATTTAGCGTCTGGCTTCCTTGTCGCACACATCAAGGCCGCATTCCTCTCATGGTAACGCCCACTGTGCGCCTGGGCCACGCTTGCCACGCTTAGGTGGTGGCCCCCTTCTTCAGTGGATGGCCACCTGTGTCTTCCCGGCTTGTGGCTGTCAGGAGCGACGTTGTGAACCTGCATGTGCCGGTACTGGAGTGCCTCCCAGTCCTCTTAGATGCCCGGGAGGGAGCTACTGAGTTAGGGGCAGATTTGTGGAACTTTTTGCAAAAAAACAGTTTTCTTCTTATTTATTTGAGAGACATAGTTCCCAGGGGGCTGTTCACTGCCCAAGCCTACAGGTGCCTGTAATCCCGAGGTAGTGTAGTGTCCCTGACACCCGTGAGCCACCGACTCACGCCAAGAAGAGTGGACAGAGGCCGGACAACAGTGGAAAGCTCTGGAATAGGGGAAGTGGGAGGCAAGCGATACTCTGCACCCCTCCCACCCCTACCCCAGAAAACCAGAACCACAGCAGTTCCCAAGGAGAAGGGGACTCCAGCCTGGATGGTGACGCAAGGCCTCAGAGCCAGGGAGAGCTGGGACAAGCTGTTCCCGGTACAGGACACTTGAAGCCCATGGGGCAGATCAGGTGACAAAGCAGCCCGGCAGGCCGGGGAGGGAGGGCAGGTCTGGTCACGCCCAGCCATGGAGCAGCGGGCAGCAGGGGCAGTGCCTCGGCACAGCAAGAAGCCGGAGCCTGGCACACATCTGTCATCCCCTGGACCACCTGGCCGTGGTACCAGGCCACTTCCCGCTGCGGGCAGGGGAGGAGCTGCTGGAGGATGAAACTTGCTAGGAATTCTGGGAGTCTGCGCTGCTGTGTCTCCAGGGCATGTCCGCTGGGTCCAGCCCCGGGACTGCTCCTGGGACCACCTGACAGCCACATCTCTGTATCCTCCACACAGGACCACGTTTAACAAGTGACTGGTATACAGCAAGCACTCAATAGCGCCAGCTGCCCACGCTGCCCATGAAGCAAGGCTGGACGTGGATGTCCAACAGCCACCCAGCGTCTGCTGGTCATTAACTTGGAGCCTTGCTCAGTACCGGATCAGCAGCACCCAGTAGGGGCTGGGGAAGACCTGCACCACCAGCAGCTCACAGACCGGAGGCTCGGGGCGCAGGGAGCCCAAGCTGAGCGCGGAGAACCGGGGATGTCAGAGCTGCGGGGGCGGGCCCTGGGCGCGGGGTCTGCACAGACGGGCAGGAGTTGCACACACAAGAGGCTGCAAATTGGGCACCCTGAGGCCAGCCCGGGGCCCCCACGGCAGTCACGCGATGCAAACTCTGCTGCACCGGTTGCCAAGGAGACTTCACAGTGCAGGCTGGGGCTGGGGTTGCTTCTGGGGAAAGCATCAGAGGGGGCAGGCGTGTGGCCTCCTGCAGGTGAGCCTGGATCTCTGGCGCTTGCTGGCTCCTGCCAGCGCCCACCCTGACAGGCGCCGTGAAGGCTCAGGTGACCGGGGCCCCGCCACCCCCGTGGGACGCCTGAACTGAGTTTCTGACTCCCGACGTCGGCTTGACCCAGCCCCAGCCACCGTGGGCCCTTGGGAAGTACACGAGGGGCTGAGAGCTCTGTCTCACTAATAAACAAATGAAAACAAATTTTTAATTAACTATTTTTCGTTTACCACTCCAACCACATCCTCCTCTCGCTCTCTCCCCAAGGAAGAGAAGAACGGTCATCAGTGGCAAACGGCAGTGCCAGCGAGGTGACCGCGAGAGCAGCTTCCCTGCTGGGGATGACAGGCGCCGCACCTCGTGGTTTCTGGCACGCGACACGTTCAGGGGAAAAAACGCGGGACGCTTCACGAATCGCCTGTCACCCTCGTTCCTCGTCTCTGCATCGTTCGACTTGATGTGTGCCGCCGAAGCAGTCGCACGAAGACGACTGGTAAAGCAGCAGGGCCGGCACTGTTAAGCCGCTGCTTGGGATGCCCACATCATACCCGGGTGCCTGGGTTCAGCGTCTGTCTCCGCTTCCAATCCAGCTTCCGGCTGGTGCGCACCCCGAGAGGCAGCAGCGATGGATCCCCGCCACCCACACGGGAAAGCCACGTGGAGTTCCGGGACCCTGGTTTCAGCCTGGCGCGGTCCTGGCTGCTGTTGCAGGCATCGGGGAAGTGAACCAATGCATGGAAGCTCACGCGCTCTCGCTCGCTCTCCCTCTCCCTCTCCCTCTCTGCCTTTGAAATAGAAATAAATAAGGAAGGGAGGGAGGGACAGACGGACACTGAGTGGCAGTTGCTTTTTTTTTTAAGATTTATATTTTACTTGAGAGGCAGAGTTAGGAGGAGGAGAGACAGAGAGGTCTCCTATCCGCTGTTTCACTTCCCAAATGACCACTGGGCTGATTGGAAGCCAGGAGCCAGGAGCTTCTGGGTCTCCCACACTTGGGCCATCTTCCACTGCTTTCCCAGGCCATCAGCAGGGAGCTGGACAGAAAGTGGAGCAGCCGGGACTCGAACCGGCGCCCACATGGGATGCGGGCGCTGCAGGGGGAGGCTCAGCTCACTCTGCTCAATCTGCCAGCCCCGCCTGCCTTTCTTTATGCGTGTCCTTCTGGCCCCGCCCTCAGACTCCATGGTGGCCCCAGCCCCTCTGGCCACAGACAGCTAGGTCCTGCTGCTCACCAGTGGGTGAGGGACTTGCTTCCTTGTGTCCCTGGCAGGGGACATGTCCCTGGCATGACAGAAGACCCCACGGCCTGGGGCAGGGCAAAGGCCTTCCAAGGAACCGGCCAATTCCAGCTCCCTGGGGGCCGAGGGCAGGCCCCCCGCTCCTCCCAGGGGCAGTTCCAGGCCCTGCGTGCACACAGGGGATTCCTAAAAGTGCAGGCCTCTGAGGCTGTGGCAACCCCTGCCTACCCCCAAAGGCTTCCTCAGAGCCCAGGTTCTTTCTCTCGGGCAGGGATGGCCTTCTGGGGGAAGCGGGGATCCGATCCCCTTGCAGCTGGGGTTCCCCGTGCAGTGTGCAGCTCTGCTTCGGGGACCACCGCTCCCCGCCCCACAAGTACACGGACGAGAGCAGCCTGCAGCTCCAGCTTCTCCCCAGGCCTCGGGGCAGTGACGGTGGTGCCACGGGCAGCCCAGGACCGCACTGGCCAGACCCAGAGGACGCAAAGGCTCCTCCTTCGATGACCAGCGGCTTGTACGGCAGCGGCCGGAGGCAGTGGCTCTTCTTGGCTTACTCCCCGAGGGACCATGGGCCAGGGAGGTTATCTGGGACACGCCAGGTCCATCCGCAGGTGTGCACTCATCCCTGGGGGCACTCTGGGCACGGCTCGAGGGAGCTGCCCTGCCCAGGGAGGCCCAAGAGACCGGTAACAGGCAGTGAGGCCTGGCTGCCCGGGAGTGGGCCGCGCTGCCCCAGAGCCAAAGCACCTGTTCTCCCACTCCTCGCACATACTTCCTTTTCTAAAAAAAGGACAGAGAGAAAGGTCTTCCTTCCGTTGGTTCACCCCCCAAACGGCCACTACAGCTGGCACGCTGCGCCGATCCGAAGCCAGGAGCCAGGCGCTTCCTGCTGGTCTCCCATCGGGTGCAGGGCCCAAGGACTTGGGCCATCCTCCACTGCCTTCCTGGGCCACAGCAGAGAGCTGGCCTGGAAGAGGAGCAACCAGGATAGAATCTGGCGCCCAAACCGGGACTAGAACCCAGGGTGCCGGTGCCGCAGGCGGAGGATTAGCCTAGTGAGCCACGTTGCTGGCCCTTTTCTAAATTTCTTTTTAAGATTAGTTTTTTACTTTTTTGAACAGGAGAGAGACAGAGGCAGGTAGAGAGATGGCTTCCATCTGCTGATACGCTCCCCAAATGCCCACAACAGCCAGGGCTGGGCCAGGAGCCAGGAGCCAGGAGCCAGGACCTCCGTCTGGGTCTCCCTCGCGGGTGGAAGGGGCCCAAGTGCCGGAGGCACCACATGCTGCCTCCTCTCGGGGTGCACATCAGCCGGGAGCTGGATTGAAAGGGGAGCCGGAACTCGAACCCAGGCCCTCCAATGCAGGATGCAGGTGTCCCACGCGGCCTCCTAACCATGCCCTTTGGAGCGGTCACCAGGGCAGCGATGGGGATGACCGTCTGTGCTCTGGGTGGCTCGCTACCTCTGCCCAGCAGGCATAAACTGGCCTAGATCTGACCTGCCGTCCACTTTAACCAGAATGTACTAGGCCAGCAGAGCCCGGGGGGGCGGAGAAACCCAAGGGGCAGCTGTTAACAGCCGGGCTTGCGGGTCTGTGGAAGGCAGGTGGACCTTCGGCTGTGACATGAGGAGTGGGAACTGGAAGGCGCACGGGCGCTGGAAGCTGGGCGTCCAGGACAAGGCCTCCAGGGAGAAGCCAGAGCCACGGACGGCAGTGCCTGCTGGTGAGCAGGGGCTGCTGCCTCTTAGGGACAGCAGCGGTGACCGCGCAGCACCGGGAAGCACTAAACACGACCGAGCCCTCGAGCTTCGAGCGGCAGAGCTGCACGGCGCCCTCGGGGAGGGCTCTGCGGCCGCGGCGTTGGGGACGGGACGCAGCTCAGGCAGGACTGGACCTGCACTCCTGTTATGATGTGCAGGCGCCCAGAACGCCCGCTGCGCCATCGTGCCTGCCCCGAGACAGCAGTGAAGGGAGGGGACTCCCCTCCAGCTCCGGGCTCCCAGCTCCCACCACGGCTGCCTGCTCTCCAGGCCGGCTCTGCGGCTGCCTGGCTGGATGGCCTGCCGGCGTTCTGCAGGAAACCCTGGGCACCCCACAAGCTGCACCTGCTGGCCGGCCCGGCCCCTGCCCTGCCATTCACCGCACCCTCTCCCAGCACACACGCCGGTCAGACGAGGCACCTCTCGGGCCACTAGAGAGGCGGACGGGCCTGGGCCACGGGACAGCACAGCTGCAGCCCCTGTGTGGATAACGACGAGGCAAACTCCACACAGCCCGAGAGATGGACAGGGCAGCCCGTCCTGGGCATGGGACCAGAGCGGCTCAGCAGGTTCCTCATCACCACCACCTGACTCTCCTCCCCCACCCCTACCCCTCGACTGCCAGAAAGGGAAGCTGGCCCCCCTCCCCGCAGCCACGCCCAGGGGCACCGCTGCAGAAGTGGAGAGCCGGCTGGGGTCAGGTCCATGGGCCCCGCCTGGCCAGGGAGACAGGCCTGAGTGTGCCCGCCCCCCACATCCCACGGCCATGCGTCTGGGCCAGCTCCCCCCACTGCCCTGATTCCCCACTCGCCGGCTCACGCCTGCACACCCCTCCTGCTCTGAGCCCTGCAGGTGGCACTCTTGGCTCCAGATCGCCAGTGCTGCAGACCACAGCTACTGCCCAGCCCCCGCCCCTGCCTGCCCCTGGGGCTAAGTCACCGCAGCTTGCCGCTGGAGGAAGACCCTGCCCCCACTCTCAGTCTACCTGGCCCGGCACTTACGCTATACCAGTGGCCACAGTGACTGGCTGGTTGGCAAATGAGGAGAGGACTCCCCGAGGCTGTCACTGGGAGTCTCAGGAAAGGGGCGAGGTCCTTCTCCTGGGACTGCTACGCCGGCTGAGCACCAGGGTCCAGGCTGCGGTGGGAGCCTGCCGGAGAGTGGCCCCAGCGCCGAGAGCATCACCTGGCACCCGGAACCCGCCGAACCTGCAGCTGTTCCCAACTCAAAGCTTCTGGCCAATCAATCCCCTTCCCCCCGGCTCAACCACTAAAGCAGGCCCCGAGCCTTCTACAGACCTCTGCCCCTCCCTTCTCTTGTACCCCACACCCTCAGGACACTCAGCGCTGGGCCGTGAGCCCACCTGCCCACGAGCACACCTGTCCTCCAGCCCAGGTGACTAGCGCAGCGCCCGCGGGCCTGAGACAGTCAGTGAAAACCTGTTGGAGGGAGAGCGCGCGCCGGCGCTGTGCTCCGATTCGGCGCACCTGTCGGCCACCTGCTCCCTGTCCGGATCTCAGCTTCATACCACAGCCCTGCCACAAAGCCCCACACCACAGGGCCGCTGTGCGGGTGGAGACACCCAGGGTGCCGCCTCCACTCATGCTAGATGTCTGCTCAGAAGCCAGGGGACGCCCCACCCCTGGGGGCCACCTCTCCCCTGGGGGCCGGTGCCTGCTGGTCCACGTCTGAGCCTTCGTTCTTCAGAAGGGCGGTTCTGGGAGGGGTTCTGCCTGCCCCCTTGGCATTCCCGGCGGCACTGGGCTCCTGGAACCCAAGCAGCAGCCTCGGTGACACCCCTCCCCCAATTCACCTTCCCTCCTTGCCCATCTCTGCCCTGACTTCCGGGACCACCCCCCAAATTCACCTGCCTGGAGCTCTGCTGTGCGCGCTCAGCACAGTGCACTCTCTCCCCAGCCCCCAGCTGCTCTGGCGAAGCGAGGCTGCCGGTGCCCAGGCTGTCGCCCACACTGGACCGTGAGCTCCCTGAACCCTCACAGCACCCAGCACACTGCTCTCAGAGGGAAAACCAAATCCTCTCCTCCACGTGGCCTGTGGGACCAACCCCTGCCCGCCTCCCTGACCTCCCCCAGACCCTCTCCCTCCCCGTCACTCTGCACTGCAGTTTCTCCACCACAGGGCCTTTGCACACCCATCCCCTGCCTGGAACTCACTCCCTACTTCGTTCTCACACGTTTCTCCGTCTGGGAAAGGCCCCGGACTGTGCTGGTGGCAACAGGTCACAACAGGTGACAACAGGTGACACTGGCTCCCAGTGACCCAGCTCGTTCAACTCCTGGAACGACTCTGGGGTCAGACAAGGGGACACGCACAGAGGGTCGCAGGGGTGGCCAGCAGTGCTCCTGGCCCCGACCCTGGGGGCCTCTTGCCCCTGTGCCTCTCCTTCCCTGTGAATTTCTTCTCTTAAAAATTCGGGCCGGCACCGCGGCTCACTAGGCTAATCCTCCGCCTTGCGGCGCCAGCACACGGGGTTCTAGTCCCGGTCGGGGCACCGATCCTGTCCCGGTTGCCCCTCTTCCAGGCCAGCTCTCTGCTGTGGCCCGGGAGTGCAGTGGAGGATGGCCCAAGTGCTTGGGCCCTGCACCCCATGGGAGACCAGGAGAAGCACCTGGCTCCTGCCATTGGATCAGCGCGGTGTGCCGGCCACAGCGCGCCAACCGCGGCGGCCATTGGAGGGTGAACCAACGGCAAAAGGAAGACCTTTCTCTCTTTCTCTCTCTCACTGTCCACTCTGCCTGTCCAAAAAAAAAAAAAAAATTCAGGATATAATTCAGATACCAAAAAATCGCCCCTTTCCAGTATAAAGTCCCGGGGGCCTCAGCGCGTTCAGAGCCGTGCAGCCATCGCCACTGTCCAAGTCCAGGGCATTGCTGTCACACCGAGCAGCCGCGGCCCATGCTCCCACCTCCCCAGCCCCAGCCACCCGAGGTGCCGCGTGGACGCTGCACACATGGCCTCGCCCAGCACGCAGCCTCCTGGGGAGGGCTTGGTTCTCAGGGGCTTCCTTCCTGGCACGCCCTCCCCCTGCCGTGGGGACAGCCCCCCGCCGTGGGGACAGCCCCCACCCGGGGTCACCGCTCATCAGCTGACGACACACGGTGCTCCCACCTCTGGGCACCTGTGTCCGGGTGGCGAGGTGGACACTGTGCCCAGGTCCCTGCTGGGGCACAGAGCATCGCATGACGACCAACACATCGGGACCCATACCAAACCCCAGCACCACGTGGACAGGGCCCAGTCTGGGCTGGCCAACATGGGCAGCAGCCGTTCGAAGGGGGGAACAGACGGCAGTGACCGGTCCCCAGCCCTGGTTCCAGACCCGGCCCTGCGTCTGCCCACCCTGCCGTGTGTCCTCAGGCCAGCGGCTTGCTCTCCGGGCCTCCCATTTTCTAAAGTACAACGGGGAGACCCTGGGACCACTCACTGCTCAGCCTCGCCCGCCCCCGCCACCTCCGCACCCCACGCCCACTCACCTTGGGCTCCGCCCCCGCCCAGCGCCCGCCCTGCACCCTGTGCCCCGCGCCCCGCGCCCGCTCACCTGGGGCTAAGCTCGCCCTGCACCCTGTGCCCCGCGCCCCATGCCCGCTCACCTGGGGCTCCGCCCCCGCCCAGCGCCCGCCCATCCGCTCACCTCGGGCTCCTCCCCGGCCCACTCCCCGCACCCTGTGCCCCGCCCATCCGCTCACCTCGGGCTCCTCCCCCGGCCCACTCCCGGCACCCTGTGCCCCGCGCCCTGTGCCCCGCGCCCGCCCATCCGCTCACCTCGGGCTCCTCCCCCGGCCCACTCCCCGCACCCTGTGCCCCGCGCCCCCTACCTCGGGCTCCTCCCCCGGCCCACTCCCCGCACCCTGTGCCCCGCGCCCTGTGCCCCGCGCCCGCTCACCTCGGGCTCCTCCTCCGCGTCCGGGCTGAGCTCGCCCCGCAGCCTCTCCCGCAGCTTGCCCAGCTCCGCGCGCAGGCTGCCCATCTCCTGCTCCTTGGTCTGCAGGTCGGCCTCCAGCTCCACCTTCTGCTCGATCAGGGCCTTGCCCTGCGCCTCCACCACCGTGACGCGGTGCCGGAGGTCGTGGTTGATCTTCATCAGCCGAGTCTGCTGCTGCTGAAGCTGTCAGGGGAGACCACGGGCGGCGGCTCAGGCTGGGCCCTGCCATCCGCGTGGCGCACACCCTTCTCTGAATCTGTTCATCTTACAACTCCGGGGACACCAGAGATGGGCAACTGTGTGTTTCCCAGGATAAACTTAGGGCAGGTGGGAGGTCGGCGTCATAGAATTAATCCACCATGACCGAGGAGAGAGCGTGAAGTCTTTCTCTGACTCCGGCAGATACGCGTGGATTCCTGGAGCAGCCCTGGAGCAGCCCGGACCGCGCTCAATCTGCCGGCAGAGGGCGGCTGAGGTGGCCTGGGGGCCACAGCTCAAGCTGACCGGGCCTTGGGGCCTCCCCAGGGTGTGGACGGAGCTGGGTCACCCGGGGCCACTCGGCACTGCCACGCCCTCCCAGCAGGGATGTGGCCCACGGAGATGTGGGACTTGGAGAAGGCGAGGAGGAAGCAGGGGTGGGGGGCAGAGGGCCCGCCCCAGTGGTCCCTCCCGGCCGGGAGGGCGGACACAGCCCAGGCGCCACTCACAGCCTCCACGTCCTCGTTTTTCAGGCCCAGCTCCCTGTCCTTGGCGCGGATCTCGTCCCGCTGCTTGTCCACCACCTCCTTCAGCTTCTTCATCACCTGCCGCTCCCGCTCCGACATGCCTGGGTGGGGGGGACAGCGGCGGCGGCTGCACCTCCTCCCCTGCGCCCCCCTGGGGGCCGCCTCCCCTCGCCTGCCCAGCACCGCCAGCGCCCGCAGAGTCCCCTCCTCACCGAGGCGCTGACACCCCCGAGTAGCCCTCCCTCCCTCCACTCCCCCACCCAGCCGGCTTGGCTTCTCCCTCTGCCCACTCCCCTACCCACCATTCACTCCTCCTCAGCACTGCGGTCGTATCTGAGAGGCAGAGACACAGACAGACAGACGGACGGAGCGCCCATCTGCCACTTCACCCCCCAAATGCCCACAACAGCCAGGGCTGGGCCAGGCCAAAGCCAGGAGCCAGGCACTCCCTCGGGGTCTCCCGCGTCAGTGGCAGGGACCCAAGTACTTGGCCGATCACCTGCTGCTCTTCAGGGTCTCAGCGGAGTCAGCAGCCAGAGCTAGGATTCGACCCCTTCCTCTGGACCACTGGGCCAAACACCCGCCCCGGCCGCAGGTTTGAGTTGTTAGGGAGCTCCTGTATCCTTACACATGACGAAAGAGGACTGCTCAGTGACACCCGGCTCAGCCTCTGTGGCTCAAACGCCGGCTCCTGTTTATTGGGCGTGCGGCTGTGGACTGGCCTCTCTGTGCCTCAGTGTCCACATCTATAAAATGGGTGACAACAGCCCACTGAGAAAGCAATGCCTAGGACACAGTAGGCGCTCACGGGGCCACGTGGTGGGCTCCTCGTGCCTGCCTCGGCCCCCTCGCTGGGAGGCAGAGCACGGAAACCCCCCAGGACCCTGGGGATGCTGGAGGCTGCCCTGGAAAACGGCTTCACCTCACGGCCGACGCCTTCGCCAATGACAGGCTGCAAATATGACAGGCGACCCCAAGACTGTGCCACTGGTGATGCCGCAGCTGGCTCCGTCTGCGCCGTCGCCAGCAAGGCCCTTCTCAGAACACAGCAGTGGGGAAGCGGCCCGGGCCAGCACCGACTGGAGCGGGCACACGCACAACGCGCCCGCGCTTGCATCCTGGCCAAGTCCCCGGCAGGGCGGTTGGCAAAAAACCCAGAGGGGCCGACGCCAGGGTGCAGCGGGAGAAGCCTCTGTTCGTGAGCCAGCACTCCACATCAGAGCACAGGTTCAAGTCCCGGCTGCTCCACTTCCGATACAGCTCCCTGCTAATGCCTCCAGGAAAGCAGCGGAAGGCGGCCCAAGGGCTTGGGTCCCTGCACCCATGTGGGAGACCACGGTGGAGTTCCTGGCTCCTGGCTTTGGCCTGGCCCAGCACCGGCTGTTTTGGCCATTTGGGGGTGTGGATAGGTAGACGGGAGTTCTGTCTGTTTCTCTGCCTTTCCCTCTCTCTCACTCTGCCTTTCAAATACATAGATATACCTTTAAAGAATGAATAACCCCGAGAACCAGTGAGCTTTCTGTAGACTGAAGACCGAGGCACACCAGTGCGGGAGAGGGACTCACGTCCAGCACGGGACAGGTAGAGGCATTCACAGCAGCTGCACTCACAACGGCCCCACGCTGGGAGCAACGCGAATGCCCATGGGCCGTGAGAAGGAGAAAGAGCCACACCGCGGGACAGGGAACGCGCTGCGGCTACACCGGCCCGGGCAGCTCTCGGTCGGCGCCACCCACAGAACGGGAGACTGCTGGCAAACCGTGTCCACCACACACACAGGACACTCACAGCTTGGCAAGAAGCAGCTGAGCCAGAGATGTCCAGGGTTGCAGCTCAGTGGGTAAGGCTGCATCAGAGGGCCTGGGTTCGATTCCCAGCTCTGGCTCCCACCACTGCAGACCGTGGAAGGCGGCAGCGATGGTTCGCCTGCCACCTCCTCCCGTCACCTGTTGATCTGAACAGCAGAGGGGGGGGGGAGAGAGAGAGCCTCCCATCCACTGGTTCACCCTCTAAATCCCTGGAACGGCTGGGGCCAGGCCGGGCAGAAGCCAGGAGCCCCTAACTCATTCCCTGTCTCATGTGGATGGCAGAGACCTAAGTCCATGAGCCCATGAGCCACCACTGCCTGCGCCCAGGGTGCACATGGGCAGGGAGTGGACCTCAGAGCAGAGCCAGACTGGAGCCCGGAGCGCCAACACGCAGCGCAGGCGTCCCACGCAGGTCTTCACTGCCACGCCGAATGCCCACCCAGGGTGGCTTCCGTGTATTTATTTGAAAGAGTGGCAGAGAGAGAGAGAGGTCTTCCATCTGCTGGTTTCCTTCCCAAATGGCCAAAACGGCTGAGCCAAGCTGAAGCCAAGAGCTTCTTCCGGGTCTCCCCCATGGGTGCAGGGGCCCAAGCATTGGGTCATCCTCTGCTGCTTTCCCAGGCCGTCAGCAGGGAGCTGGATTGGAAGTGGAGCAGCTGGGACCCGATATGGGATGCTGGCATCGTAGGTGGCAGCTTAACCCACTGCACCACCACGCCAGCCCCTTGGGTGTGCCTTAGCCGCTAACCAGGCGCCTCTGGCTGCACGCCGGCAAGCTCCATCTGAGAGTGCGGCTCGCTGTCTAGGGGCAGGAAGGCTCCAGGTGTAGCTCACGGTCCAGGGGCCCCAGGGAGAGGGAATGGGAGAGGAGGCCACCAAGGTGGCTCCGAGTGCAGGGCCCACCCAGTGCTGAGAAAGCCACACTGCGCCACCCACAGAAACCGGGCAGCTGCACCCTCAACCCCTCAGTCCATCCCCGGCTTCCGCCCCGCCTCTGCTCAAGGTCACCCCTGGCCCAGGACCCCGAGTTCTCGGCTCCACCTCCTCCCAGGGCCCCCTCTGCCCGATGTCCGTTCCCCTGGCAGGTGGAGGAAGTCTTTATCCTCGCATTCCCGTGGCTTCCCAGGCAAAGTAAAAATAACCACGCAGGCACGCCTGGCATCTGCCAGGCTGCTTAGCTCGGGCGGGCGCCGATGGAGTGCAGGAGCTGAGCGGCCTCCAGGGCTGGCCCTTTGGGGGCTGGACCCACGCAGCAGCAGACAGCGCGTCTGAAGTTGCACTCCCGTGGGCTGCGGCAGGACAGCCCGGCAGCGCCGTGGGACACCGTGGAAGCATACAGCTGTGATGAGGCAGCTCGGTGCTCTCAGCCGTGGCCTCTGCGGCTTCATGGCATCAGGCTTAGAGTTCCCGGGGCACCCCAGAGGCCTGCGCACCCTGCAGAAATGTTACACACAAAAAGATGGCTACAGGTCCCTTGGTAGGTGTGGCACAGTCTCTGTATGACCCAGCAGCACCACTCCTAGGCCTGCACCCAAAGAGCAGAAAACAGCCGGTACGTGCATGCCAGCACCTGCACGCAAACGCTCCCAGCAGCCGAAGCGTGGGACCAAGCTGGAAGTCGGCGGGGGGCAAGCGGGTGAAGCAGACACGCGATCTCCAAGGACTGGAATCCGACCTGGCCACCAGCAGCAGGGAGGCAGCTCCCGACGGGGCTGCATCGTGGCTGCACCGCGACTTTGCCGCACCACGGAACGGGAGCCGGGCACAGCAGACCCGCCCCGGACAGCTACATTCCTACAGAACGTCCGGGCCGGCACATCCGCAGACGGGGTGGACTGGTGGCTGCTGATGAAGACATTTTGTGAGTGTGGCAGGGCCCGGCTCTGCACCTACAGAAAACGCCGGAACTGTGCGATTTACACGGGTGACCTGCAGACCACAGCACTGCTTACAGAGCAAACGGCAGCCAGTACTGACCCGGGCTTTCCCAGTGCCCGGTGTCTGCCCGAACTGACTCAGGGCTCAAAACAATGCCCACGTTTTACAGATGAGGGAGCGGCCCCAGGGGCCGGGCTCAACCCCGCACGGCTGGATCCAGCCGGGCGGACAACCGGACGCCAGCAGCCTGGCCTCCAGGCTCAGACTTCCCAACTCCAAGCTAAACTGCTTCTCTGTCCTTCAAAAAGACCAGAATGGGGCAGGGCGGGGCCATGTGGCACAGAGGTTAAAATGCCTACAGCCCGGCCGGCGCCACGGCTCACTAGGCTAATCCTCCGCCTTGCGGCGCTGGCACACCGGGTTCTAGTCCTGGTCGGGGCACCAATCCTGTCCCGGTTGCCCCTCTTCCAGGCCAGCTCTCTGCTGTGGCCAGGGAGTGCAGTGGAGGATGGCCCAAGTGCTTGGGCCCTGCACCCCATGGGAGACCAGGAGAAGCACCTGGCTCCTGCCATCGGATCAGCATGATGCGCCGGCCGCGGCGGCCATTGGAGGGTGAACCAACGGCAAAGGAAGACCTTTCTCTCTGTCTCTCTCTCACTATCCACTCTGCCTGTCAAAAATAAAAAAAAAAAATTTTTAAATTTAAAAAATAAAAAAATAAAAAATGCCTACAGCCCACACCAGCCTGCCTGGGTCTCAGCCCCGGCTCTGCTGTTGGCCCGGCTTCCAGCTAACGCACACCCTGGGAGGCAGCAGATGATGGCTCAGGTACACGGGCCCCTGCCACCCGCACAGAGGGCCCAGATGGAGTTCCCAGCTCCTGGCTTCAGCCCAGCCCAGCCCTGGCTGTTACAGGCACCTGGGGAGTAACCAGCAGATGGGAAGGTCTTTCTGTCTGTTTCTGTGTCTTTCAGGTAAATAAAGATAAATTAAAAATTAGGAAAAAGAGAAAATAAGAACAGATCCATACTGGTACAGAAATTCTGCCAGATAAGTGAGAAAAGTTCACGGCACTAAATCCAACGTAGCAGCCTAGACTTGGGGAGTGAACCAGCAGACGAAAGATCTGTCTGCCTTTCACTTAAACAAATCTATTTAAAAACTTCCCAGCATAATTAGGATATAGTTTTTTGTTTTTGTTTTTAAAAGACCTGTTGGGCCCGGCACTGTGGCATAGTGGGTTGTCTCTGCCTGCAATGCCAGCATCCCATATGGGTGCTGGTTCAAGTCCCAGCTGCTTCTCTTCTGATCCAGCTCTCTGCTGTGGCCTGGGAAAGCAGTAGAGGATGGCCCAAGCCCTTGGGCCTCTGCAACCACATGGGAGACCTGGAAGAAACTCCTGGCTCCTGGCTTTGGATCCTGGCTGTTGTGGCCAATTGGGGAGTGAACCAGCACATGGAAGACCTCTCTCTCTCTCTCTCTCTCTCTCTCTCTCTCTGTACCCCACCCCCCGTAACTATGACTTTCAAATAACAAAATAAATCTTTTTAAAAAAATCATTAGCTCTTCCTGGAGAACTGTTATATTACTAGAAAGTAACCTCTATTGATGCTTGTGCCTTCAAGTCTGTTTGTCTTACATTCACATCGCTGTACCCGCGTCCTCTGGGTCAGTATTTGCATGGTGTATCTTTTTCTCCCCTTTTGCTTTCAACTTTCACTACGGACGTCTCTTATAAAGAGCAGGCGGCTGGACCCACACCGGCCTAACCATCCTTGTCTTTGAACTGGAGTGTCTGGCTCATTTACACTTAATGTAACCTCTGATGTAACTGACTGACACCTCCCAGGGCCTTCCCTGCCTGAGCCTGTCTTTCACCTGTCACGTGTTCTGCTTGTTTTGTCTCTCTCCTCGCCTTCATTTGCGGGGCTGAGTCATCACTGCACCAGGCTCCCCCCTCCCTGTCCCTTCTGTAGGACAGAGACTCAAGACATCACATATCCCAGTCTCCAACGCAGCCCAGGCACAGAGCAGGTGCTCCGTCGGTGACAAAGGAGACGGGGTGAGTGAAGGAACACTGCCCTCTGTTGGGGGCCACGAGCTCCCGGGCACCAGGATGTCACAGTGGGCCATTCTCGGGGCTGGACAAGATCGCCATCTCCCCCACAGCCTGAACCCCGTGTTTCCTCCAAGCCTACGCCAAGGTCCCAGAGAGGCAGAAGCCTTCCTCCAGGGGCCACTTCTGGTCTTGATTCTGCCACAACTCGCTGTGACCCCGGGCAACCCTCTGCCCCCTCAGTCTACGTTTTCCTCATCTGTTCAGTAAGGAGGCAGACACTGTAACAGCAGCTCCGAGAACACCAGGAACGCCTGCTGCGTGTTTTCTAGGTACCAGACAGGATTCCAAGCCGTCTACACCCACCAACGCATTTAATCCTTGGTATAACCTCCCGAGGGAGATACAGCTGTGACCCTCTTTTTAACATCGGGGGGCGGCTTAGGCACACAGGTGATTCGATCAAAGCCAGCCGGCATCCAAGTGCTGAGTTCAGGACTCAATGTTTTCATTGTGCATCGCGACAACAGGCATCTAAGGTGAGGATTCCAGCCTCACCAGAGCAGCCCTTCCTTCTCAGAGCCACGGCGGTGCTGAGGTCCAGGCCCCCACCAGAAGGGACCATGCCGCCGGCATCGGCGACCTCGTCTGCACCTGAAGACCACGTGACAAAGGCAAGGTCTTCGTCTCGCCCCAAGTGCTGCAGCCTCTGTGAGCTGCCATCAGCGGAGGCTCCAGGGTCGGGGGCGGGGAGTGGGGGAGCCGGGAGCCCAGGGGTTGGAGTGACAGCGGTGCACGCCCTGCGCCGCCCCCTACCTTCGTGCTTCTGCAGTTCCTCCTCGGAGAAGCTGACGTCCTTGTGGGACAGGTTGGTCATGAGCTGCTTGTTCTCCTCCTGCAGCTGGGCGATCTGGGAGAGCAGATCCTGCGCCTCGCCGCGCCACACGTCCTCCACCAGCTCCAGCTCCTGCCGGGGCGGGGGGCGCGGTCACAGCCTGCACAGCCTGCCCAGCCCCGGGCTCTGGGCTGTCGCCTTCCCCACGGGGACCAGGCGGCGGGCAGGTGAGAACGAGGCCACCGCTAACCCCCACGGCACCTCCGTAAGAAACAGAAGGTGCCTCCTGCAGGGCAGGCACCCCACCGATGCCACGAGCGCCTGGCCAGGTGACAACCGTCCTGGAACCGCCCTCGGACACGCACGAAGCCGGACTGCACTTGTCAGCAACCATCGGGATGACGGAGGAGGGGTGCGGGTCCCCCCCTCTGTTCCCAGCCACCTGTCCGACCCCCTGGGCTGCACGCGGGGTCTGCACAGGCCTCTCGCCCAGGGGGAGAGGCTGCCGGGAGCCTGGGGCCGTCCAGGCAGGCAGCGCCACCTGCCCCGATTCCCCGGCTGCCTCACGCACAGCTCTCCTCAAGGTGTCTTTGGCAACTTCCTGGATCACCCAAGCCGGTTCCCCAGCTGAGGGGACCCAGACACGGCAGAGTGGGGACACACGAGATCAGCCCCTGAGCATCACTTCCCGGGTGGCTGCCGTCTGATAAGCCCTGGACGCCGCAGGTGGGAGGGCGAGAGGTGCAGCCACTTTGGACAACGCTGCCACAGGGGGCGCTGTGGTTCTGCTCCGGGAGAGGAAAACGTCCACCCGCAGACGTGGTCCCCACACAATTCAGAGCAGCCAATCGCAGACGCCCATCAGCCGCGGACCCCCCACACCCCACGTCTCCCCAAGGCACCGTCACGCAGATGTAAAAGGTTACAGGGCGTTGACGACGCTGCAGCTTTAGTTAACATTACGTAGGGGCAGGCTCCATGAGGTTAGGCCACGACAACGCCATCCCATACGGGAGTTCCGGTTCCAGTCCCGGCTGCTCCACTTCTGATCCGGCTTCCTGTTACTACATCTGAGAGGCAGCAGTGACGCCCAATTATTTGGGCCCCTGCCACCCGTGTGAGAGACCCGGATGGAGCTCCTGGCTCCTGGCTTCAACCTGTCCCAACCCTGGCTGGTGTGGCCATTTGGGGAGTGAAACAGCAGACAGAAGCGCTTTTTATTTCTCTCTTTCTTTCTCTGATGCTTTGCCTTTCAAATTAAATAAAATTTTAAATTAATTAATTAATTAATTGAAAGGCAGAGGTACAGAGAAGAGAGGGAGAGGCAGAGAGAGAGACCTTCCATCCGCTGGTTCACATCCCAAATGGCTGCAACCCAGCCAGGAGCTTCTTCCGGGACTCCACGTGGGTGCAGGGGCCCAAGCACTTGGGCCATCCTCCATGGCTTTCCCAGGCACATTAACAGGGAGCTGGATCGGAAGTGGAGCAGCCGGGACTCGAACACCGCCCACATGGGATGCTGGTGCTGCAGGCCATGGTTTCACCTGCTGTGCCACAGCATCGGCCCCCAAATAAATGAATCTTTTTTTTTTTTTTTTTTTGACAGGCAGAGTGGACAGTGAGAGAGAGAGACAGAGAAAGGTCTTCCTTTACCATTGGTTCACCCTCCAATGGCCGCCGCGGCCAGCGCACCGCGCTGATCTGAAGCCAGGAGCCAGGTGCTTCTCCTGGTCTCCCTTATGGGTGTAGGGCCCAAGCACTTAGGCCATCCTCCGCTGCCCTCCCGGGCCACAGCAGAGAGCTGGACTGGAAGAGGAGCAACCGGGACAGAATCCGGCACCCCAACTGGGACTAGAACCGGGTGTGCCGGCGCCGCAAGGCGGAGGATTAGCCTATTGAGCCACGGCGCTGGCAAACAAATGAATCTTTAAAAACAATTATGCTAAAGAAGGAGACCTGAAGCTAAAGGGCTGGTGTCATGTGGTCCTGTGGACATGAACTGCGGGAAACAGCCCGAGCCAGAGAACAGGGAGAGGCTGGTGCCGTGCAGGGCGGGGCCCTGGGGCAGAGGGACCGCGGTCTATGGGTACAGGTCTTCTCTGCAGTAATGAAAACGTTTTCCAATCGACTAAAATCCACCGCATTGGATACTTCAAATGGGTGAACTGCACGGCGTGGGGCAAGCTCAATAAAGCCCTGAACGTGAAATGGACGTGGTAAAACCGTAAACCGCTGCGCGGGCATCGCCACTGCTGCCTGCCCAAAGTCATGGCTTCAGGCCCAGACCCCAGAGCCGACTCCAAGGCCCCTCTTTGCCGCCTGCTACTGACAGGAGTGCTCTGGGCAGGTGGGGACGCCACTCAGCCTCCGGGTGTTCTGGAGACGAGGGGGAGGGCATGGGTTCTGCCCTGGGGGGTGCTGTGGGGACCCCAGGGTGACTACAGGGAAAGTGGCTGGAATCCTGCCAGGGCCCTGGAATGTCATGGCTCCCTGCGCCTCCGCAGACCTCCCAGGCCAGCCGGTGCCGGATGGCCAGCTTAGCCTCCGTCCGTCTTCCAGCTAAAGCCCTAGATCCCACCTCCCCCGCCAGGAAGCAGCACCGGGGACAGAGCAGTCAACACATCATGGAGTGTGGGTGCGGCGGGCTCAGCCCAGGAGGCGAGGGTGGGGGCAGGGGGCGGCTGTGGGGATGGGACGAAGGAGCGGACACACGACTCGCCAGACATAGAGCTCTCTGCTCCCACAGGGGCTCAGGGCAGCCGGCTGAGGCAGGAGTGCAGCGGCCTCTCAGACATCACAGCCTAATCCCCGGAGCCCCACAATCTGTCACCCTGTGCGGAAAAGGCGCCTTGCAGATGTGCTTAGGTTAGGGGCTGGGGTGGGGCTGATCCTGGATTACCTGGTGGGTGGGTGTCAGCACAGGGTCCTTCCATGTGGGGTCATGGCGGCAGGTTAAGCTACCGCCTGGGACCCTCGCATCCCGGATGGGAGTCCCCGCTGCCCCACTTCCCGGTCCAGCTCCCTGCTAAGGTCCTGGGAAGCAGCAAATGATGCTCAAGTGCTGGGGTCCGGGCTCCCAGGTGGAGCCAGGCTGTTGGGGTATTTGGGGAGTGAACCAGCGGATGGAGGCTCGCTCGCTCCCTCTCTCTCACTCATCACTCTGCCTTTCAAACAAAATAAGTAAACAAACCTTGATAAAAGGAGTTCATGGAAAATGTGACCACAGGGCCGGCGTCGTGGCCCGGCAGGTTAAGTGACCGCTTGAGACGCCAGAATCCCGTATGGGAGCGTACTTGATCCAGCTCCCCGCTAATGCCTCCCTGGGAGGCGACACCTGCCACCACAGGCGGCTGGGATGGAGCCCGTGTCCTGCCTCCCGCCCGGCCCAGCCCTGGCTGCTGCGGCCATTTCACTGGAGTGAACCAGCGGAGGAAGATCTTTTTTCTCTGTCTGTTCCTCTTACTCTCTTTTCACTCTGTCAAGTAAACATTTTTTTTAAAGTGTGTATCATGGCCGGCGCCGCGGCTCACTAGGCTAATCCTCCGCCTGTGGCGCCAGCACCCTGGGTTCTAGTCCCGATTGGGGCACCGGTTCTGTCCTGGTTGCCCCTCTTCCAGGCCAGCTCTCTGCTGTGGCCAGGGAGTGCAGTGGAGGATGGCCCAAGTGCTTGGGCCCTGCACCCCATGGGAGACCAGGAGAAGCACCGGGCTCTTGCCATCGGATCAGCGCGGTGCGCCGGCCTCAATGCACCAGCCGTAGCGGCCACTTGGGGGGTGAACCAATGGAAGGAAGACCTTTCTCTCTGTCTCTCTCTCTCTCTCTCAGTGTCTAACTCTGCCTGTCAAAAAAAAAAAAAAAAAAGGTGTGTATCATGAAAAATTATGCATGGACTCCACAATATTTTTACACCAAAATTTTGTAATTTGCGAGGCAGAGGGCAGAGAGAAAGACATGGGGAGCTGGGAGGGGGCTCGCAGCCTCTGATTCATTCCCCAAATGCCTACAGCAATCAGGGCTGGGCCCAGGGCCGGAACCAGGAGTCAGAAACTGCTCCAGGTCTCGCACGTGGGCCGCAGGGACCCAAACACTCCAGCCATCGCCTGCGGCTCCCAGGGCCTGCAGTGGCAGGAAGCTGGAGCTGGACACCCGAGCCGGGTCCTGGACTCGGGCACTGGGATATGGGACGCACGCGTCCATGTCCTCACTGGCGCCTTCTGAACTGTACACCACAAGCCTGTCCCAAACCGCTTCCAATGCCCTTCTTCCATAACCATGCGAAGCCCCTCGCCGCAGGGAGGCAGAGGGTGGGAGCCGGAGACAAGGAGGTGTGGGAGCAGAGGTGTGGGTGCAGATGCCGCACAGCTGTCTGGGAAAGGGGAGGGAGGGAGGGGCTGCAGACCAGGCCAAAGACAGCAGCCTGGAGCTGGGAAGGGCTGAGCGGCGGGCTCCTCTCTGGCGCCCCCCGCAGGAATGGAGCCTTCCTGACACCCCGACTTTGACCCAGGGAGACCCACTCAGACCTGGGGGGCCAGGACTGGCTGCGTGGGTCAAGCACACCTCTGGGCACTGAGTCTCCAGGTGCAACCGCACCACACCTTCCTGTTCCCTCTCACGCGCCTGTCCTGCTCTCCCGGCTGCTTCTCCTCTCTCTAGCCCCTTCCTCCGAGCTCACCGCAGAGAGCTCAACCTGTCTCCGGGCAGCCAAAGCGCCCTCCCCAACACCAGCCTCGGCTGCTTACCTCCTTTGCCTTCTCTCGGCACCAGTGAGCCTCTGACTGCTGACTGCAGCCAGCAAGGTCCCTCCATCCCCAACCTCATCTTCCGGGATGCCCCTCCCTCGCCCACACTGCTCCAGCCACGCCAGCCTTGTCTGTGTTCCCTGATCACAGCACACAGGTTCCCGCCTCAGGACCTTTGCACTTGCTGTGTCTCTTACCCAGAATGCCTCTCCCCCAGATCTCTCTGTGGCTGGCTCTACACATCATTCCGCTCTCACCCTCCGGACCGCCCCACCTGTAAGACCCACACCCCAGCCTGTCTCCTAACATCTTCCTGTTTGGAACGGGTAGAGGAGCAGTTAAGATAGTGTCCTACATCACAGGGCCTGGGTCCAACCCTGGCTCTGGCTCCTGACTCCAGCACCTTAGGAGGCAGTGGTCAGGACTCAGGTAACTGGGTTCCCGTCTCCCACCTGCGAGCCCTGAATTGAGCTGCTTGCTCCAAACCCAGCCCATCCCAGCCATCGTGGGCATTTCGGAAGTGAACCCGAGCATAGGAGCTCTCTGACTTTACCTCTCAACAAAACTGATAATCATAACAGACATCTCCTTGTTCTGGGAGGGGTCTTCCAAAAGTTCATGGAAACGCATGTCATAAAAAAACTGCATAGATAAAAAAGTTTAATTATTTATTTGTAAGGTAGAGAGAGAGAGAGAGAGAGAGAGAGACAGATCAGCTATCTCCCACCCACTATCTCACTCTCCAAACGCCTGCAACAGCCAGGGTTGGCCAGGCTGAAGCCAGGAGCCGGGAACCCAGTCTAGGTCTCCCGTGGGGGTGGCAGGAGCTCAGCTCAGCCATCACTGCTGTCTCCCAGGCTGTGCAGCTGCAGGAAGCTGGGACCGGGGGCGGAGAGGGGCAGGGACCTGGGCAGGAAGCTGGGACTGGGAGCCGAGAGGGGCAGGGGCCCAGGGGCGGAGTGGGGCAGGGGCCCGGGCAGGGAGGTGGGACTGGGAGCAGAGAGGGGCAGGGACCCGGGCAGGAAGCTGGGACCGGGAGCCGAGAGGGGCAGGGGCCCAGGGGCGGAGTGGGGCAGGGGCCCGGGCAGGGAGGTGGGACTGGGAGCAGAGAGGGGCAGGGACCCGGGCAGGAAGCTGGGACCGGGAGCCGAGAGGGGCAGGGGCCCGGGCGTGGAGTGGGGCAGGACCCAGGCGCGGAGTGGGGCAGGGGCCCAGGCGCGGAGTGGGGCAGGGGCCCAGGCGCGGAGTGGGGCAGGGGCCCAAGCGCGGAGTGGGGCAGGGGCCCAGGAGCGGAGTGGGGCAGGGGCCCAGGCGCGGAGTGGGGCAGGGGCCCAGGCGCGGAGTGGGGCAGGGACCCAGGAGCGGAGTGGGGCAGGGGCCCAGGCGTGGAGTGGGGCAGGGACCCAGGCGCGGAGTGGGGCAGGGACCCAGGCATGGAGTGGGGCAGGACCCAGGCGCGGAGTGGGGCAGGGACCCAGGAGCGGAGTGGGGCAGGGACCCAGGCGCGGAGTGGGGCAGGGACCCAGGCATGGAGTGGGGCAGGACCCAGGCGTGGAGTGGGGCAGGGACCCAGGAGCGGAGTGGGGCAGGGACCCAGGCGCGGAGTGGGGCAGGGGCCCAGGCGCGGAGTGGGGCAGGGGCCCAGGCGTGGAGTGGGGCAGGGGCCCAGGCGCGGAGTGGGGTAGGGACCCAGGCGCGGAGTGGGGCAGGGGCCCAGGCGTGGAGTGGGGCAGGGGCCCAGGAGCGGAGTGGGGCAGGACCCAGTGGGGCAGGGACCAGGTGCTCCAATATGAGATGTGGGCATCCCACAGGGTGGCGTGGCTGTTAGGCCAAATGCCCACCTTGGATTTCAAACATTTTAAAAAAGATGTATTTATTTATTCATTTGAAAGGCAGAGTTAGATACACAGAGAGAGACAGAGAGATCTTCCCTCTGCTGGTTCACTCTCCAAATGACCACACAGCCAGGGCTGGGCCAGACAGAAGCCAGGAGCTGGGAGCTTCGCCCAGGTCTCCCACGTGGGCAGCTGGGGCCCGAGCACTCCAGCCATCTTCCGCTGCTTTCCCAGGCCAGAAGCAGGGAGCTGGATGGGAAGTGGAGCAGCCGGGACTGAACTGGTGCCCATGTGGGGCGCGGAGCTGCAGGCGGTGGCTTAACCCGCTGCACCACAGTGCCGGCCTCTCAAAATATTTATGCACCAAAATAAGTTTATCTGTTAATTCAATGCCCCCCCAGATTTTCTGAGACACTGTCGTATTTTTCTCATGCCATTTCTCATGAGCTGATGTTGGTTTTAAATCTCTCTCCTCACGCTATAATGACACCCATGGCGTTAAGCCCCTGGACCACATCTGGTGGAAATGACCCGTGCAACAAGGGTTAAATACACACCAGGTTCACAGATGGAGTAGGAAAAAGTGAATGCAGAAGATCTCATTCACAATTACTTATAGGGCTGACGCACAGAAAATACCTCGGGTACACTGGCTCCTGTAAGATGTGTGAAAATTCGCCTCGCCTGTCCCACTGACCGGGGAGCCACATCACATTTCTGTCTGACGACCCTGCCCAAAAAGGCCTTGCCCACGAGGGTCGAGACCACTCCAGTGCCCACGGAGCTCACTAAACACGCACGTGCACAGCCACTGGTCTGCAAAGACTGCGCGCTTCCAGGCCTCCCTCCCGACCCCGCTGCTGGCCCGCATGGGGGCCCCTGCCCCCACCGCTTGGCTCTTCTCTGCGTTGCCCATGGGTGCTCTGCAGGCCAGGCCTGTTGGTGGGGTTGCAGACTGAGCGTCTGGGACCGAGGGATGCGCAGCACTGACCGAGAGCAGGCGTGCGCGGGGGAGGCGGGTGTGTCCCGCTGGAGCCAGGCAGACCTGGAAAACTTTGCCTGGAAACAGCACCCAGGCTACAGAAAAGGGCCTCGGGAGTTTCTGCAGGTCCCCAGGACGGAAGGAAGGGGCCTGCAAGAAGGATTTGGTCCTCTGATTCGTGAGCTGGTCCTCCCTGCTCACAGCCAGCCAGGCTCTGGACCGGCTGCTGTTTCCGTCCTGGCTGAGCGGGCTCCAGAAGCAACAAGTGCGGTTGTTCAGGCCTGATGACCGTCAGCAGCTCCCGAGGGTTTCTGCCAGCCACGGCAGCACCTAGGACCAGGGCTGGGGACACGGGGGCCAGGGCCTCCGTGTGATGGGGGCTGAGCCCTGAAGTCCCGGTCAGTGAGAGGCAGCCGCACACACAGGTTTCCAAAGGCCTCCTCCCACCCTGGCCCTCTGGAAGGGATGGGGGCCTCCGGGGAGGAGCCCCACTGTCAGCCCCAATGTCCCGCGGCAAGTCCGCCCAGGCCTAAAAATAGTGGGCACCACTTGCGAAGCCTCGAACCCGGCAGGCTCCGCCCTGGCCGCTGGGCTTCTCCCACCTCCGAGGATCCTCACACACCCTAGCAGGTAACGACTGTTCTCCCACTTCACAGGAAACTTCCGAGGAAACTGAGGCAGACCTGGCCGAGGGTGGCGGGGCTCGAAACCAAAGCCCGCGTGGCTCCTTGCAATCCTGAAACTTGAGCAGAGGAGCAAGGCAGGCTCAGGCTCGAGTGTGACCTTGGAAATGGAACCTCAGGGCCAGGGGCCTGCGAGGACAGGCAGTCCAACCTGGCAACCGTGCTCTCGGCCACCCAGGACCTGCTCTCGGGCGAAGGCTGCAACCCCAGCTCTGCCCACTCTCCCCGAAAACACACAACAGGTGGTGGCTGGCCAGAGAGGCTTGGGGAGGCCAGCTGTGTTCCTGAGGCCGCAGGGCAAGCCAGAGCTGGCCAGGCACCCTGACCCCCCCAGAAAGCAGTTTCCTCCCAGTCTCAGCCTGAAGGCCCTGCCAAGACTTCCCGGGCTGAGGTCCGGGCAGGAAACCACATATCTCCCACTTCCTTTTCCCCAGACACCCCGTCTGGACGCACGGCTCAGTGGGAAGCCGTGATTCAGACAAACTCCCTCTGTGGTGGCACAGGCGGCCGCCGCCAAGCCCCTCTCGCTCCGGTTCAAGCAGGCGGAGCAGACGGGGAGCCATCTCCACTGACTCCACTCCCACCCCTGTGAGATGAAGGTAACTCCTCCCTCTCAGGGTCCTGAGGGGCAAAGAAAGGAATCCAGGCCGGCCAGCCCCCAGGGCACAGGCGGGCAAGCCCCAGAACGGCTGCAGCAGGGGACCTGGAGACTGGCTGCAGGTCAGGTCCCCTTCCCTGGGGACCAGAAAGGGGCCTGGTGCCACGGGGGACACTTTAGAGCCGGGGCTCCCTTCCTTCCAGGAAAAGAGCATCTGAGCACTTTACCGACCTCACCCCAGCGTTCTGGTAAGGTGCCCACCGCTGCCAGGTGAGGCGCAAACCCCAGAGAGGTCAGGTAACTTACCCAAGGTCACCCAGCTACGAAACGGCAAAGGTGTCTGACGGCACCTGCTGGACAGAACCGGGCCGGGGCCTCCCCCCTGCTCGGGCGCTCTCCTCCCGTGCGCTCAGACCCCGCCGCCCCGAGGGGCCGGAGCGAGCCGCCGCCCACCTTCTGATGCCTGCGTTCCTTCTCGATGCGGTCCATGCGCTCCAAGCGCAGCCGGTCCAGCTCCAGGCGCAGCTCGTCCAGCTCGGGCGCGACGTGGTGGCGGCTGACCAGCACCTCGAGGATCTCCAGGACGCGCACGACCTTGGGCATGAGGCGCGCGATGGCCTCGCAGCCGTGCTGGTCGACGACCCGCTCGAACTCGTGGCCCACGAGCGACGCGATGTCGTACACGTCCATGACGGTCAGCTCGGCCACGTTCTTCTCCAGCGCCGACTCGGCCGCCGGCTCCGACCCCCGCTCCGGCTCCATGGCCGCCCCGCCAACTAGTGCAACTCCCAAACTTGGCGTCGCGGGCAGCCGGCCCGGCCGCCCCGGCGCCGCCGCCCCGCGCTCAGGGGGCCCGCGGGCGAGGGCGCGCCGGGCGGGCGGCGGCTCCGGGCGCCCGGCTCGGCCCCGAGCCTGCTCCCCGGTGGGGGCGGGGGAAGAGGAGGAGGAGGAGGGGAGGTGAGGAAGGCGCGCGCGTGCGCAGGCCCGCGGCGCCTCCCAAGTTGGGAATCCGAGTTGGGCGCAATGGAGGCGCCGGGCGCGCCGGAGAGGGGCCCCGCTGCCCGCGGCAACGGCTCGCGCCCGGGGGGCGTCCCCGCGGCCGGGCCCGGGAGGAAGGGCGGCCCCCGGCTCCTCCGGGAAACTTTGGCGGCGGCGGCGAGGCCGGCGGACCGGCTCCCCCCGCGGGGATGCCGCGCGCCCCGCCCCGATCCCGGTCTGGCGAGGGGCGCGCCCGCTTTCCGCCGCCCGGTGGCGCCCTGGGGTCCCCGCGGCCGCGCGCACCCGCCGCCTGCTCGGCCGCCGCCTCGGGGCACCGCTCCCCGCCCGCCTCCCGCTCCCGGCTCCTCCTCCGCCACCCGCCGCCGGGGAGGGGTCGAGGCTGGGCAGAGGAGGGGGCGGCCCCCACCTCAAGAAGAGGGTGGGGCTTCTCGCGGCGTGAAGGCCGGGACCCCGGCCCTAGCCCCTCCGCTGCGGCCCGGGCACCGGGAGAACAGGGCGGCGCCAGGCCCTGCGCTCCGGCTCCGGCGCGGGGAGGGGTGCGTCCGAGCGCGGCTCCCGGTGCCATGAACGCCACTTCACAGCCAGGGCGAGGCCGGTCCGGGACCTCGGCCCCCTGTCCTTTGGACCTGGCTCAATCCGCACGTCCCTGAGACCCCCCCCTGCCACCCCTGGCCACCACTGGGCAGCTCTGGTTACACAAGAGGCCTCCCCGGTCTGACTGTGAGCTCCCCAAGGCAGAAGTCTCACCCCGATCTGGTACCCACTGATTAATATAAAAAAAAAAGTTTAGGATGCACTGAGTATTTGCTTCACATTTAGCTACAAAATACATAGTGCGAGTCCCATTCCAAGAGCTGTACAGATACTGCTTCCTAATCTGACTCCCTGGGTCTGTGAAAAGGGTCCCCGTGCCCAGGGGGGCCTCTGAGAGGTTGCCCCCTTTTCACTGTCTTCATAGATGCCAGCCCCAAGCCTAATTTATTTAAAAAATATTTAACATGTGGGGCTGGCGCTGTGGAGTAATGGTAAAGCCCCCACCTGCAGTGTCGGCATCCCTTATGGAGGTCAGTTTGAATCCTGGCTGCCCCACTTTTTTTTTTTTTTTTTTTTTTGACAGGCAGAGTGGACAGAGAGAAAGGTCTTCCTTTTTGCCATTGGTTCACCCTCCAATGGCCGCCGCGGTAGGCGCGCTGCGGCTGGCGCACCGCGCTGATCCGATGGCAGGTGCTTCTCCTGGTCTCCCATGGGGTGCAGGGCCCAAGCACTTGGGCCATCCTCCACTGCACTCCCTGGCCACAGCAGAGAGCTGGCCTGGAAGAGGGGCAACCGGGACAGGATTGGTGCCCCAACCGGGACTAGAACCCGGTGTGCCGGCGCCGCAAGGCGGAAGATTAGCCTGTTGAGCCACGGCGCTGGCCCTGGCTGCCCCACTTCTGATCCAGCCCTCTGCTATGGCCTCTCTGTCTCTCTCTGCCTCTGTAACTCTGCCTCTCAAATAAATAAATAAATAAATCTTTTTTAAAAAATTTTATTTATTTGTTTAAGAGGTAGAGTTACAGCAAAGAGAAAGGTCTTCCTTCCGATGGTTCACTCCCCAACTGGCCACAACGACTAGAGCTGGGCTGATCCGAACCAGGAGCTTCTTCCAGATCTCCTTCATGGGTGCAGGGGCCCCAGCACTTGGGCCATTTTCTACTGCTTTCCCAGGCCATAGCAGAGAGCTGGATTGGAAAAGGAGCAGCCAGGACTCGAACTGGCGCCCATATGGTATGCCAGCGCCACAGGCAGAAGATTAACCTACTGCACCACAGCGCCTGTCCCAACAAATAAATCTTTAAAAAATATATTTAACATTAATATTTCCACCCTTTTAAAACCATAAGTCTCAAAAGCATGTTTACATTTTGAATTACGGTTGACATCCATAGACAGAGCATACCCAACAGAAGCTGTGTGCTGGCTTCGGTCACTTTGAAGCGTGTAGAGAGGCCAGGCACTGTGGCACAGTTGGCTAAGCCGCTGCTTGGGGTGTCCACCTCCCACATCCAAGTGCCTAGTTGGGATCTGGGCAGCTCTACTTCCTGCCCAGCTTCCTCCCAATGCATCCTGGGAGGCAGCAGATGATGGCCCAAGTGCGTGGGTCTCTGCCACCCACTTGGGAGACCCAGAAGGAGTTCCTGGTTTCAGCCTGGCGCAGCCCTGGCCGTTGTGGGCATCTGGGGAGTGAACCAGTGGATGAAGGATCTCTCTGGATCACTGCACCTTTCAAGAAGATGGAAAAAATAGAAGGTGAAGGGGTCCTGAGACTAAAGGGTTAAGCATTGCTGCCGTCAGACACCTGGGAGGGAAGTACTGTTGTCTACCGTGCAGGGTGCTAGGTGCAGGGTGCTAGGCGAGAGGCTGGATCTGCCCGGGCAGCCAGCAGGTAAACCCAGGCTCGCACCTGAGCAGTCGGCTTCCGGTCCAGGCTGCAGCTCCTGCTCCCCGTTCTGGAGCAGCCCTCTGTGCTCACAGCCACCGAAAGGAAGTGGCCGCCCCGTTGCAAGGACTGGGAGGCGTGGGAGTTCAGTGGTTTTCTGTGGTGACTGTGACAAACTCCACAAACCTGGTGGCTTCGAACTCAGAAACCTGCTCTCTCATGAGCCGAAGGCCAGCAATCCAAACTCCTGGCATCAGCAGGCCATGAAACCACCCAAGGCTCCGGGGAGGCTCCCTCCTGGCCCTCTCCAGCTTCCGTGGCCCCAGGTGTTCCGTGGTTTATGACCATGCCCCTCCAACCTCTGCCTCCGTCTCACGTCAGCTCATTCTGACAAGCCAGGATGACCTCACCATCTCGAGACTCTTACTCACAGCGGCGAAGACCATTTTTCCAAGGCAGCTCACGTTCACGTCAAAGGCCCCAGGGACCATTCAGTCCACTACAGAAGGTCAAGTTTTTTTTTTTTTTTTTTTTTAAGATTTTATTTATTTGAGAGGTAGAGTTACAGACAGAGGGAGAGAGAGAAAGGTCTCCCATCCACTGGTTCACTCCCCAGATGACTGGAGCTGGGCTGATCAGGAGCCAGGAGCCAGGCCAGGAGCTTCTTCCTGATCTCCCAAGCAGGTGCAGAAGCCCAAGCACTTGGGCCACCTTCTGCTGTTTTCCCAGGGAGCTGGATGGGAAGCAGAGCAGCCGGGACTCACACCGGCGCCCATATGGCATGCCAGTGCTGCAGCAGGAGGCTTAGCCCACGACTGCACCAGTCCCAGGCATCTTGTCCATACCTTGGAGCTGAACCCAAATAACAAGTACCCCCGATGATGAAAGTTAGTGTTTTTTTTGTTTTTTTGTTTTTGAGAGAGACATAAAGCAAGTGCCAGACAGAGAGCCCTCATCCATTGGCTCTCGGCCCAAATGTTTGCACAGGACAGGCCAAAGCTGGGAGCTGGGAACTCCATCCAGGTCTCCCACATGGTGGCAGGGACCCTGGCACTTCAGCCATCGTCCACTGCTAGGGTCAGGAAGCTGGGGTCAGAAGCAGAGCCAGGACCTGAACCAGGCACTCAGACAGAGACTGCGGGTCCCAGGTGACATGGAAGACAATGCTGGAATCTGTTTGTCGCTCACCCTGCTCTGGGCCCCAGGAAGTCTGTGAATGCGGCCAAGTGCCTCCTCTCCAGGTGGCTCCCGGCTCCAGCTGCCCTGTGGGAGACTGGGGACTGGCAGAGGGTACACTGGAGCACTGATTCCCCAGCTCCCCACATGCCGGCCACTGTGGCCTGGGCACCTTTGTCCTCCAAGCACGCTGTTCCCTGTCCCAGGCTCTGCCCCTTCCTGCCCAGCTTCCTCTGCCACTCGCCCCGTGGTACTGCACCGTGGCTTTGGGCCCCTGTTCCCCGCCAGCCCCGGGATAGCGTCTCGGTATTGTGTGTGTGCAGGGCTTGGCTTGCCCCAGCAGTGAGAGCTGCTTGCTTCAACCCTACCCAGCCCTGCACCAGAGGAGCAGAACGAGCTGGCGGTCTGCAGCCTGGTGGCCGGCACAGGACCCGGCCGGAGAGCCCTGCTGCCCTCTGCCCAGTGGGCCGGCACCGTGCTGTGGCCTTGTCTTTCTGAACCCTCCAGGCATGCTGCTTTGAATCTGCTTTTGAAATGTGTTTCATTGATTTTCATTTTATTTGCAAAGCAGAGAGAGAGAGATCTTTTGTCTGCTGGTTCACTCCCCAAATGGCTGCAATAGCCAGGGCTGGGCCAGGCTGAAGCCAGGAGCCAGGAACTCAAGGTTCATATATATATAGGGCTCAGTACCACCTGCGGTCTCCATAGGAGGTCCCAAGATGTCTTGGAAGATTTTATGGTTACTTGTCCCAGTTGCTTAACATCTTTAGCTTGTAAACTAGCAAGTCTGATTTCCAGCTCTGCACGTCAGCAGTTCTTTTTTTTTTTTTTTTGACAGGCAGAGTGACAGTGAGAGAGAGAGAGAAAGAGAGAAAGGTCTTCCTTTGCTGTAGGTTCACCCTCCAATGGCAACCGCGGCCAGCGCGCTGCAGCCCGGCGCACCACACTGATCCGAAGCCAGGAGCCAGGTGCTTCTGGTCTCCCAAGGGGTGCAGGGCCCAAGCACTTGGGCCATCCTCCACTGCACTCCCTGGCCACAGCAGAGAGCTGGCCTGGAAGAGGGGCAACCGGGACAGAATCCGGCACCCCGACCGGGACTAGAACCCAGCGTGCAGGCGCCGCAAGGCGGAAGATTAGCCTATTGAGCCACAGCGCCAGCTAATGTCAGCAGTTCTTATATGTACAGGCTCTGTGCTAAGCATTTTGCTCATTTTATCTTCTTTAATCCTCGTATAAATCCTGACCCCAACTACCTGGGCTGTCGCTCCCAGGATGCACACCAGCAGAAAGCTGGAGCCGCAGCCAGGTACCCGGCTGGGACAGCCACGTCTTCCTGCTGGCTGGAGCCGCAGCCGGGTACCCGGCTGGGACGGCCACGTCTTCCTGCTGGCTGGATGCCTGCCCCTGTGTGGCGTTTGCTTTACTAAACACTGTGAGCGTCAAGGACCGAGAAAGTGTTAGTGTGCTGCAGCCATGGTGGAAGGATGGGGCACTTGGTGCCCCAAGAGGAATAGGAGGTTGGAGGGTGGGGAGAGCCGGGCGAGGGCTGGGGGCTGGGACCAGTTAGGGTAGGAGGAAGCGCTGTGGTGGCGACGGTGACGGTGACGGGTGTTCCTCACCCTGGGAGCCACTGCGGTGGGGCACGTGGCAGAGAGCAGCAGTGATTCTGCGGAAGAAGTCACTGCTTCCTGGAAACTGGAGCCACGGGGCCTGAGGAACCACGGGAGAGCTCCAGGGGAGACCTGGGAGCACGTGCCTGAGCCCGCGGGTTCTCCCAGGCCTCAGCAGTCCAGCTCCGCCCCACCTGCCCCTCCTTTCAACTATATGTTTTATTTTGTTTTTTAAAAGATTTATTTATTTAGTTGAAAGTCAGAATTACACAGAGAGGAGAGGCAGAGAGAGAGAGAGAGAGAGGTCTTCCATCTGCTAATTCACTCCCCAGATGTCCGTAATAGCCAGAGCTGCGCTGATCTGAAGCCAGGAGCCAGGAGCTTCTTCTGGGTCTCCCACGTGGGCACAGTGGCTCAAGGACTTGGACCATCTTCTGCTTTTCCAGGCCATAGCAGAGAGCTGGATCAGAAGTGGAGCAGCCAGGACTTGAACCAGCGCCCATATAGAATGCTGGCACTACAGGCGGCGGCTTTACCTACTACACTACAGTGCCCGGCCCCCAATATTTATTTATTTAAAAATGTTTTCAGTTACTTATTTGAGAAGCAGAGAGAGGGAGACAGACACACAGAGAGGCAGAGTGTGCTTCCCTCCTCTGGTTCAGTCCCCACATGCCAGCCACATCTGTGACTGCGCTGGGGAGAGGCCAGGAGCCCAGAGCTCAATCCAGGTCTCCTTGTGGGTGGCAGGGCCCAATTACAAGGGCCGTCACCACTACCTCCCAGAGTTTGCATTAGTGGACATCTGGAGTCAGGAACTGGAGCCAGAGAGCAAACCCAGGCACTCCTCTGTGTGTGTCCTAACATCTAGGCTGAGCTATAGGAGTTAGTTATTTGAAAGACAGAGTTACAGAGAGGGAGAGACAGAGACAGAAATATCTTCCATCCTCTGGTTCACTCCCCAAATGGCCGCGACGGTTGGGTCTGGGCCAGACAGAAGTTAAGAACCAGGAACTCCATCCGGGTCTCCCACATGGGTGCAGAGGCCCAAGTTCATTGGAGAGGCTGGCACCAGGGCAGTCCGGGCACAGGAAGAAGAGGCCTGGTGCAGAGCAGGGAGAGCAGGTGCAAGGCAGAGCCCAGCACAGCTGTCCCGCCTAGCGGGAACCCTCAGCCGGTTGCTTGGCCTCACCGGGTGTCTCTAAGGAGGATGGGGAAACCAGTGACTCTCAGAACAGTGCATCAGCGAGGAGAGTGGGGATCCTAATCAGTCCCCCCAGGGGACATTAGTCTCCCCCATTTCCAGGTGGCCCCTGCTAGTAGGGTTGGAGGCAGTAGGTGATGGCTCAAGTGCTTGGGCCCTGCCACCCCTGTGGGAGACCTAGATGGAGCTCCTGGCTCCTGACTTCAGCCTGGCCCAGCCCTGGCCATTGCAGCCATTGTTGGATGGAAGACCTCTGCCTCTCTGCCTTTCAAATAAATAGATTTTTTTTTTTAAATAATAGCCTATAGTCACTTTTCCAGCTCAGCATATATAGATCTACCTCATTGTTACAAAAACAAAGCAGGCAGTGCCTGCTGCATTGTGTTTTGTGGATTTGCTATAATGTGCTCTATCATCGTCCCCTTGGTCCACATTCCAAGTGTTTCCTGGTTTCAGCTGTTTTATAACAATGTTGCTGTGCCCACTGACACTTAATTTCTGGTTCTCTCAAGTTTATGAAAAGTGGTCAAAGCATGTTACACGCTCAGGTGCCTACTCCTGCTGGGGCCCCTGCCTGCTTCTAACTCCGGCTAAAAGAGGAAGACTGAAGGCCAGGGCTGCTCTCAGCACGACCCAGAGCGGCCGGTGAGGGCGCTGGCTCCGGGCTGCAGCCTGCAGCCTGCAGTTTCCAAGATGTGAAGCTCACCTCGTCAATTTCTGATGTAAATATTCCTCACAGGTTCCTTTACCAAATATTTATTTAAACGCATTTGGAAGGCAGAGAGAGAGAGAGAGAGAGAGAGAGAGAGAGAGAGAGACAAAGAAAGTCAGAGAGAGAGAGAGAGAAAGCGAGTGAGCGAGCTCCCATCTCTGGCTCACTCCCCAAAGGCCCTCAACAGCCAGGACTGGGCCAGGCCAAAGCCAGGAGCTGGGAACTCGATGCAGGCCTCCTGTGTGGGTGACAGGGAGCCAAGCACTTGAGCCATAGCTGCAGCCCCAAAGGCGTCCCAGGTGGCCCAGCAAGCACCGCGGCGAGGGCAGGCCCCTCTCGTGGCTGACATTGCTCTCTGGCAGCTGGAACTGGACAGGGACCCGGCTCCTCCTTCCTCTTCAGCCCCATCTTCTCTGCTTCTCCACGTTTCCACCACACCAGCTCTCTTGCATCTTTCACACTTGTCAAGGTCAGACAATGCTGGTAGCAGTGCAACTGGCAAACCCACTTTGGTGAACTGTCAGAATTAAGACAATCTACATCTCTACCACATTGGGATGATCCCGCCCCAGGCTTAAACCCAAAGCAGTGAAACGATGCACTCCAAATTACTATTATTTTTCAAAAGATTTATTTATTTATTTGAAAGAGTTACAAAGAGAGAGAAGGAGAGGCAGAGAGAGAGGTCTTCCATTTGCTGGTTCACTCCCCAAATGGCCGCAATGGTGGAGCTGCGCCGATCTGAAGCCAGGAGCCAGAGCTTCTTCCAGGTCTCCCACGCAGGTGTAGGGGCCCAGGGGCTTGGGCCATCTTCTACTGCTTTCCCAGGCTATAGCAGAGAGCTGGATTGGAAGAGGAGCAGCCGGGACTCGAACCAGCGCCCATATGGGATGCCGGCACTACAGGCAGCGGCTTTACCCGCTACGCCACAGCGCCGGCCCCCGCCAAATTATTGAAACAGGAAGTTAGCGGAACATTCTTAGAATAGATGGATCTGTGCGTACAATGCAATGCTATGCAGCAATGGAGAACCACAGTCAGCTCCTGTATGAACAGCACGCAGGACTCTCCCGAGCAGATGCTGTGCGAAGTCAGCCAGGTATAAATCACACTCTGCAGGATCCCTTTCCTGTGGAATTTCTGGGAGGTGAATCTAAGCTCAAGGGACAGGAACAGCAGTGGCTCCTGGGGCTGGAGGTGACGTGGGGATGGCAACTGGCACAAGGACATTTTTTTGGATAGAAGGAAATGTCCGATGGACATGTTTTTATTATACATCAATGAAGTTGATTCAAGAACAACATCTGGGGGCAGGTGCTGTGGCGTAGTGGGTGAAGTCGCAGCCTGTAGTGCCGGCTTCCCACATGGACACTGGTTAGAGTCCTGGCTACTCCACTTTTGATCCAGCTCTCTGCTATGGCCTGGGAAAGCAGCTGAAGATGGCCCAAGTCCTTGGGCCCCTGCAGCCACGTGGGAGACCTGGAAGAAGCTCCTGGCTCCTGGTTGTGGATCAGCTCAGCTCCAGCCATTGTGGCCAATTGGGGAGTGAACCAGTGGATGGAAGACCTCTCTCTGCCTTTCTAACAAATAAATACATCTTAAAAAAAAAAAAAAGAAAGAAAGAAAAACAAAGAAGGTCAGGCTTACCACAACTATCAAAAAACAAAACAAAACATGGGCTGGCGCTGTGGCCTGGGGGTTAAGCTGCTGGTTGAGAAGTCCGCATTCAAAACCTGGCTGCTCCACTTCTGATTCATCTCCCGGCCAGTGAGCCTGGGAAAGCAGCAGAGGACGGCCCGAGTCACAGGGCCCTGTGCCCACGTGGGAGACCTGGATGAAACCCAGGGTTCCTTGCTTCAGCCTGGCACTGCCTTGGTTGTTGCAGCTCTTTGTGGAGTGAAGCAACCGGATGGAAAATCTCTCTCCCTGTCAAATAAATAAATCCTTAAAAAGCCAAAACAAGCAAACATGCAAAACTTGCGGGTGGGCGTTTGGTGCCGCAGTTAAGTTGCCCTTGGGACCCTTGCAGCCCATCTCTCAGGGTCTGGGTTGGAGTCTGGACTCCGCTTCCCATCCAGCTTCCTGCTAGTGCACACCCTGGGAGGCAGCAGGTGACGGCTCCAGGACCTGGGTCCCTGCCACCTCCAGGCTCGCCCCTGGCTGCTGTGGGAATTGTGGATTAAACTGGTGGGTGGAAGGGCTCTCTTTCCTTCAGATTTAATTAATTAATTAATTAAAAACCAACAGAAAACATTCGAGGAGTCCCGTGTCAGTGGTCGGAGCCGAAGCTGCCTCACACGGGAGGTGGCGCTTTGCAGGCGGCGCCTGAGCCAACTTTTTCTGTCTTAGCCTGGGAAGTGGGTTTGGTGATGCACACATATGGGGAAACTCAATGAGATTATGCGTTCCATTGTGCCTAATTCATAGCTTGATAAAAAGGCAAATTAAAGTAAAATTTGAAAGTACTGTGGAGCAGCCAGGATTTGAACCGAAGCCCATATGGATGCCGGCACTGCAGGTGGCGGCTTCAGCTGCTATGCCACAGCGCTGGCCCCTCAAAGAATTTTTATTCCAGAGAGTTGAAGACAGACTTGTTGCTCACTCTTGTGCGTTGTCTCTAACTCTGTGTGTGTGTGTGTGCAAATACAAGGGCATTTCAAAAACTTTGGGGAATAAAGGGATTAAAAGACAAGTGTATTTTGGTGCAACAGTTTTTTGAAATCCAGAAGCCACAGGTTGCACGATGATGACATCATGTGACTCCCACAGCAGAGGTGGCCCTGGGACCTCCATGGCCACGGCTTACCGGTTCCATAACCTCAGAATTCTCACTGGAGGCCATTAACCCCACAAGGGACACTTGCCCACCTGGGAGCAGCCACTGCACTCGGGGAGCTAGAGCTGTTGACTGCCCCGGCTTGGAGCCAGACTGTCCACCCGGAAGGCAGGGGATGATGGCATCAGGCGGACCTTAACAGAGAACGAAGGCAGCCTCACAGAGGGTGAGTGGACACTGAGCACCAAAAGCCAAAGCAGGACAAACAGAGAAAGCCCAGTACTTACCCGGAGACCCAGTCTCACCAGAAATCTGGCCGTGCGATCACGCTGGCGCTGAAAACGCGTTGTACCTCGCTTTCATCCTCATGACCTGCCCTAGCCTTTCCTCTTCATTACCTGGGCTGCAGCGCTACTGGTTACAGTTTCTGATCCAGCCGCTCCACTGCTGATCCAGCTCCCTGCTAATGCGCCTGGGAAAACAGTGGAAGATGGCCCCAGCGCTTGGGCCCCTGATGCCCACATAACAGACCTGGATGGAGTTCCTGGCCGTTGGCTTTGGCCTGAGCCACCCCAACTGTTGCAGTCAACTGGAGGGTGAACCACTGGATGGAAGATCTCCCTTTCTCTTTTACTCTTTCAAATAAATCCTTAAAAAAAAAAAAAAAAAAAAAAAAGGAGAAGAACAGATTGTGGGTGGCCGTTTGGCAGAGTTGTGATGCTGCTTGGGACACCTAGTGGAGAGCTTGGTGTGAGTCCTGGCTTCTCTGCCTCCAGTCCAGCTTCCTGCCGGTACACACCCTGGGAGGCATGGTGGCTCAGGTGCTTGGGAGTTCCGGGCCCCTGGCTTCAGCTTGGCCAACCTGGCTGTTGTGGGCATCTGAGCAGTGAACAGCAGATGGACAATGTCTGTCTGTGCCTCACGTAAGATTCAGATGGATACCCAGGAGGAATAGAATCTGTGCGCACAACCTGTACGCGCTGGCTGCCTCTCGGTGCAGCTCTCCCCCCGGGGCGCCTGCTGCATGGCATCTCCTGGCCTCCTTTGCTGCTGCTACAGTTGTGCCACCGAGTTCTGGACGGTGGATCGCGGGCAGATCCCACTAAGGGGGCTCCCCCCACCCCAAGGGCGGCCCCTGAACTCCTGTGGAGTGGTAGAGTTACTAAGTGGGGGAACGCTGAGTTCCTGAACCACTGTGAGGAAGGGGTGCGTTGGACTGTGTGGTAGATGGCGACAGGAGCAGATCGCCACTGTGCTGACCCACTGAAGCATGAGGCCTCCGGATCAGGCTACGCTGGAACACGGCGCAGACACAGCTCGCTCGCTCTTTTTTTTTTTTTTTTAATTTATTTATTTACTTGAAAGTTAGAGTTACATAGAGAGAGAAGGAGAGGCAGAGAGAGAGAGAGAGGTTTTCCATCCACTGGTTCACTCCCCAATTGGCTACAACAGCCAGAGCTGTGCTGATCCGAAGCCAGGAGCCAGGAGCTTCCTCCTGGTCTCCCATGCGGTGCAGGGCCCAAGCACTTGGGCCATCCTCCACTGCACTCCCGGGCCACAGCAGAGAACTGAGTTGGAAGTGGAGCAGCTGGGACTGAACCAGGGCCCATATGGGATGCCGGCACTGCAGGTGGCAGCTTCACCCGTGGCCCCTTGCTGTTTTTTTTTTTTTTTTTAATTTTTTTTTTTTTTGACAGGCAGAGTGGACAGTGAGAGAGACAGAGAGAAAGGTCTTCCTTTTGCCGTTGGTTCACCCTCCAATGGCCGCCGCGGTAGGCACGCTGCGGCCGGCGCACCGCGCTGATCCGATGGCAGGAGCCAGGTGCTTCTTCTGGTCTCCCATGGGGTGCAGGGCCCAAGGACTTGGGCCATCCTCCACTGCACTCCCTGGCCACAGCAGAGAGCTGGCCTGGAAGAGGGGCAGCCGGGACAGAACCGGCGCCCCGACCGGGTTTTTTTTTAATTTTTAAAATTTATTTGACAGGCAGAGTTAGACAGTGAGTGAGAGAGAGACAGAGAGAAAGGTCTTCCTTCCGTTGGTTCACCCCCAAGTGGCCGCCACGGCCAGCGTGCACAGATCTGAAGCCAGGAGCCAGGTGCTTCTCCTGGTCTCCCATGCGGTGCAGGGCCCAAGCACTTGGGCCATCCTTCACTGCACTCCCTGGCCACAGCAGAGAGCTGGCCTGGAAGAGGGGCAACCGGGACTGGAACCCGGCGCCCATATGGGATGCCGGCGCCGCAGGCGGAGGATTAACCAAGTGAGGCCCGGCGCCGGCCCACTGCTGTGTTTTTAAAAGGTAGAACTGCGTGTGTTTGCCACGTCCCCTCCACTCCTGATGCCCAAGCAGCAAAGCCGATTCCTCCGGACATTCGGGCCCGCGTCGCCGGATTTATCTAACAAATACGCAGGGTATCGCGTTCCACTGACGCCGAGTGTCCACACGCTAAATGCCTGCAAAACCAACTCAGGATGTCACGAAGTTGAACTGAAAGGTCGCGGGGCAAGGCCACCCGCAGCGGTGCGGGGCGGGAAAGCGGCCCTCGGCCGGCCGGACACCGCGCGGTCACCCCGGCCGCCCCCGAGGACACGGCGGCTGGCCGCCCCTTCCGCGGACGAGGAGACCGAGGCTCGGAGCGGCGCCGGGCCCCGGGCCAGCTCGGCCAAGGCCGGACCACAGCCTCGGGTCCGCGGGGACGACGCCCAGGGAGGTTTCACGGAGGCGACCGGGGGCTGATTGCGGGGGAGCAGGCGGCGCTGGCGCTGGGGCACCGCTGTCCTGCGGCGATCCGGACCCCGCCCCGGGTGTGGGTGGTCAGGGTCTGCACGCGTGAACAGAGCCCCGGCTCCGGGGGAGACAGCGGCCCCAGGTAAGCGGGGGCCGGGGCGGCCGGGGCGGGCCGAGCTCCCCACCCCTCGCACCCCGTCCCCTTCCCCTGCAGCGTCCGAATGCCTCCCGGGATTCCCGGACGATCCCGCGAGCGCGCGAGATCCCGTGCGATGCGGTCGCTCTCTCGGGAGGGCCACGTGAACGCGCCTCTGAGCGCGAAAAGGCGGCTGACGACCAGTTTTGGCCCTTCGGAGCCGCCGTCCCGGCGCGGGCCGCGCGGGCCGCCGTGTCCCTCGACGGCCGCCGTGCGTCCGTTACGTGGCAGCCGCCCGCGCCAGCCAATCGTCGGCGCCCGCATCAGCCCCGTCGGCGGCGCAGCCGGAAGGGGCGGAGCTGAGGCGGCGGCGGCGGCGGCGGCTGAGCGGCGGCGGCGGCGGCGGCTGTGGAGGCCGCAGTCCGGTCCTGGCCTGGGCCCCCGTGCCACGATGGTGACGCTCGCTGAGCTGCTGGTGCTGCTGGCCGCGCTGCTGGCCACGGCCTCGGGCTACTTCGTCAGCATCGACGCGCACGCCGAGGAGTGCTTCTTCGAGCGGGTCACCTCGGGCACCAAGATGGGCCTCATTTTCGAGGTGGCCGAGGGCGGCTTCCTGGACATCGACGTGGAGGTGCGGGCGCGCTGCCCGCGGCCGAGGCGGGGTCGCGGGGCCTGCGGGGGAGAGGCTCGGAGGCGGCCGTCGGGCAGGGCGGGGCCGGGGCCGCCGCCCCTCGACCCGTGGGCTCGGGTCTCCAGCGCCGCACGCGAGGCGCCGTGGGGGCCCGGCCGCGGCGGCGGAGCTGGGCGCGGGAAGCAAGCGCTCTCGGTGCTGCGGGCGACTGTTGGAGCGCGGCGTGGAAACTTTTGAAAAAAGTGGTGGGAAGGCAGCGAGGCGGGCCCGGCGGCGCGTGGGCGTCGAACCAGCGTTTGGCCCGTCTGTTGCTCGGGGACCCGGGAGGGGGAGAGGTGCAGTCGGGTCGTGCGTTTTGGGCGGAGGGATGGCAGCGTATCTGGAGCGAGCTGGGGATCGTTTGTAATAGGCCGGCGGGGAGCACCTGTCAGCGTGGGCCTCAGAAGTCCGCCGTTCGGATTACGGGGCCGGGGCGGGCGGAGAGCAGGTGCCTGGAGCAGCCCTGCCAGCTGGCTGGGAGCTGGCCGGGACGGGGACTTTCGCGCTCCGCGTTTTCCCTTGAAGCAGATTAAACGTTGACTTCCTAGAGTTCTGTGTCCCTGAGCGGCTCTGATTGGGTTTTGATGGAAGTCGCTTGCTTGCTGGTGGTGGAAGGCCGGTTGCAGGCCACGTGTAAGGTGCGGGATCCGTGTGAGGGGATCGAGGTTTAAACCGGACAAGCGAGACCTCCACGGAGTCGGTGACGACAGGTGCTCTAGAGAGCCAGGGGACGGGCCGTTTTCCACGGAGCGGGAGAGCGTGGCCGGCCGCCGCTGTCGCTGTCACTGTGCAGGTGCTGCCCTGTGCGTAGTGGGTCTCCGCGGCCGGCAGACGCTGCTTGCCAAGTTCGTGATGCCGAATTCTAGGTGACCTTTCCTGTCTGTCCGCCCTCCTCCAGATCACAGGCCCTGACAATAAAGGGATCTACAAAGGGGACCGGGAGTCCAGTGGGAAGTACACGTTTGCTGCTCACATGGACGGGACGTACAAGTTCTGTTTCAGCAACAGGATGTCCACCATGACCCCAAAGATCGTGATGTTCACCATCGACATTGGGGAGGCCCCGAAGGGCCAGGACATGGAGACAGAAGGTGAGCCGGCGGCACTCCCTGCGCGCTGGTGTCTGGCAGAACCCAGCACTGGGCTCTTAGAACTCTTTTCCTCCTCGTCAGTTCACCGCCCTTAAGCTGTGTTATCTCTTTGGAGATGTAGTTGCTACTTAAGCAAGTGCCCTGATGGACAAGTTTCTGGAAGTTCACTCTTCGTGGCTGCCCCTCTGGGTCACTTGTCCCTGGTGGTCTCAGGCGTTAGGGTGCAGAGTCGTGGGCAGTTTGTTGTGTTATTTCCTGGTCCTGGTGTATATGACTACTGTGGCTAAACTTTTCGGTTTTTTCCTCGTGTTCACGTCTTCTGCTTCTTCAGGTGGTGGAGACACGTGGGACGGTACGTGCACTGCCGACGACAGCATCCTGTTTGCATCGTTGTGTTTGCCAGTGTCTAATCTCTGCTTTCCTTTTTTCTAACCTCAGTTTGCTGGCATGAGTGTGTTTCTTTCTTAAAAAAAAAAAAAAGTGCAACTAATGAGATTGATTATTGTGGTTTTCTATTTGGTTGACAGGAGTATGAGTTATTTTAAAATTAGTATCAGGGAGAACACAGTGATTGACGTGTCAGTAGTAACATTTTGATTCCTCACAGTGAAAACTGAAGGGTGGGAAAGAAGTGTCCTAATTAAACCTAGCTAATTGCAGATGGGGCTTGGATAACTAATCTTGCAGGCTTGTGTTACCATTCAAGCTTCTGGCTCGCAGCTTGTTTGGATATGGAATGCAGCGCTAGGAGCCATGTGCAGATAACAGTGAAAAATGTTCTCTCGGCCACATGTGTGGATAGGTTGCTTATTACCCAGCTGACCAGCAGTGACCCTGACTGGCTGTTCTGGATTAATTGCTTGTGTGTGCGCATGTGTGTTTGTTTGGGGACCACAGTGTGTGTGTGTGGAGACCACAGTACATGTGTGTGTGCATTTGGGGACCACATTAAGTGTGTGTGTGTGTGTATGCGTGCGTTTGGGGACTACAGTACCTGTGTGTGTGTGTGCACGGGTGCATGCGTGCGTTTGGGGACCACAGTATGTGTGTGTGCGCATGTGTGTTTGTGTGTGGACCACAGTATGTGTGTGACTGTGTGTGTGTTTGGGGACCATAGTACGTGTGTGCATGTGTTTGGGACCACAGTACCTATGTGTGTGGGTGTGTGCATTTGGGGACCACAGTACATGTGTGTGTGTGCGTGTGCGTGCGTTTGGGGACCACAGTATGTGTGTGCATATGTGTGTGTGTTTATGTGTGTGTAGGGACCACAATACGTGTGTGTGCATTTGGGGACCACAGTACATGTGTATGTGCACACGTATGTGTGGGGACCACAGTACTGTGTGTGTGCATTTGGGGACCACAGTACGTGTGTGTGTATGCACATGTATTTGGGGACCACAGTGTATGTGTGTGTATGTGTGTGTGTATGTGTATGTACACATGTATTTGGGGACCACAATACATGTGTGCGCTCATGTGTTTGGGGACCACAGTACGTGTGTGTGCACGCATGTGTTTGGGGACCACAGTATGTGTGTGCACTCGTGTGTTTGGGGACCACAGTACATGTGTGTGTGCACGTGTGCTTTTGGAGACCACAGTACATGCCAGGATTTTTAGAAGCTAGCAGTTGTTTAGACGCCCCCTCGCACTAGCATGATAACATCGTCCAAGCTCGGGAATCATGCTACTTAGTGATTCCTGTGCTCATTTTTCAGGGTCTTGTGTTGGGCAGGACTTGGCTGTTCTTGAGAATTAGGAGTTTTTTGGGGAGCGTGTTATGTTTGTTCATTTTCTGCAAGTTGGTCCTATTTACATGGTTAGAAAATGGATGTTGGGGCCGGCACCGTGGCTTAACAGGCTAATCCTCCGCCTTGCGGTGCCGGCACACCGGGTTCTAGTCCCGGTCGGGGCTCCGGATTCTATCCCGGTTGCCCCTCTTCCAGGCCAGCTCTCTGCTATGGCCTGGGAAGGCAGTGGAGGATGGCCCAAGTCCTTGGGTCCTGTACCCGCATGGGAGACCAGGAGAAGCACCTGGCTCCTGGCTTCGGATCAGCACGATGCACCGTCCGCAGCGGCCATTGGAGGGTGAACCAACGGCAAAAAGGAAGACCTCTCTCTCTGTCTCACTATCCACTCTGCCTGTCAAAAAAAAAAAAAAGAAAGAAAAAAAGAAAAGAAAATGGATGTTGGAAGTCTTAGTAGTCCTTGAACAGTGTTTCACCTTCTTGATCTTGCTTGTTAATGTCAGGGAATGGCAGCTGTCAAGTCCCGCCTTCCTGCACTGAGTGGTTCTCAAGGCAGGGGGTCTTTACCTTCCAGGGCACCTTGGCCGTCTCAGCAGTGCTTTGGAGTCTGGGTGGCTGCCGCTGGCACCTAGAGACTAGAGGCCGTGGGTGTGGCTGAGTCCTGCAGAAAGGCGTCGGCCAGCTCCCCACGACATGGGACACGTGGCCAAAATGTTGGCAGTGCCACGCCGCAAAGCCCTCAGCTGAAGGTTCTGTGTGGTGCACGGGCCTTCTGAAGTGAAGCTGGTGAGGAACTTACCCGCATTAAATGTCGGGTGGCTCTTAGCTTCTTTTTAGGAGTTTAGGATTGTGGGCATCTGGCACCCCAGGGAGGCCCTGGGTCTAGGGTGGGGGTGAACAGAGTCCCCTTGTCCTGAGAATTTTCCCTTGTATTGCTTCTTCTCTGCCTTCTTGCTCATTGCCATAGCACTGCCTAGAAACATGTGCTTATTCTTTAGAAACAGTGTTTTGTATTTTATAAGCTTATATATTAATTTATTTGAGAGAACTCCCATCCACTGGTCTGTCCCCTGGAGTACTTGTAAGGGCTGGAGCTGGGCTGAGCCAAAGCTGGGAGCCAGGAGCTCACTCCACGTCTCCCGAGACGGTGGCAGGAACCCAGTCAGTTGAGCCATTGCTGCTGCCTCCCAGGGTCTGTATTAGCAGAAAGCTAGATTCAGGAGCTGGAGCTGGGAATAGAAGCTGTGCACGCTGCTGTGGGATGTGGGCATTCGAACCTCCGTCTTAACCACCAAGCCAAGTGTCTTCTCCCTCGATTTTGGTTAAGGTAGATTATCTGGTAGAAGACTCCGCGTAGCTGAGAGCTCGTGTCTGTGTTTGCAATACCTGCTGCTCCCCACGCTGTGAGCTCATTGTTTGACGGTCATGGAGTGATTGAGCTGCTGCGGATTTTCCCAAGAGTGCCATGCTTTTTCTGCTCAGCTTTGGGAAGTCTGAAAGTCTGTTTTGGTGTTACTTCTGAATTAACGTTTAGAGTTAATGTGATTCTTAGGAGGAGATTCAATTTTAGTTTAAGTGTTATATGTATAGGATATTGATTCTTAAATACATACCTGCTCGTTTAATTCAAAATATTCATGGAAAATAGTTTTGGTGCAAGAAATGTTGAAATCCATGCAGAGTTTTTCTTGGGAACTCATTTTCTGTGAACTTTTTTATTTTTTTTTATTTTTTACAGGCAGAGTGGACAGTGAGAGAGAGAGAGAGACAGAGAGAAAGGTCTTCCTTTGCCGTTGGTTCACCCTCTAATGGCCACCGCGGTAGGCGCGCTGCGGCCGGCGCACCGCGCTGTTCCGATGGCAGGAGCCAGGTGCTTCTCCTGGTCTCCCATGGGGTGCAGAGCCCAAACACTTGGGCCATCTTGGGCCATCCTCCACTGCACTCCCTGGCCACAGCAGAGAGCTGGCCTGGAAGAGGGGCAACCGGGACAGGATCGGTGCCCCGACCGGGACTAGAACCCGGTGTGCCGGCGCCGCAAGGCGGAGGATTAGCCTGTTGAGCCACGGCGCCGGCTCATTTTCTGTGAACTTTTTGAAGCCTTTAATGTTTATTTTGTGCTCTCTCTCCCTCAGTCTTTACTTCTCTGTAGTTTATTCATCAGTAAATGTCATATATCAGCAACAGTTCATTACAAGACAATTGTAGTGTCAACTGTTTTCCTTTAGTAAGCATTTTATAGTATATTTTCTACCTTGAAAGAAGTTTCTCTCCTGGGAATGAACTTTCACAAAATGCTTTGAGAATTAAATTGTTACCAATGCTTCAACAGTGGTCCACGTTGATGTCGGAGCCATTCTAAACATAGTTCCTTTTAGAAGCCTCTCTGAGGACTGTTTTTATTGTTAAACAAGTATTTCTTGAAGAGAGATTGTCAAATGTGTGCTAACATGTGTTCAAATCCTTCCGTAGCTCACCAGAACAAGCTAGAAGAAATGATCAATGAGCTGGCAGTGGCCATGACAGCCGTAAAGCATGAGCAGGAGTACATGGAGGTGCGAGAGAGGATACACAGAGCCAGTAAGTGCAGCCGTGTGGTGTGACTGACGTCTGTTCTCCCTCGCTTGGAAACTCAACGTGTCGTGCTAGACACTGACTTTATTTATTTATTAAAGACATATATTTATTTGAAAGGCAGAGTTACACAGAGATATCTTCCGTCTGCTGGACTCCCCCAAATGGCTGTAACAGCCAGGGCCTGACCAGGACAAAGCCAGGAGCCTGGAACTCCATCCGGGTCTCCCATGTTGATAACAGGGGCTCAGGTACTTGTGCCATCTTCTGCTCTTCCCAGGCACGTCAATAGGAAGCTGGATCTGAAGTGGAGCAGCGGGGACTCAAACTCGCGTCCATAGGGGATGACAGCATTGCCAACAGTGACTTAATCTACTGCACCAAAACGCTGGCCCACTAAACCTTTTTTTTTTCTTCTTGTAAGATTTATTTATTTGTAAGACACAGAGAGAGGGAGAGACGGAGATAAATCTTCCATCCTCTCACTCAACTCCCCAAATTGCCACAGCAGCTGGAGCTGAGCTGATCAGCAGCCAGGATCCCCTTCTGGGTCTCCCACACGCATGCAGGAGCCCACACACTTGGGCCATCTCCCACTGCTTTCCCAGGCCATAAGCAGAGAGCTGTAGCAGAAGAGGAGCAGCCAGGACATGAACATGCATTCATATAGGATGCAGGCGCCACAGGTGGAGGCTTAGCCCACTGCACCACAGTACTGGTCCTGGCCTACTAAACTTTGACTTTAAAAATGCACTTGTGGAGGCTGGCGCTGTGGTGCATTGGGTAAAGCTGCCACCTGCAGTGCTGGCATTCCATGTGGACACCGGTTCGAGTCCCAGCTGTTCCACTTCCAATCCAGCTCTCTGCTATGCCCTGGGAAAGCAGTAGAAGATGGCTCACGTCCTTGGGCCCCTGTACCTGCGTGGGAGACCCGGAAGAAGCTCCTGGCTCTTGGCTTCAAATTGTCCCAGTTCTGGCTGTTGCAGCCACTTGGGGAGTGAACCAGCAGATGGAAGACCTCTTTCTCTCTGCCTCTGCCTCTCTGTAACTCTGCCTTTCAAATAAGTAAATAAATAAATCTTAAAAAAAAAAAAACAAAAAACTTGTGGAAAAATATTTTTTGAGTATACACATTTAGAGTGTTGCACTAAATTATAGTATATTATTGGGGCATTTTAAATCATAAAGCACTATTAAGATTCATCATAAGTTGCTGTGATTTTTTTTACATTGCATGGTAAGCTAAGGAGTAAGCTGATGGATTTCTTAAGGAGAGGGGGAAAGAGAAATCATAAATTGAGTATTACAGTCGGTTTTATAATTATCTCATTGTTTTATACCAGTGTTATAAGGTACACTGAGATTTAAACTTTTTTCTCAAGCAGAAGGTCTACTCTAGTTAGAATAGAAAATAGCAGAGCATTTACATGGGCAAGTCACCAGGTGGGTATCTGGGTTCCGAGATTTGTGAGTTGGGAACAGTGGTGATTAGTACCTTGTGTTCGGTTACAGAAGTCTGTGTAGCGCACAGCCTAGCATTGTATATTAGACTTTTGCATTTCAAATTAAGAGGTGCCATATTGACTTGCAGACCAAATGCCATGCTTTAAGTCTTTGATCCTCCAAGTAGTTCTTTGCTCTGAATTGGGCTAGGGAGTGGACAGAAGATTGACCCAGAGACTGGCACATCTTGAAATTAAGATGGGGTTTCTGCTCCTGTTACTCCTTAAATTTATTCCTGCCACTGCTGGAGATGTGCTTTCAGGTAGAGCCCTTACCTGGGCAGGATATGGGGTAAATGTAACAGACCGGAGAAGCCCCTCGAGTCCGTGGGGCAGTGGGGCACACTTCTGCCTGTTCCCCCCACAATGTCTTTGCTGGCTGCCACTGTACACGTGATTATCCTCTGGGGTCTGCATCTTCTTGCCTCACCTTAGTTACCTTGCTGTAGTCGGAGGGCTAAGAATTTTCACTACTTTGCAGTTTTAACTAGTTAGACCAGATGGCTTTGATGACATCCCAAGCTCTTCGGAACACGGAGGCCAGGGGGTGTGCCTGTCTGCCGGTCTCCCACTGTTAGCTGCAGTGGAGATCCCCATATACTTGTTTCACAAATAGTGGGTTAGTAAGTACTCGTGTTAACAGTATTACAGCAGATAGCATGGGGTGAGATGATTGCATATCTTATGGGAGTGCCTGGATTTGAGTCCCAGCTCACTCTTGATTCCAGCTTCCTGCTGATGTGTACCCTAGGAGGCCATACGTGACAGCTCAAGCAGCTGAGTTCCAATTACCCACTTGGGACACCCTCGAGTTCCAGCTCCTGGCTTTGGCCTGGCCCAGCTCCAGCTTTTGTGGCATTTGGGGGAGTTTACCAGCAGATGGGTGATCTCTGTCTCTGCCTTTCAAGTAAATAAAAAACAGAAGTGTTACAGGTTGAGTATCCCTTATCCCAAGTGCATGGGACCAGAAGTGTTCAGATGTCAGTTTTTTAGGTCTTGGAATATTTACATGGGCTTTTCCGTGAGCACCTATAATCTGAAAATCTGAAATCCCAAATGCTACAGGAAATTAAGCTTTTTTTTTAAAAAAATTTTTTTATTTATTTATTTATTTGAAAGGCAGAGAGAGTGAGTGAGCGAGCGAGCATGGGCGCTTCCATCCACTTGTTCACTCCCCAATTGGCCACAATGGCTGGAGCTGGACTGGTCTGAAGCCAGGAGCCAGGAACTTCTGGGCCTCCCGTGCAGGTGCAGGGACCCAAGGAATTGGGCCATCTTCCATTGCCTTCCCAGGCCATAGCAGAGAGCTGGATTGGAAGTGGGGCAGCCAGGACTTGAACTGGTGCCCATATGGGACTCTGGCACTGCAGGTGGCACCTTCACCTGCTGCACCACAGTGCTGGCCCTGAAGTTAAACCTTGATTCATCGTGTCTGGGCCCCAGAAGTGTTGGATTTTGGAGCATTTCAGGATTTGGAGCATTTCAGTTTTCAGAGCATTTTGGGTTTCAATATCTGAATTGCGGATGCTCAACCGATAGCAGTTTATAGAATTGAAGTTTCAGGCACTCAGTTTATTTATGTAAACTGAATAGTTCCCAGTGTTTCTGTATACATCTGTATAGCCCCTACCCCTTGGAGGTGAACTTTGCGAGACCTTTGCTCCAGTGACGGTGCTGCCTCCAGACCAGGTGATAGGTGAACTGCGTAAACGTGCCTTATGCTTGCTCTCCTAGCTGTCTACCTTCTGTTGTAGTGCTTCAGTGTGTTCTCCTTAAAGATGTACTTTTCTCTAAATTAAAGAAGAGATAATTTTTTGTTTTGTTAATTTGAGAGCAACACAGAGTGGTACAGACAGGGTAGATCTCCCATTCATTAGTTCACTTTCTAAGTGCATGTAGTAACCAGGCCAGGCCAAAGCCAATAGTCAGGAACGCACTCCAGGGTTACCACATGGGTGACAGAAACCCAATCACTTGAGCCATCCCCATTGCCTCAAAGGGTCTACCCCGAAGCTGGAGTCAGGAGCTGGAAGTGGCTGTCGAATGTAGGCTCTCCGATACGGAATGTGGGTGTCTTAACTGGTTAACTACTAGGAGAGAGAAATATGTTTTGTTTTGTTTTTTTTTTTTGACAGGCAGAGTGGACAGTGAGAGAGACAGAGAGAAAGGTCTTCCTTTGCCGTTGGTTCACCCTCCAATGGCCACTGCGGCCGGCGCATTGTGCTGATCCGAAGGCAGGAGCCAGGTGCCTCTCCTGGTCTCCCATGCAGGTGCAGGGCCCAAGCACTTGGGCCATCCTCCACTGCCTTCCCGGGCCACAGCAGAGAGCTGGCCTGGAAGAGGGGCAACCGGGACAGAATCTGGCGCCCCGAGCGGGACTAGAACCCAGAGTGCCGGCACCGCAAGGTGGAGGATTAGCCTATTGAGCTGCAGCGCCGGCCAAGAAATATGTTTTATATTTACAATTAAGAGATTGTGTGGGGCTGGGGTTGTATTTCAGGTTAAGCTGCCGTCTGTAATGCCGGCATCCCATATAAGCACCAGTTTGAGTCCTGGCTGCTCTACTTCCAGTCTGTCTCCCTGCTAATGTGCATAGGAAAGAGTGGAAGATGGCCCAAGTGGTTGGGCCCCTGCACCCATGTGGGAGACCTAGAAGAAGCTCTTGGCTCCTGGCTTTGGCCTGGTCAGGCCCTGGCTGTTGTGGCCACTTGGGAAATAAGTAGCAAATGGAAGATCTCTGTCTCTCCCTTCCTCTCTCTAACTCTACTTTTCAGATAAATAAATAAATCTTTTTTTAAAAAAAAAGATTTGTTTGGGCCGGCGCCGTGGCTCACTAGGCTAATCCTCCGCCTTGCGGCGCCGGCACACCAGGTTCTAGTCCCGGTCGGGGCACCGATCCTGTCCCGGTTGCCCCTGTTCCAGGCCAGCTCTCTGCTGTGGCCAGGGAGTGCAGTGGAGGATGGCCCAAGTGCTTGGGCTCTGCACCCCATGGGAGACCAGGATAAGCACCTGGCTCCTGCCATCGGAACAGCGCGGTGCGCCGGCCCAGCGTGCTACCGCGGCGGCCATTGGAGGGTGAACCAACGGCAAAAGGAAGACCTTTCTCTCTGTCTCTCTCTCACTGTCCACTCTGCCTGTCAAAAAAAAAAAAAAAAAAATTGTTTGAAATGCAGAGTGATAGGGAGACAGAGAGAGAGATCTTCCATCCATAGGTTCATACCCTAAATGGCCAAAATGGCCAGGTCTGGGCCAGGCTGAAGCCAGAAGCCTGGAACTCCATCAGGGCCTCCCTTGTGGGTGGAAGGGTCCCAAGTTCTGGAGCTACCTTCCATTACCTTCCCAGGTGCATTAGCGTGGAGATAGATGGGACTCGAACCAGTGTTCAGATATGGGATACTGATGTTGCAGGCAGTAGCTTAGCTTATTGTGCCACAACACCAGTCTCAACTCTTTAAGATTTTAAACACATTTTTCCTATGCCTCTAAATTCACTTTTAATGATTGCTTGGTATTTTGAAATATTTATGGAACCATGTATTAGACATAGTCCTAACATAATGAGTCATTCGAGTTATGTTAGGAATTGGTTGCTAGGTTTTCAGCGGAAGTAACCTCCATCTCATGGAGTTAGCACTAAAATTTCAGTGATTTTGGTGGTTTTTAGACTTTTAGTTAATGTTGTTCTTGGCAAGTGTCTATTTGAAAAGTCACATACTTTTGAATAATTGAAAGATAACCTCTTGGAAGCATGATAAATGCTTTTCACTTCCTGTTGATCATTAGTTCAATAGCTACGCCACAGCACCAGCCCCTACCAAGTAGTTTAAAAAAGTTAAGGCTGTAGAACTTGATCAGGAACTTGAAAGAGTAGTGATAAATTAAGCAGAGGAAAGTAATACAGTGTAGTCAGGACCTTAACTCCTGTGAATCAAATCCTTAGCTTTGAGCTTGGACTGCGTGATGACTTTTTTCTTTTTTTTCTTTCTTTCTTTTTTTTTTTTAAGATTTATTTATTTGAGAGTTACACAGAGAGAGAAGGAGAGATCTTTCATCCGCTGGTCCATTCCCCAGTTGGCCGCAACAGCTAGAGTTGGGCTGATCTGAAGCCAGGAGCCAGGAACTTTTTCCTGGCCTCCCGTGCGGGTGCAGGGGCCAAGGAATTGGGCCATCTTCTACTGCCTTCCCAGGCCACAGCAGAGAGGTGGATTGGAAGTGGGGCAGCCAGGACATGAACCGATGTCCATATGGGATGCCAGCACTGCTGGCGGTGGCTTTATCCACTATGCCACAGTGCCAGCCCCATGATGGCTGTCTTGTATGTGACCTAGCTGGTGACAGAGAAGCCTCTCCCCTCTAGAGTGTGTGCCGGGTCCTCAGTAAGTACTTGCTGAATGAATGCTTAAGGGAGAAGACACTGACTAGGAGATAGTCCTTTTTGTTCAACTGTAATCTTGAAATAATAATTTTTTTAATGTCTATTTTCTGATTCAGCAAAAAGATTCTAATACAGGACATTTCAAGGATGAGAGAGAAAGGAGGTTGGAGTGGATTTTATTCCTGAAAGTGTGATCTTGGGCAATTCACACTTCCTTTTACTCTCCATTCATGAGCTTGGCTCTACTCACTCAATCTTTGTGATCCCTTTAAAGTTGTAAATCCCTGTTTCCAAGTATGTCCGTGTGTGGGGACAAATGCATTTAGACACTGTGAATGCTGTGTAAAATGCCACTTTCACATCCACACTAGGAGATGATTTATAATGCCTTATTTATTATGCCTTACTTGGGGGTATTGTTTTTAATTTCTTTTATCCTCCACAGTCAACGACAACACCAACAGCAGAGTGGTCCTCTGGTCCTTCTTTGAAGCCCTTGTCCTGGTTGCCATGACGTTGGGACAGATCTACTACCTGAAGAGGTTTTTTGAAGTCCGGAGGGTGGTTTAAAAAGCCTTTTCCTGAGGATCCCAAACTCATAACTCACTGTTTACCAAACACCTTGGTCATAATAATGTCATTAGTTTCTGTTTCTCTTTTCTGAACTGTACATTTCACGGTTTGGTTTATGTTTTCTTTGCGACGAGTAGATAGTGGGGGAGAAACACCTTAAGAAAGTGACAGTGAAAATCTGACATCTGGCATAATTTCTTAACATGCTGCCTTCATGATACAAGTCCTTTCAGAACTCAAACACTGTAAATGACACATAGGAGTAGAGTCTTCAGGAGATCTTTTGTTTTCATACTAAATTGCAGCTTGGTCAGGATATTGGCACAGTGCCTGACAGATCTCTACTAAAATGACTGCATTTTTGGGTCCCCTCATCCTGTGGCTCACGTCATTAAAAAGTCATTTTGTTGAGTCCGTGTGAGGAGCAGCAATCTGAATCTTGCCATTGTTGGCCTTGCCTAATGGCAGAGTTCTCTTGGAGCACCTGCTTGTGCTGGGTCATTCTATGTTGTTTGTTTTTGCTTTAAAGGTAAGACTCCTCTGACACACAGTTCCCCCTCTGTTTTTTACATCAAACTTTAGGCTTCAGTCACCTCCATATAAATTGATGACAGAAGCATCTAATAACCATCGTCTGGCTTCTGCCCAATCTTGTCAGAAGTTGCTCTAAAAGCCACTCTCCAGGTGTTTCAGCAAATGCTAGTGCTCCCCCGTGCTGCCACGTCCACTCTTGGCAGGTACAAAGTATGCATTCATGTCACTGGAACAGTCTGGATTTCTGATGTCAGAGGCTTAGAGCCTGTTGGGTTTTGTTGCGGTGACATCCAGCCACTATTTTATTTTTCACCAGTGGTCTTTGGGCCACTTTACCTAGGGCATTGGACGTCATGTCAGCTCTAGGGTTTTTTGTTTGTTTCTCCTGGGTTTTTCTTTTTTTGGCACATGTGAATTTTGTTTTATATAGAACGGAATGACTTTTCTCTTCGATCTCTGATGATGGGTTTGAAATTAAAGGAGCATCTGTTGTTGGTGTGGGGATGATCCAGGATTATGTTGTGACTGATGTATATTAGTTACTTGTACATTTTTTTTGGATCTTTGCAAGGGAAAAACTATAAGTAACAAGTTTTATATAATTAATTTAAATTTGTTACAGTTTCCATGTTGAGGACAAATACTTTTTCAACCTTGGATGACAATAACTTGCAACAGTTCATTGTTAAGGTGAGGGTGTTTCACCTTAGGGTAACTGTTGCTTGCCAATTTTGTGTGTGTGTGAAAACACTTCAAAACTGAATTAAAAGATGTAAATTTAAAATTGGTTATATATCTAATATGCCCCAGGTTCAGTAAATAAACAATTCTTTTTAAAAACAGTCAGTATTCTGCGTTTTATGTATTAATGGTGACTAATTCACATTTGGTACATACCAACACTCTGTGCTTTGTAAATTCATTTTTAATTGATGCCTGCAACAGGTGGGACTGGTCCAGGCTGAAGCCAGGAGCTCCGTCCATGTGTCTGATGTGGTTGGCGGGGACTCAGGTGCTTAAGCCAACACCTGCGGCGCCCCAGGTGTTAGCAGGAAGCTGGAGCAGAAGACAGATTTGATCCCGTGGTGTCTTTCTTTGATGATTATTTTTTTTAATTTGGGGGGAAAGTCTGAATTATTTGCACTCACTTTGCCACTGGCTTATGGATGTGGAAACAGGTTTAAGAGGCTCAATGATTAGCCCAAGTCGGTGGAACGGAGACCAGATCGCACTAGAAACTTCCTCTATGGGACCGTGCAGTCCGCGGTCTAACGGTCGTTTGGGAGGGAGGGAGCAGGCTTGGGGCGGGCCCCGGGGTCCGAGCTGGCAAACGGCACCGTAGCTGGGCACCGGGCAGTGGTGTCTGCCCCACGGCGGGAAGCGTCTCCCGAGCGGGCAAGTTCCGGAAGCCAGAGCACAAACGCCTCCAGCCCGCCAGGCGCGCTCCCCGCACGCCCACGGCAGCCGGGCCTGGGCCAGGGAGGCTGGGACCCCAGCACGGCAAACGCCGCCTCTGCCCGCAGGGCCGGCACCGACGGCGGGCGGCGCATCCCCTCACGGCCGCCTCTGCCCGCGGGGCCGGCACCGACGGCGGGCGGCGCATCCCCTCACGGCCGCCTCTGCCCGCGGGGCCGGCACCGACGGCGGGCGGCGCATCCCCTCACGGCCGCCTCTGCCCGCGGGGCCGGCACCGACGGCGGGCGGCGCATCCCCTCACGGCCGCCTCTGCCCGCGGGGCCGGCACCGACGGCGGGCGGCGCATCCCCTCACGGCCGCCTGTGTCCGCGGGGCCGGCACCGACGGCGCGGGGCGCATCCCCTCACGGCCGCCTCTGCCCGCGGGGCCGGCACCGACGGCGGGCGGCGCATCCCCTCACGGCCGCCTCTGCCCGCGGGGCCGGCACCGACGGCGGGCGGCGCATCCCCTCACGGCCGCCTCTGCCCGCGGGGCCGGCACCGACGGCGCGGGGCGCATCCCCTCACGGCCGCCTCTGCCCGCGGGGCCGGCACCGACGGCGGGCGGCGCGGGGTGAAGGCGCGAAGACGCGCGACCGCCCGGTCCTGGGTCGCGTCCCGGCACCGCGACCCCGCCATCCACCCCGCTTTGCGTTTCCGCGAGCCGGGGTCCGGCCGCGGGGCCGTGCGGCCACCAGCCTCGGGCGGGCTGACACGCGGCGGGCGCCTGGCCGGCACGCCGCCCGCCGCAATTCCCGCTCAGCTCACGGAAGGGCGCCGGGAGCCGAGGCGGCTGCGCAGTGCGGTGCGCGTGCCCGGCCCGGCCCGCGTGCCCGCCTAAACCCCTCCGCCGCGGCCTCCGGAACCCTGTCGCCGAAGCACGGTTCCCGCCCGGGCGCTGCGCCGCCGGAAGCGGAAGTGCTCGCTGGCTGGGTCCGCAGAGGGTACGGCGGCGGCGGCGGCGGCGGGGGCTCGAGCCATGGAGCACGTGACGGAGGGCTCCTGGGAGTCGCTGCCGGTGCAGCTGCACCCGCGCGTGCTGGGCGCGCTGCAGGAGCTGGGCTTCCCGTACATGACGCCGGTGCAGGTGAGGTCCGTTAGGGAACGAAGTCAGGAGTGCGGCCATGTCGGCCGCTGGCGGGTGTCCCGGAAGTGTGAGCAGGTGTGGGATGGGTCAGGTGCGGTGCTAGTGCCGTCCCAGGAGTGGTCATTGAGCTGAGACCTGACAGCTGCCTGCGGGCGAGCCCTGGGCTGGCTGGGCATGAGCTCCGAGCGTCGTGCGTGGTGTAAGACGCGCACAGCAGGCGCCGCATGGTGCAGGGTCTGTGGGGACGTGGACTTGATTCTCAGCGCAGCAGATGCCGTGGGAGAGCAGAAGGGGCGTGGCGTGCAGAGGACGGGCTTTCCGGGCTGAGGGAGGCAGCAGGCCACTGTCGGGGAGATGGTGGCTTGGAGATGGGTGGCAGAGAGAGATCCGGAAGTCAGGCTAGGGTAGCATGAGGTTTGCGGAGGGACCGGGTGTGGGGTTTATGAAAGAGGAGTCTAGATGACCCGAGGTTTTGGTTTTAGTAGCTGGGTGGACGGTGTTAACCACGCGCCGATGCTGAGAGGGATTCCGGGTATCAAACTCGGAGTTGAGGTGTCGGTCAGATCCCCAGGAAAGGCAGGGTGGGAGCAGGCGGGTGAGAGTGCCGTGCCTTGGGTGGACCCAGTGTCTCCGTGTGTCTCTGTGCCTTGGGTGGACCCAGTGTCTCTGCCTTGCGTGGACCCAGTGTCTCTGTGTGTCTCTGTGCCTTGGGTGGACCCAGTGTCTCTGTGTGTCTCTGTGCCTTGCGTGGACCCAGTGTCTCCGTGTGTCTCTGTGCCTTGGGCTCACCCAGTGTCTCTGTGTGTCTCTGTGCCTTGGGTGGACCCAGTGTCTCCGTGTGTCTCTGTGCCTTGGGTGGACCCAATGTCTCCGTGTGTCTCCGTGCCTTGGGCGCACCCAGTGTCTCCGTGTGTCTCTGTGCCTTGGGTGGACCCAGTGTCTCTGTGCCTTGGGTGGACCCAATGTCTCCGTGTGTCTCTGTGCCTTGGGCGCACCCAGTGTCTCTGCCTTGTGTGGACCCAGTGTCTCCGTGTGTCTCTGTGCCTTGGGTGGACCCAGTGTCTCTGCCTTGCGTGGACCCAGTGTCTCCGTGTGTCTCCGTGCCTTGTGTGGACCCAGTGTCTCCGTGTGTCTCTGTGCCTTGGGTGGACCCAGTGTCTCCGTGTGTCTCCGTGCCTTGGGTGGACCCAGTGTCTCCGTGTGTCTCTGTGCCTTGGGTGGACCCAGTGTCTCCGTGTGTCTCTGTGCCTTGGGCGCACCCAGTGTCTCTGTGCCTTGGGTGGACCCAGTGTCTCCGTGTGTCTCTGTGCCTTGGGTGGACCCAGTGTCTCTGCCTTGCGTGGACCCAGTGTCTCCGTGTGTCTCTGTGCCTTGCGTGGACCCAGTGTCTCCGTGTGTCTCTGTGCCTTGGGTGGACCCAATGTCTCCGTGCCTTGGGCGCACCCAGTGTCTCCGTGCCTTGGGTGGACCCAGTGTCTCCGTGTGTCTCCGTGCCTTGTGTGGACCCAGTGTCTCCGTGTGTCTCTGTGCCTTGGGTGGACCCAGTGTCTCCGTGTGTCTCCGTGCCTTGGGTGGACCCAGTGTCTCCGTGTGTCTCTGTGCCTTGGGTGGACCCAGTGTCTCCGTGTGTCTCTGTGCCTTGGGCGCACCCAGTGTCTCTGTGCCTTGGGTGGACCCAGTGTCTCCGTGTGTCTCTGTGCCTTGGGTGGACCCAGTGTCTCTGCCTTGCGTGGACCCAGTGTCTCCGTGTGTCTCTGTGCCTTGCGTGGACCCAGTGTCTCCGTGTGTCTCTGTGCCTTGGGTGGACCCAATGTCTCCGTGCCTTGGGCGCACCCAGTGTCTCCGTGCCTTGGGTGGACCCAGTGTCTCCGTGTGTCTCCGTGCCTTGGGTGGACCCAATGTCTCCGTGTTTCTCCGTGCCTTGTGCGCACCCAGTGTCTCCGTGTGTCTCTGTGCCTTGGGTGGACCCAGTGTCTCCGTGTGTCTCCATGCCTTGGGTGGACCCAGTGTCTCCGTGTGTCTCCATGCCTTGGGTGGACCCAGTGTCTCCGTGTGTCTCCATGCCTTGGGTGGACCCGGTGTCTCCGTGTGTCTCCATGCCTTGGGTGGACCCGGTGTCTCTGTGCCTTGGGTGGACCCAGTGTCTCCGTGTGTCTCTGTGCCTTGGGTGGACCCAGTGTCTCCGTGTGTCTCCGTGCCTTGGGTGGACCCAGTGTCTCCGTGTGTCTCTGTGCCTTGGGTGGACCCAGTGTCTCCGTGTGTCTCTGTGCCTTGGGCGCACCCAGTGTCTCTGTGCCTTGGGTGGACCCAGTGTCTCCGTGTGTCTCTGTGCCTTGGGTGGACCCAGTGTCTCCGTGTGTCTCCGTGCCTTGGGTGGACCCAGTGTCTCCGTGTGTCTCTGTGCCTTGGGTGGACCCAGTGTCTCCGTGTGTCTCTGTGCCTTGGGTGGACCCAGTGTCTCCGTGTGTCTCTGTGCCTTGGGCGGACCCAGTGTCTCCGTGTGTCTCTGTGCCTTGGGTGGACCCAGTGTCTCTGTGCCTTGGGTGGACCCAGTGTCTGCCTGCAGAGCTCACCCTGGAGTTGTTCCCACACACACAGGGCCGTTGGCCACTTGACATACGCTTAGTCCAAACTGAGAAGTGCTCTGTCAGGACACTGGATTTTGAACACTTGCTATGAGAAATCAATGGAAAATATCTCATTAGTTATTAAATACTGACTAAAAGCTAAAGTGATGATATTTTGGACACATTGGGTTAAATAAGGTATACTATTTTTTTTTTTTTTTTTTGACAGGCAGAGTGGACAGTGAGAGAGAGAGAGAGAAAGGTCTTCCTTTTTTGCCGTTGGTTCACCCTCTAATGGCCGCCGCGGTAGGCGCTCTGCGGCTGGCGCACCGCGCTGATCCGATGGCAGGAGCCAGGCGCTTCTCCTGGTCTCCCATGGGGTGCAGGGCCCAAGCACTTGGGCCATCCTCCACTGCACTCCCGGGCCACAGCAGAGAGCTGGCCTGGAAGAGGGGCAACCGGGACAGAATCCGGTGCCCCGACCGGGACTAGAACCTGGTGTGCCGGCGCCGCTAGGCGGAGGATTAACCTGTTGAGCTGCGGCGCCGGCTTTTTTTTTTTTTTTTTTTTTTTTGACAGGCAGAATGAACAGTGAGAGAGACAGAGAGAAAGGTCTTCCTTTGCCGTTGGTTCACCCTCCAATGGCCGCCGCGGCCAGTGCGCTGTGGCCAGCGCACCGCACTGATACGAAGCCAGGAACCAGGTGCTTCTTCTGGTCTCCCATAGGGTGCAGGGCCCAAGCACTTGGGCCATCCTCCACTGCCCTCCCGGGCCACAGCAGAGAGCTGGCCTGAAAGAGGGGCAACCAGGACTAGAACCCAGTGGGCCTGCCCCTCTAGGCGGAGCATTAGCCTGTTGAGCCATGGCGCCTGCCTTTTTTTTTTTGACAGGCAGAGTTAGACAGTGAGAGAGAGAGAGACAGCCAGACAGAAAGGTCTTCCTTTTCCATTGGTTCACCCCTCAATGGCCACTGTGGCCAGCACGCTGCGCTGATCCGAAGCCAGGAGCCAGGTGCTTCTCCTGTCTCCCATGCGGGTGCAGGGCCCAAGCACTTAGGCTATCCTCCACTGCCCTCCCAGGCCACAGCAGAGAGCTGGACTGGAAGAGGGGCAACCGGGACAGAATCTGGCGCCCCGACCTGGACTAGAACCCGGGGTGCTGGCGCTGCAGGCGAAGGATTAGCTTACTGAGCTGTGGCACTGGCCTGTTGAAACTTCTCTCACCCATTTCTTTTTACTCTTCTCGTGACTACTAGAGAATTTGAAATCGTGTGTGTGGTTCACATTATATTTCTGTGGACAGCACTGATCCAGAGTAGGGGCCTCGGTTTCGGCCTTGATGGTGTCTTGTCTGGAAAATTCTTTGTTGCGGGGGCTGTGCCGAGCACTCTGGTGTTAGCGGCATTCCTCGAATCTGCCCACCCAAAGCCCGCGGCAGGTCCTTGCTCCCTGGGCTTGCACAACCAAAAGTGTCTCCAGATGGTGCCAGGTTTTCCTTGGGGAGGAGCTGGGGAGCGGGGAGCCAGAGGTGTCGGAGGCTGAGACCCACTTGTGTGGAGGCCGTGGGAACCTGTGACAGTGCTGTGCTGAAGGTTTGTGTAGGCTCTGGGGACCAGACGTGGGGTCCTGGTGGGAGCAGCCTGGAGGCCAAGGCCTGGATCTGCTTCTGGTTGAGCTGCTTTGGTCGCTGAAACCAGAGCTCCCGGCTTCCGTACCGTCTGGAGCCCTCCACGTTTATTTAACGTGAAAGGTTTATTTGAATCGTTGCACCTGGTTTCAGAGCTGGATGAGACCTTAAACCACGGGGTCTGCAGAGGAAAACTAGGAGGGGCGGAGCTGGAACCCAGGACGCCTGGCGCACTCCGCGCACTCCGCGTGCACACACCTCTGGCACGCCTGCTCCGTCCCCTCTGCCCTGTCTGGCTTCCTCTGAGTCCCCTTGTGGTGGGCTCCACTGTGGCCTTTAAAAAAAAAAAAAAAAAGATTTACGTATTTATTTGAAAGAGTTACAGAGACGGAGAGAGGAAAGAGATCATCTATCTGCTGGTTCACTCCCTAAACGGCCGTAATGGCCAGAGCTGGGCCAGGTCAAAGTCCGGAGCCAGGAGCTTTCTCTGCGTCTCCCACGTGGGTGCAGGGGCCCAAGCCCTTGGGCCATCCTCCGGTGCGTTAGCAGGGAGCTGGATCCGAAGTGGAGCAGCCGGAACTCAAGCTAGCATCCATATGGGATGCCGGGTTAACCCGCAGTGCCGGCCCCTCCACCGGGACCCTTACTGCCCAGGGTGTAAGGGGCTGGGCCTCCCCAGGCAGCCCGGGGTGTCCTTTAACCAGCGCTTTGCTCTCTCTCTCTCTCTCTAGTCCGCCACCATCCCTCTGTTCATGAGGAACAAAGACGTGGCTGCGGAAGCGGTGAGTACCTGACACGGAGGCGGCCTGCTCACGTGGCGTCCTCAGCGGCACACAAGACAAACCACAGCTCTGCCTCCCTCCGCAGGTCACGGGGAGCGGCAAAACCCTCGCTTTTGTCATCCCCATCCTGGAAATTCTCCTGCGAAGGGAAGAGAAGCTGAAGAAGAGCGAGGTGAGCGTCAGGTGAGGGAGAGCCGCGGGGCCGAGGGAGGGGCGGGTCTAGAACCGCGAGCGGCAGCGCCCAGCCGAGGCTCGGGACTGGCTGAGTGTGTGGGTGTGCCTGCCCTGTCAGATCTGTGCTGGGCTGCTGTCTGGATCAGTCACGCCGTCCGCAGAGCTGGCTCGCCTCGGGCAGCTGGACTCTCCGTGGTGTGTGGAGTGCCGGGTTTTCAGGGTTTCGAGCCGCATTGATGATGTTGCCGTGGGCCCCCAGTGTGGTGCCAGCGTGCCCTACAGGGTGTGCTGTACAGAGAGGACACCTGTCAGGTAGCCTCGTTCAGGCATGGGTTAGAGCGCTGCCGGGAGTGAGCTGGATGTGGACGCGCCGGAGACGTGAGCGTGTTGAGTGTGGGGTCTCGAAGCAGAAGCGCACGTGAGCCGAGGCTTGGTGTTCATCAGCTGGTGGAGCCGGGCTGCGGTGCGCGGCTTAGAACTGGCCCGCTCGGTGTTCTCGGTGAGGACCCGCGCCCTGATGCAAGGGGCCTGACCTGTGCTGTGACCCTGCCGCTGAGAAAGTACAGGAAGTGCTGTCTTCTCTGGAACTTCCCTCCAGGGGGAGGAGGGCCTGGGCCTGTGTGTCCGTTGCCGAGAGCCCTGTGCACTGAGACCCTCCCCTCCACGTGGGCAGGTGGGCGCCATAGTCATCACCCCTACGCGCGAGCTGGCCATTCAGATCGACGAGGTGCTCTCGCATTTCACCAGGCACTTCCCGCAGTTCAGGTAAACCCCACGCACGCACGCACGCCCGCCTTGGAACGTGGCTGCTGCTGGGCCGCACGTGCTCAGAGACACGCTTATTGTTCAGCCAGATTCTTTGGATCGGAGGCCGGAATCCTGGAGAAGATGTCGAGAGGTTTAAGAAGCAAGGGTAAGCTCACTGCCGTCTGTCCTTCCTTTGCTTGCCCGTGGCACTGAACCCAAGAGGAAGCGGTGTCTGTTCTGGGCCTGACTGAGCGCCTGTTCCGCAGAAGAGGTGTGTTCTCCAGGCCGGCTCGCTGACTGTTCCCGTGAGGCCCTGATGAACACGACTCGGGAGAATGATGGAGATGGGTGTGGGCTCGGGGCTGTGGGGAGCTGGCTAGGAGGTGCCCCATATGCATGTCCAGCTCAAAGGACTCAGCCCAGGATTGCCAGGTTTTGAATTTTTAACATGGAAGATAAAATTCCATATTTGTATGTTTTCTTTCTTTCTTAAAAAGATTTATTTATTTATATGCAAGGCAGAGCAACAGAGAGAGAGGGAGAGCCAGATGTTTTATGTGCCGGTTCACTCCCTAACTGCCCACAGCAGCCAGGGCTGGGCCAGGCTGAAGCCAGGAGCCAGGAGCCCCATCCTGGTTTCCAACAAGGGTAGTAGGTCCCAAGCACTTGGGCAGGCTTAGGCTGCCTTCCCAGGCGTGTAAGCCGGGTCGGAAGCAGAGCAGCTGGGACCTGAGCCCATACTCTGAGAAGGGATCCTGGATGTATCCCACATGGAGGCTTAGCCCCCTGTTCCACAGCACCTGCTTTCCCGCTCGTGGCCTCCTTCTGTTCCCTGGGCCTTAGGGGACTTGGGGGAAGTGGTCCTTCCTGAAACCCGGTACTCCCATGATGCAGAGGTGGTAAGGGTGACCCTCTTTCCCTAGCGGGAACATCGTCGTGGCAACGCCGGGCCGCCTGGAGGACATGTTCCGGAGGAAGGCTGAGGGCTTGGACCTGGCCAGCTGTGTGAAAGCCCTGGATGTCCTGGTGCTGGATGAGGCCGACCGACTTCTGGACATGGGCTTTGAGGCCAGGTGCGCCTAGAGCTTGCACTTCAGGGGCTTTGGGGCGGGCACTGGTGCCCGTAAGGAGGAGGGCAGAATGGACTCCTGGGGTCGCGTGTTTTTATCGCCCGTTTGTGTTGGAAATCATCAGTGAGCCCAATCTTCCAAACTCTGCCACTCAGTGTGATTCCAGTTCTCTGATCTTCCCTCATAGTTTTTTAAGTCTTTATTTATTTATTTATTTATTTTTTGGTGTTTTTTTAGTGAACAGCTTCATTGGACTGTAATTCATGTATCATCTCGTTTGTTTATTTAAGCCTATAGTACAGTGATTTTTTTCATCTCAAAATTTCAGAGTCTTTTATGATCATTATACAGCCATAACTATGTTCTCACATTAGAGAAATGGAAAGGGTAAAGAAACACGAATTGCCATAATCTCTCCTTAAGTCACACGCGCTGTAGATACTGGGCCGGCTTCCCCTGCAGTCTTGTCAAGCCCCGTGCAGCATCAGCAGCCCTGTTTGTTGCTGGCGAGCGAGGCTAAGTGTGAGCTCTTTTCCAGCATAAACACCATCCTGGAGTTCCTGCCGAAGCAGAGGAGGACGGGCCTCTTCTCCGCCACACAGACGCAGGAGGTGGAGAACCTGGTGAGGGCCGGCCTGCGCAACCCCGTCCGCATCTCGGTGAAGGAGAAGGGCGTGGCGGCCAGCAGCACACAGAAGACGCCATCCCGCCTGGAGAACTCCTACATGGTGAGCACGGGGCTGCTCCGCCGGCCCCGCCGCTCAGGGCTGTTGGTCGCTGTCCTGGGGATTTGCCTGCTGTTTCCCAGGATGGCAAATCAGAGACCTTGTGGCACCCTTCAGATGCATTTGGGGACAGAATGAGGACAGGTGGTCTGGGTGGCCCTCCTTGTGGGCTGAGTGACTAAGTCCATTGGGCGTAGGGTTTTTGTTTTTCTATTTTAAAGATTTATTTTTATTTATTTATTTGCAAGAGTTACACAGAGAGAGAAGGAGAGGCATAGAGAGAGAGAGAGGTCTTCCATCTGCTGGTTCATTCCCCAAGTGGCTGCAATGGCCAGAGCTGCACCCATCTGAGACCAAGAGCCAGGAGCTTATTCCAGGTCTCCCACGCGGGTGCAGGGGCCCAGGGACTTGGGCCATCCTCCACTGCTTTCCCAGGCCATAGCAGAGAGCTGGATCGGAAGTGGAGCAGCCAGGACTCGGATGGGTGCCCATATGGGATGCTGGCACTGCAGACGGTGGCTTTACCCACTATGCCACAGCGCCAGTCCCAGCATAGTGTGTTTTTTGAAGAAAGGCATTTATTTATGAATTGGAGAGACAGAGGGTGTCCCCAGCTGCTGGTTCACTCCCCAGATGCCTGCAGTGGCTGGATCTGGGCTGAGGCCAAAGCAGGGAGCTGGGAACACATTCCGTGTCTTCCACATGGGTATCAGGAACGCAACCAGGTGAGCCGTCATGCTGCCTCTCAGGGTTGTCTTAGCAGGAAGCTGGAGTCAGGACTGGCGCTGGGCATTGAGCTCGGGCGTTCTGATGTGGGATGCGGGTTTGCAAACACCTGGCCCTGCTTCTGTGTGTGTGTGTGTGTGTGTCTTAAAGATTGATTTATTTGAAAGACTGCAAGGAGGGCGAGGCAGAGGTAGAGAGGTAGAGAGATCTTCCATCCGCTGACTCACTTCCCAAATGGCTGTAACAGCCAGGGCTGGGCCAGGCTGAAACCAGGAGCCAGGAGTTTCTTCCGAGTCTCCCACATGGGTGTAGGGACCCAAGCATTCGGGCCGTCTGCTGCTGCTTTCCTGGGTGCATTAGCAGGGAGCTGGGTTGGAAGTGGAGCAGCCTGCACTCGAACCAGTGCCCACGTGGGTTGCTGACTGTGGCGGCTTTACTGTGCCACAGTGCTGGCCCCTGTTTACGTGTTTGAAGTGCATTGTCCACTGCCCGTCCATGCCTGGGTGGGTGCAGGAATGGTTGAACACAGTGGTTTCTGGGCCATCACAAGAACCTGTGTCAGAGCAGGGCTGGCTAGATGTGAAGGGGGAGTGGAGTCAGAAACCGACTCACTGAAGGAGACTGTCAGGCGGGGGCGTTCCACCTGCACCCTTGTGTCCTGCATGTTTGACCGCAGCTGGAGGACCTCGCTGCCGTGTTCGGGAGTTCCTCCCCAACATTGGACAGGCCGTGGGGAGTAGGCCGCTTAGTGACCGGGCCACCTCATTCCCTTTTCTTCCATCGTTGGATGGGCCATGGGGCATCTGAGGGCGGGGGCAGTGGGGAGGCAGCACCATCTAGGAGTTCAGAGAGCCCCAGGCCAGGGGCACTGCTCACAGGGCCCAGCAGAACGTTCCGGGGACGGGGCTTTTCTCTAGGCCCAGAGGGGGCTCCGCAAACCCTGAGCATGGCTGCTGCACGTGGAGAGGGGAGCCCCGAGTCTCCCCATGGCTGCCGTGGCCGCGGCTGCTGTCCCGTCCCTGTCGCTGCACAGGCAGATTGAAGAGAGGGTGAGCCTTGGAGTTGGTGCCTCAGAAACCACCCCTGGTGCAAATGCCCGAGAGTGGGGGCCAGGGCAAGCCTGCCTGGGGCACAGCCTGCCTGCCTGGGGGGACACAGCCTGCCTGGGGCACAGCCTGCCTGCCTGGGGGGTGCACAGCCTGCCTGGGGGGGCACAGCCTGCCTGGGGCACAGCCTGCCTGCCTGGGGGGACACAGCCTGCCTGGGGCACAGCCTGCCTGCCTGGGGGGTGCACAGCCTGCCTGGGGGGGCACAGCCTGCCTGGGGCACAGCCTGCCTGCCTGGGGGGACACAGCCTGCCTGGGGCACAGCCTGCCTGCCTGGGGGGTGCACAGCCTGCCTGGGGGGGCACAGCCTGCCTGGGGCACAGCCTGCCTGGGGGGGCACAGCCTGCCTGGGGGGACACAGCCTGCCTGCCTGGGGGGGGGGGAACAGCCTGCCTGGGGGGGCACAGCCTGCCTTTGGCTCTTAATGAACTGGGTGAACTTGCAGGCCGCACCGTAGAGCATCGGTGCCCACATCCACGGAAGGTGTTTGGGTCGGTGCGTAGTTCACAGGCAGTGCCGATGCTGCTGCTGCACAAACTTGTGTGGTCGCAGTCCTGTTTGCCCGTTGGTATTCACCCCCGTGACATGTGTAGACACGTGAATTCATGAGAAGGAACTTCAGACTGGGAGTTGTGGTAAAAATCAGGGGGATGCACTCAGGTGACTTGAATGGAGCACCTGGTGCATTAAGAGAGACTGTGGAGACCGTCCCCGAGACCCCCTGAGACCCCTGTACCTGCGTAGGAGAGACTGGAGACCCCTGCAAGACTCTCCATGTAGCTGTGTTCACCCCTCCGGCCTGGTGCCTGTGCGTGTGCCGGGGCGGTGTGCTCACCCCTCCGGCCTGGTGCCTGTGCGTGTGCCGGGGCAGCGTGCTCACCCCTCCGGCCTGGTGCCTGTGCGTGTGCCAGGGCAGTGTGTTCCTAACGCCTCCGGCCTGGTGCCTGTGCGTGTGCCGGGGCAGTGTGTTCCTAACGCCTCCGGCCTGGTGCCTGTGCGTGTGCCGGGGCGGTGTGCTCACCCCTCCGGCCTGGTGCCTGTGCGTGTGCCGGGGCAGTGTGTTCCTAACGCCTCCGGCCTGGTGCCTGTGTGTGTGCCGGGGCAGCGTGCTCACCCCTCCGACCTGGTGCCTGTGCGTGTGCCGGGGCAGTGGATGACATCGTTGCGCGGTTACGTCACTGTGCTGCCACTGAGCATCGTGGCAGTGCCCGTCGGCCGTGAGAGCTCCATGCTGGGTGTCCTGACGCTCCTGAGCCCAGTCCGTCCGTCCACGGAGGACTCGGATCCCTAGGATCATGAGGGGTTGCGTAGCCAGTGTCTCTCACCAGTTTTCCTTCTCTGCAGGTGTGTAAGGCGGATGAGAAGTTTAACCAGCTGGTGCATTTTCTTCGCAATCATAAGCAGGAAAAACATCTCGTCTTCTTCAGGTAACACTCTAGGCCCTGGGCTGGGGCTGGGGTTCAGGCCCCTCTCCCCCAGCAAAAGTGCAGGTGCACTGGCCCTCGGGTTCAGGATCCATGAGGACAGGGCTGTCAGAGTGCCTTAGGCTGCACATAACTGAGAGCCCAGCTTCCCTGGCTCCAGTGGAGGGGTTGTCTGTCCTGCAGAAAGCAGTCCAGAAGCAGTCCTGTCCGGCGCTGGCTTCGGCCTCTGCACGGTCAGGGCTACTGCTCCTGGGACCGCCTTGGTCTTCGCTCCCCTGTGTCACCCTCTGTCCTGTGCTGGTGGCCAAGCTGAAGGCCGTCTCGGGCAGCCTCCCGTGGAGACAGGGGAGCAGGCCACGCTTCAGTAGAGGGCAGCTGGCCAACAGCCCCGGAAGACGGGGGCAGTGAGCCCCTCGAGAGCTTCACGGGTTCAGTGGGATGACCCCGTCTCAGCCCCTTTTGTCCTTGAATGGCAGTCGGAAGGCTGACATCTCTGGGGGTTGGTGTTGTGGCGCAGTGGGTTAGGCTGCCATTTGGGACACCCGTAGCCTACTCTGGAGTGCTGGTTTGAGTCCTGGCTGCTCTGTGTTTCTGATCCGGCTTCCTGCGGGTACATCCTGACAGGCAGCAGATGATGGCTGAAGTGTTTAGGCCCCTGCCACTCACGTGAGAGACTCAGGTGGAGCTCTGGGCTCCAGGCTTTGCCCTGGCCCAGCCCTGACATTTGCAGACATTTGGGGAGTGAGCCAGCACAGGGGAGATACATCTCTCTTTCAAGGAGATGAAAGAACATAAATGAAGACGATCTGGGCGAGAGGCTGTGGTTGGCCATCTGTGGGCCGTGTGCTGAGCTCCGGGCAGCTGGGGTGCTCTGAGATCTCAGGCCAACGTGCCGGGGAGATTCCCTCGCTGGACCAGCTTTTGGCAGTGGGAATACAGCCTTGTGGTTTTAACACCTGTTTAATGGATTGTGCCAATGGATTGACCTTTCGTTGGCGGAGAGGGTCTCGGGTCTGGAGCTGAGGTGCGGCTTTTATTTGGAGCCGTTCTCTTCTCTGTTCTCCCAGAGAGGATCGGAACTCAGTCGGCCGTCCGCGTCTGTGCTCGCGGCCTGCCTGCCCCCAGCTGTAGGACGACCAGCGTGGCCCGCGCCGCTCAGCCTGTGTCCCCTCTCGCAGCACCTGCGCCTGCGTCGAGTACTACGGGAAGGCTCTGGAGGCCCTGGTGAGGGGCGTGCAGATCCTGTGCATTCACGGCAAGATGAAGCACAAGCGCAATAAGATCTTCATGGAGTTCCGCAGCCTGCCGAGGTGCGCCGGCCACATGGGGGAGGGTCGGCTTCCGCACACCGCCCCGCGCGGCTCCCAGCCCCTCTGCCCCAGCCGCTGCACCTGCACGTGTTGTCACGCGGACCATCTCCACATCTCCACAGCTGCTCCGCCCTTCTCTGGCCTCAGCCCCGCCAGAATCTGGGTTCCACAAAGACTGAAACCGGGTGTTTTGTTCACACGCCTGGTCCTGGGGAGGACAGAGGGGCAGGGGGAGCAGCCGGGAACCGGCGGTCCCCAGTCATCACTGGTGTGACATACTGTTCTGCTGTCTCCTCCCTGGGCAGCACAGGGCAGAGGGGCACCTTGCGTGCTGCACCTGTCCTTGTTTTCTGAGGCAAAAGATCAGACCACCCGTTTAGTTTTTCAAGTGGAAATAACACGTTTAGAAACCCTTTCTCTGCCCTCCTCACAGTTTTCATTGGGAATTTGTAAAGGATTGGGGATTCTTAGAAAGGGGGAAAAAATCACATTACCATCCATGAGCATCTGCTTGTGAACAGCTCCAGAAGCTGCGTGTGGGTATGGGTGAGGTCAGTGCAGATGGTGGTGAGGGAGACACGGCCTGCTCGCTCACCGTGCCGTGTGCCGTGTTCTCTTCCAGTGGGATCCTGGTGTGCACGGACGTGATGGCCCGCGGAATAGACATTCCCGAAGTGAACTGGGTTTTGCAGTACGACCCGCCCAGCAGTGCGAGGTACAGTGTGGTAGGATGCTGCCCTCTGTCTTGGAATTGAGCCTCATGGAACAAGAATCCTGAGCGTGAGAAATGTACTCCGAGGGTCACCAGAACAGTTTTTTTTTTTTTTTTTTTTTGACAGGCAGAGTGGACAGTGAGAGAGACAAAGAGAAAGGTCTTCCTTTGCCGTTGGTCCACCCTCCAGTGGCCGCTGTGGCCGGCGCACTGCGCTGATCCCAAGGCAGGAGCCAGGTGCTTCTCCTGGTCTCCCATGGGGTGCAGGGCCCAAGGACTTGGGCCATCCTCCACTGCACTCCCAGGCCATAGCAGAGAGCTGGCCTGGAAGGGGAGCAACCAGGACAGAATCCGGCGCCCCGACAGGGACAAGAACCCGGTGTGCTGGCGCTGCAAGGCAGAGGATTAGCCTGTTGAGCCACGGCACCGGCCTGGTTTTTTTTTTTTTTTTTTTTTAATTATTTTTTTATTATCTTTTATTTACTTGAAAGGCAGAATTAGAGAGAGAAGAGAGCCAGAGAGAAATTGGCCATCTGCTGGTTCACTCCCCAGATGGCCATAAAAGCCAGGGCTGGGCCATGCTAAAGCCAGGAGCTTCTTCCAGGTCTCCCACGCGGGTGCAGGGGTCCAAGGACCTGGGCCATCCTCTGCTGCTTTGCCAGGCACATTAGCAGGGAGCTGGATTGGGAGTGAAGCAGCCGGGACTTGAACTTGCGCCCATATGGGATGCCGGCCCTGCAGGTGGAGGTTTAACCTGTGACATCACAGCATTGGCCCCTACAGAACCGTCTCTCACCTCACAGAGAGACACAGCCTGTGGCACTCATTAGTGACACATTGCAGCAATTACAGAAATGTTTAAATGAAAAAATTTCCGCCCATGAAAATATGTTTTCCCCATAGAAACAAAATCCGCAACACATGCTCCCAAACACGGGAAGTGGCTACTTCGGAGATTAGACTGTGTTTATTCTTTGTATTTTACATCGTTCCCAGATTTCTCACTGGGACCATGTCCTGCCTGTATGGCCCAAGAAAGACAGGAAAGTAGTTGGAGCAGGTGAGGTGTCTCTGGGAGTGTGTACAAGGCCCCCTAGTGGCAGCCCAACGTCTCCCACCCTGGTCAGCAGCCGTGTCAGCCCTGAGCTGTGGGGTTGGGGCTGCACACTGTCACCCCACACTGCAGTCACCCCGCGCTCACTGTCACCCCTCGCTCCTGCCCTTCCCGCAGTGCGTTCGTGCATCGCTGTGGTCGCACCGCACGCATCGGCCATGGTGGCAGTGCTCTGGTGTTCCTCCTGCCCATGGAAGAGGCTTATGTCAATTTCCTAGCAATTAACCAAAAAGTGAGTTGTCTTCATTCATTTTATCTATCTGAAAGGTAGACATGGACCTCTCTTCTGCTGGTTCACTTCAGGCCAGGCTGAACCCAGGAGTTGGGGATTCAGTCCAAGTGATGGGGACCAGACCACGTGGGCGGTCGCCTGCCACTTCCCAGGGGGCACTGGGACGCTGGAGTCAGAGGCGGAGCTCCATGCCAGCCCTGGCCTCCAGTCGGGGTAAGGGTGTCCAGGCTGCATCAAATGCCCAACCCAGCTGTCGTTTCTGTTTAGGAGGTCAGTGAGAGGCTGCGGACTCAGGCGGGCTGGACTGGTCCTGCCAGGGACCCCGGCTGGCTTCACGTCTGTGGGGGTGCCGGCCTTCTGGGGGCCCGGGCCAGGGTCCCAGCCGATCCAGGGTTACCATCCTTTGCTACCACGTCAGAATTATCACATGGACTCTGTCTCTATAATCTTTAAGAACAGTTTTTGAACCAAGTGATATACTTGGGTGGGATCGGCTTTAGGCCTGTGAGTGGGGAGCCCCCGGGCTGGCTGAGGTGGTGCTGGCGTGGGAAGCTGAGCCCGTGGTCTCTGTGCAGTGTCCCCTGCAGGAGATGAAACTCCAGAGGAACCCAGCGGACCTGCTGCCCAAGCTCAGGTCCATGGCCCTGGCCGACAGAGCTGTGTTTGAAAAGGGCATGAAAGCCTTCGTGTCCTACATCCAGGCCTATGCGAAACACGAGTGCAGCCTCATCTTCAGGGTAAAGGGTGAGCTGGCCGTGCCGTGCCGCGTCGTCGGAGCTGTGGGACAGTCTGGGGCCAAGCTGTGCTCTCACAGCGCTGTTAGGCGCCTGTCAGGGTCGCTGCCTCCGAGCGTTTCAATGGGCGTCTTCCTGGGCTTTGAGTAGACGCCGTCTACCGGCGCCAGCTGCCAAGTCTTCCTTCCACCCTGTACACGTGCAGCTGTCCCTGTTCAGAGAGTGACTCCATTAGGTCCTCTGGTTAGGAGTGGTACTGTCGGGAACCTGCCCTGTCGTGCGTGGGCTAATGATGCTCTTTGTTCAATCAGATCTCGATTTTGCCAGCCTTGCTCGCGGCTTTGCCCTGCTGAGGATGCCCAAGATGCCGGAACTGAGAGGGAAGAACTTTCCAGACTTTGTGCCTGTGGACGTTGATACGGACACGATCCCATTTAAAGATAAAACGAGAGAAAAGCAGAGGCAGAAACGGCTGGAACAAAGGAAAGAGAAAAGTGACAATGAAGGGAGAAGAAAATTCATAAAAAATAAAGCTTGGTCCAAGCAGAAGGCCAAAAGGGAGAAGAAGAAAAAAATGAATGAAAAAAGGAAAAGGCAAGAGGTACAGTTTGTCGTTTTATCCCTTGTTTAAATTTCCATAGCTTACATTCCGAACAAACTCTATGGTGTGATTGTGACAAATTGCTGGTTTCACGTGGGTACGGCTGCGAGATTCAGGGGTTTGTGGCTTCTCCTGCATTTAGGGCTCCGATATCGAAGAGGAGGACATGGAGGAACTCCTTAATGACACAAGGCTCTTGAAGAAGTTAAAGAAGGGCAAAATCACCGAGGAAGAATTCGAGAAGGGGGTGTTGACAAGCGGCAAAAGGACGAGCAAGGCGGCGGATGTCGGGAGCTCTGACGTGGAAGACGCCTGCTGATTCCCGCGTCCCTGGTGAGAAGCACGAGGCCAGGGCCGGCTGGCGAGCACCAGCCCCTCAGTCAGACACGAGGGGACTGCACACTTGTCTGGGTGTTACTGAAATCCCAGCAGCCTTGGAGGCAGGTGTCACAGGAGGAAGTGTGACACGGAGTGAACACGGGTGTCAGCGCTGGCCTTGATCGCTGTCTGTCCAGAGCTCATTGTCCCTGAGGTTTCGTACTGAAGTCTGCTTTATGCAGCTCCTTAGCACCGTCGGCCTCCCGACCGCCCTGGGCCCCTGCGCCTACACGTTCCACCCTCGGAGCCCTGCCTGCAGCTCCTCACGGCAGGCTAGTGTGCTGGGGTTTGTGTTGTTTTTTAAGAATCATCCCCAGGCAAGTATCAGAAAAGCAGAGGAATCGGGTCATACTCTGGGCAGAACATTTTGAATTTCACGCCTCCTGTTGAGTAAACCATGTCTTTCTGATTGGCATTTTGTTGTTGTGGAGCGGCAGACAGCTCCTACGCACCAACTCGCTGCCCTAAAGCCTGCAACAGCTCGGGCTGGGCCAGGCCAAAGCCAGCAGCCCCAGGACACAATCCAGGTCCCCGAGGGTGGCAGGAAGCCCGTCACCTGAACTGTCATCAGTGACTCCCGCGTCTGCATCAGCAGGGAGCTGGAGCTGGAAGCCAGGACCGAGACTGGAGCCCAGGAACTGAGGTGGGCACGCGAGCGTATTAACCACCAGGCCAACGCCCGGCCTGGCTGTGGGTGTGCGTGCCGCTGCTGTGTCTGCACCAGAAGGGCCGGCCTGCCTTACTGATGCACACATCAACATCGTGTTCCTAGTTTATTTGAAAAGATGCCAAACCTGTTCCCAGGCAGGGTGTTTCCAAGCTGTTTAGGACCCAGACACATGTAAAGGAAGTCAGCATCTCACAGAGGCAGAATGTGAGCCTGCAGTGCTGGGGAGGGTGTCTCTGCGTGTGCCAGGCCGTGCCGGCTACGAGTGCCCCATGCTGTTTCTGCCTTCCCCTCGGTGGTCTCTCCCGCGGGGCGGGAGCCAGTGCAGGGATGCGGCACTCGGCCCTGTTCCCCGCCTAAGCCAGAGGCACACTCGTGTTCTTCGCCTTCCCGCAAGGCACCGTGATGGGCGTCCTGGCTAGTGATGGTCACGCCGTAGAGGCCTGGTTCTGCTTTCGGCAAACTGTTCGGTGAGCTGAACACCTAGGATGAGCTTCTGGAAACCATAAGCCCCGTTTGGGTTGAGGGCCATGAATGCATTACTGAGGCGAGTAAAAGAGACCCCAAGATTTCAGACTTCAAGTTTCTAGTGGTCCATAAGTGTTCATTAAAACACAGTGCAGTTCTGGCCGGCTCGCTGGGGGCATTGGCAGACAGGGGCCTGCGTTACAGATACAACTTGATGAGCTCATCGCTGACCGCGGAGGGCGTCAGCACGCCCAGGTCCGTGAACAGCAGGGTGATCAAGGAGGGGGCGGTGTAGTCGACCCACGGGTGCTCCTCTTTGAGGTCCTGCCCGGTCTCCACGGACTTGAGCAGAGTGTCTGCCTTGTACTGCGGGGACAAGAGCACGTGTTAGTGGGAGGCCTTGCGCCAGCTCGGGCGTGCTGCTACCTCAGACAGCTCTGGCGGCATGTGGCCAGGAGGGGGCCAGTGCCTACCACGTGCCAGGCCCTGTGGACAGCCGGAGTCCCCAGCTTCCGTCAGATGACAGACAGGAAGCAAGCCAAGTGACAGTGAGAGCACTTGCCCCTGGTCACACGTTTGCAGGGGTGGGGGGGAGCTGAGTGGATTCCAAAGCTGGGACCCTGGCTGCCAGCTTCCTGGCTCCTCTTCCCACACTCCACTGGCTGTGTGGGCAAGGGGCTGCAGACTGAAATTCTGGAGACAAACATGGGAGTGCAAGTTCCAGGACCCCCGACTGATGCTGGAAAGAATGGCAGTGGCAGGTGAACGCCTAACTGGAACGCTGGTGGCACTAGGTCTTCCAAGGGTTAGGCCGAGTCTCCCGTGTCCCCTTCCCGTGCCCCCCTCTTGCCTTAAACTTATCCGGCACGTCCTGCTGGTTGAGCGGGAAGAGCCGCACAAACTTGAAGCTTTCTGCGACCACGTAAAAGGGCTTGTTCTGTGCCTTGGCGCACACAGCCATCTGGTTGGTTCCAATCTGGGAAGACAGGAAATGGCGAAGGAGCTCCTAGAGCACCTCTGACGTGGAACCCGCAGCAAGGGCACAGGGCTTGGAGCCAGAGGGCCTTTCAAAGAGGTCCCAGGGTCAAAGGTCCCTCCGCACCCGAGAAGACGCCCAGCATCACTCGTCCTGAGGGTCCCGAGGGAAATGGACCTCAGAACCTCAATGAGACACCAGCCAGGGCTTCGGCTCGGATCCACCGTGTTCACAGGGGCAGGACACAGAACCAGCCCAAGCAGCTCTCTGGAATGAACACATAGTGCGTCCCCTGACTTTAGCGCCACACATCACGTGGTACTGCGTAAACATGCAGGCTGCTTATGGATCAGTTAAAAAGGGAACGCAGTGAGGGCCGGACACGTGCCCCGAGCATACACCTCGACAACACCGTGCCCAGCCACAGGAGTCGCGCTCCCAGGTAGCAGGAAGCAGAGTGGAGACGACCAGGGCCTTCAGGGAGACTGAAAGGCTGTTAGGTGTTTAATCGGGACAGACTGCGTTAGGAAAGAATGGAGAAGTTCTGGAAACAGACAAGGTTAGTGTAGCGAGGCTGTGAATGGACTCAGTGCTGCTGAACCGCACTCACTACGTGGAAATCTCATTCATGTATCAACCGCAAATGAGAACAAACCGCAGACCGACGTTTCCCAGTTAAGCAGTGCACACAGAAGATGATGAATTACACTGAGGTCAATGCCAAATTAAAATGACAACAAGACTGCCAACCCCAGCTCTAATTAAGACTCGTTTTGTGTAAATACAAATTATGCTGTGTAAATATAAATTACCCCATCTTAATTTATGCAGATCAATCTCCAAGGAAAATCAGAACAAAATTTGATTGAGCAGTGCAGTGGCTTTGGGAACTCACAGGGTGGCCCTGAAGCGGAGAGGCACACAGCACTGTCAGCGCCCAGGTCAGCGGGGACAGGGGCGGCCCCTACCTTGTTAATGATCCCTCCGTTTTCCACAACTCCTTCAGCACCAACTATGACGAGGTCCACTTTCTCCATGATATAGCTAAAGGGAACAAGAACAGAAGTGCTGTCGACACTGGGCCCTCTGGGAAGATCACCATTCCCTTTTCTGCACAGAAGGCGCCAGCTGGCCAGCGCCGTGGCTCAACAGGCTAATCCTCCGCCTTGCGGCGCCAGCACACCAGTTCTAGTTCAGGTCGGGGCGCTGGATTCTGTCCCGGCTGCCCCTCTTCCAGGCCAGCTCTCTGCTGTGGCCCGGGAGTACAGTGGAGAATGGCCCAAGTGCTTGGGCCCTGCACCCCATGGGAGACCAGGAGAAGCCCCTGGCTCCTGATCAGCGTGGTGTGCCGGCTGCAGCGCTCCAGCCGCGGCAGCCATTGGAGGGTGAACCAATGGAAAAGGAAGACCTTTCTGTCCACTCTGTCCAAAAAAAAAAAAAAAAAGCCAGCTACGATGACCTTTTCTCAAAAGAGCACTCGAGCCCTGGCACTGTGGCAGAGGCACACGGCAACCTCAGCCAGGAGCGTGTGTGGCTCAAACAAGGGCGTGGCTGCCTCCAGGGGTATTGAGAGCGTTCCCGACTTCCTTCACCGCCCGCCTTGGGCGCTTGCCTCCCACGAACCATCACTGCTGTTCTCACACCCACAATCCAAGGGACGCGTGACGCTGGTCTCGGGAGAGAAGCTGCCTGGGTGAGCTGAGTGCCCAGCTCACTGCTGCTCCTTCCTCCCAGGAGAGCCCAGCCTGCATGGGGGCTGCCCCAGCACCCAGGACACGACAGCCCAGCCTGGCCACGGCTGGCCCCGGGAGCAGCTGAGCCTTGGCTGGAGAGCACGGATGACCCTGACCGCCGACCCACCCGGCCTTTGGCACCTGGCTCTTTCAGTCAGTGCACTGACCCTCCTGCCCGTGGCACATGGCTCAGTGGGTGACACCCCACAGCCCATCTTCCACCCACACTGTCCAGACCTCATAATGCCTTGCTTGTTAGGGCAGCTATTAATTAAGAGGCGGGACGCTGCCCAGGCGGTTTTATGACGGCCTCAAACCTTCCCCCTGGGGTGGGCAGGGGCTGATGGCCACGCCGAGGAGCAGGTGCTTACCCGACAGCAGCGTCCAGCACCACGGTGACGGGGACGTTGAGGTGGCAGAGGGCTTTGGCCATTTTCTTACTGAAGATGACATTTTGAGAATGTTAGATAAAGTCCAAAACGTCCCGAGTGATGTCCCTGAGTCACAGGAGTTGGGCAGTGACAGACCGTGCCAGTGGAAGCTCAGTTATATGGACTGCGGTGCTTGCACTTGGGCTCCTTTAGAAAAGAACCGAAAGGCAGCTGGACAGAAGAGGAGGGAGGGGAGAGTCTTCCATGCTAGACGCCTGCAGCAGCTGGGGCTAGGGCAGGCAAAGCCAGGACCAGGAATGCCATCGGTCTCCCACGAGGATGGCAGGGGCCCAAGTATCTGGGTCATCTGCCGCCTCCCAGGTGCACTGGCAGGGAGCTGGACTGGAGGCAGAGCGGACAGGACAGGAGTGGTGCTCCAGCACAGGATGTGGGTTTCTCATGTGGTGGCTTAGCCTGGTGTGCCACGACACCCAGCCTGAGAACTGGGTTCAATAGGGTTCTTTAGGAAGCAGTATGTCAGGAGAACTACACTCTCAGGGACTCTGGGTAAGACAAGGAAACTAAAAGAAAAAAAGAGATGTTTTGCTTTATCTTCCATATAGAGATGGAGATGTCAATTACCTATTCCTTGATAAGAACTTTTTTAAAATTTTTATTTGTTTGAAAGAGTTACAGAGAGGTAGAGACATAGAGGTTTTCCATCCACTGGTTCACTCCCCAAATGGCCACAACGGCTGGAGCTGACCCAATCTAAAGCTAGGAAACCTCCCAGGTCTCCCACGTGGGTGCAGGGGCCCGAGGACTTGGGCCATCCTCTGCTACTGTCCCAGGCACATGAGTGGGGAGCTGGATCAGAAGTGGAGCAGCCAGGTCTTGAACCAGTGCCATTCGAGATTCCAGCACTCCAGGCCGGGACTTTAACCAGCTGTGCCATAGCGCTGACCATGGTAAAAATTTTTCAATGAAATAATCTCTTGGATCGAGCATGCTGGCCCAGTGGGTTAAGCTGCCACCTAATGTGCTGTTATCCCACATGAGAGCCAGTTCAAGTCTCCGCTGCTCCAATTCCGATCCAGTCCTTGCTCATGTGCCTGGGAAGGCAGTGGAAGATGCCCAAGTACTTAGGCACCACCACCCACGCTGGGAGATGACAATGGAGTTCCCAGCCCCTGGCTTTGGCCTGGCTCAGCCCTGGCTGTCTTGGCCATTTGGGGAGTAAACCAGCAGATGTCTCTGTCTCCTCCCCTATCTCTAAAATTCTGCTTTTCAAACAAATCTTGCTAAAAACAAACAAAAATAAACAATTTTGTACTATGGCTTATTGCAGATTCCTGGTGAACCAAAGGCAAGGCTGTGTGGGGGGCGCGTGCTCTGTCCCTGCCGTGCCTGCGGTGGGTGCTGGGCAGGCTGTGCAGGGGTGTGTGGGGCGTGCTCTGTCCCTGCATGGCTGCGGTGGGTGCTGGGCAGGCTGTGCGGGGCGTGCTCTGTCCTTGTGTGGCTGCTGGGCCGGCTATACGGGGCGTGCTCTGTCCCTGTGTGGCCACTGGGCAGGCTGTGTGGGGAGTACTCTGTCCCTGTGTGGCCGCTGGTCAGGCTGTGTGGGGAGTGCTCTGTCCTTGTGTGGCCGCTGGGCAGGCTGTGTGGGGAGTGCTCTGTCCCTGTGTGGCCGCTGGGCAGGCTGTGTGGGGAGTGCTCTGTCCCTGTGTGGCCGCTGGGCAGGCTGTGTGGGGAGTGCTCTGTCCTTGTGTGGCCGCTGGGCAGGCTGTGTGGGGAGTGCTCTGTCCTTGTGTGGCTGCTGGGCTGGCTATACGGGGCGTGCTCTGTCCTTGTGTGGCTGCTGGGCCGGCTATACGGGGCGTGCTCTGTCCCTGTGTGGCCACTGGTCAGGCTGTGTGGGGAGTACTCTGTCCCTGTGTGGCCACTGGTCAGGCTGTGTGGGGACTGCTCTGTCCCTGTGTGGCCGCTGGGCAGGCTGTGTGGGGAGTGCTCTGTCCCTGTGTGGCCGCTGGGCAGGCTGTGTGGGGAGTGCTCTGTCCCTGTGTGGCTGCTGGTCAGGCTGTGTGGGGAGTGCTCTGTCCTTGTGTGGCCGCTGGGCAGGCTGTGTGGGGAGTGCTCTGTCCTTGTGTGGCTGCTGGGCTGGCTATACGGGGCGTGCTCTGTCCTTGTGTGGCTGCTGGGCCGGCTATACGGGGCGTGCTCTGTCCCTGTGTGGCCACTGGTCAGGCTGTGTGGGGAGTACTCTGTCCCTGTGTGGCCACTGGTCAGGCTGTGTGGGGACTGCTCTGTCCCTGTGTGGCCGCTGGGCAGGCTGTGTGGGGAGTGCTCTGTCCCTGTGTGGCCGCTGGTCAGGCTGTGTGGGGAGTGCTCTGTCCCTGTGTGGCCACTGGGCAGGCTGTGTGGGGAGTGCTCTGTCCTTGTGTGGCTGCTGGGCCGGCTATACGGGGCGTGCTCTGTCCCTGTGTGGCCACTGGTCAGGCTGTGTGGGGAGTACTCTGTCCCTGTGTGGCCACTGGTCAGGCTGTGTGGGGACTGCTCTGTCCCTGTGTGGCCGCTGGGCAGGCTGTGTGGGGAGTGCTCTGTCCCTGTGTGGCCGCTGGTCAGGCTGTGTGGGGAGTGCTCTGTCCCTGTGTGGCCACTGGGCAGGCTGTGTGGGGAGTGCTCTGTCCCTGTGTGGCCGCTGGTCAGGCTGTGTGGGGAGTGCTCTGTCCCTGTGTGGCCGCTGGGCAGGCTGTGTGGGGAGTGCTCTGTCCCTGTGTGGCCGCTGGGCAGGCTGTGTGGGGAGTGCTCTGTCCCTGTGTGGCCGCTGGTCAGGCTGTGTGGGGAGTGCTCTGTCCCTGTGTGGCCACTGGGCAGGCTGTGTGGGGAGTGCTCTGTCCTTGTGTGGCTGCTGGGCTGGCTATACGGGGCGTGCTCTGTCCTTGTGTGGCTGCTGGGCCGGCTATACGGGGCGTGCTCTGTCCCTGTGTGGCCACTGGTCAGGCTGTGTGGGGAGTACTCTGTCCCTGTGTGGCCACTGGTCAGGCTGTGTGGGGACTGCTCTGTCCCTGTGTGGCCACTGGGCAGGCTGTGTGGGGAGTGCTCTGTCCCTGTGTGGCCGCTGGTCAGGCTGTGTGGGGAGTACTCTGTCCCTGTGTGGCCGCTGGTCAGGCTGTGTGGGGAGTACTCTGTCCCTGTGTGGCCGCTGGGCAGGCTGTGTGGGGAGTACTCTGTCCCTGTGTGGCCGCTGGGCAGGCTGTGTGGGGAGTGCTCTGTCCTTGTGTGGCCGCTGGGCAGGCTGTGTGGGGAGTGCTCTGTCCTTGTGTGGCCGCTGGGCAGGCTGTGTGGGGAGTGCTCTGTCCTTGTGTGGCCGCTGGTCAGGCTGTGTGGGGAGTGCTCTGTCCTTGTGTGGCTGCTGGTCAGGCTGTGTGGGGAGTGCTCTGTCCTTGTGTGGCCGCTGGGCAGGCTATACGGGGCGTGCTCTGTCCTTGTGTGGCCACTGGGCAGGCTGTGTGGGGAGTACTCTGTCCTTGTGTGGCCGCTGGGCAGGCTGTATGGGGAGTACTCTGTCCTTGTGTGGCCGCTGGGCAGGCTGTGTGGGGAGTACTCTGTCCCTGTGTGGCCGCTGGTCAGGCTGTGTGGGGAGTACTCTCTCCCTGTGTGGCCGCTGGTCAGGCTGTGTGGGGAGTACTCTGTCCCTGTGTGGCCGCTGGGCAGGCTGTGTGGGGAGTACTCTGTCCCTGTGTGGCTGCTGGGCAGGCTGTGTGGGGAGTACTTGCCCGGACAAGTCCGGCTGTGACTCTGTGATGTAGACACTGAAGCGCTTCTTGGCCGCCACAGCTGCCTCCAGGACCCTCAGGACCACCCTGGAGTAGGCATGAGTCAGTATTCTCTGCGGGCAGAGAAGAAGTTGATCAGACAGCCGCTCCTGGGGTCCCCCTGCCACCTGCACGGTGCCGCGTGGTCCCGGCGCCCAGGCTTCTGTCTCCTCACGGACCAAGGGTACTCAGAACGGAGCCCTGTCGTGCGCTGAATTTCGATGCTGAGAGCGGTGCTGGCAGGGGACTGCAGTGTGGTTCTCCCTTCCCCTGGCAGGTGCAGGGGGGACCCCCACTGAGGTCCTCGTGAGCCTCGGAGGCCTGGCTGCCTGAGGCTCTGAGGTTCCTTTGGGCTGGCTTCCAGTGTTCTGGGCTGTGACCTGTGCACTGGGGCCTGCAGGCACCAGGCAGGGCACCCATCCAGGCAGGCCCGCAGCAAGGCAGAAAGGCCGTGAGCCTGGGCACCACGGCTCCTGCTAGTGCCACGTGCTCTCACCACTGCCAGGCGTGTGATTTGGAGAGAAGCTGAAGGTTCACGACTTCCATGTTGGCTAACTAATTTTTAAAACCTTCCATGGGTACAATCTACAGAACTCGGCAGGACCACCGGCTAAGGCAGAGCCCAGGGGCTGTAACGCACAGGGGTGGACACGGCTCCAGTTCCTTTCAGGGCCTCGCGCCAGAGCCTGGTAGAACTGCAGGTTCCCAGGCCCTGCCCCAGAGCCTCCTGAATCCATCTGTACTGAGCCAGGACGCCCACGCTCCAACTCGTGTAGCTCTCCTCTACGTGCAGTCTGAATCTGCGCCAAGTAGGGACTGCAGGTGCAGGGGGGTGCACAGCACGCCGCCCTGGAGCAGGGCCCACAGAAGCCCAGCGGCACGCGGCGTCGCACCACGCCTGGGCGAGAGGCAGTGCCAGCCTCCCCTCGTTTGCACCTGGCTTCTGTGCGAGTCCCGCTCACAGCTACCATGACGTTTCCTGAACAACACTTCAAAGGTGGGGGCAGGTGATGAAACAGCACAGGCTTTAAGAGCCTGGCTGTGGTTAGACACGCTCTACTGGCGGGAGGGGCGGCATTCAAGGCAATTACCCTGTGCCGGGAGCCTGGCTGAGCTGCGTTTCCTGTCCCCTCACACAGCTCTGCTTCTCTGTGACAGCGTCGCAAACCAAGTCAAGGGGAACTCTCCGCGCGGTGCGCGGTGCACCGTCCTCGGGCAGACGCCGGCAGAACACGAGCCGAGAGCTGCTCTGGGACTTAACTCAGGGTGGCCTGCTGCTCCCTAATCAGAGCCACCCCTGGAGTCGGGAGCGGCCTTGCTGTCCCCTCCTGCCCTCTGCCTGTTCAGTGACACCACTGATGACGACGTCTGCATCCACACAGCCCTGCTGTGTGCCCGGCACGCTGCCGCAGATCAAACGGCCGTGCAGAGGTGGGGCGACTCATCCGAGGCTGCACAGCGGCAGTGGTGGGGCCGGGAGTCTGACTTCGCGCGCCTGCTGCTCCTCACCACACAGGGAGGGCATCTACTCACCGCCCCATCTTTGATGAAAGTATGGCACAGGTCTGCAATTTTATTTCGCGACAGAGAAATTCTCCTGAGAAAAAGCTCTCCCCGCTCAATCATGATCTTCTTACACTTGGAATAATCCTGGGAGGAAAGGCACAGAATGAGGGCGGGGCAGGGTGGGCTGGGGCAGGGCTGGGCAGGGGAGGGCAGGCGGGCGGGGCCGGGCTGGACAGGCAGGGCAAGGTAGGGCAGGGCTGGGGTGGGCAGGGGCAGGGCTGTGCCAGGCAGGGCAGGGCTAGGCAGGGCCAGGGCAGGGGCTGGGCGTGCGGGCAGGGCCTACCGAGTACTCCAGGGAGGTGAGGCTGATGAAGCGGAGGAAGAGCTCCCCGCCGGAGGACACGGCCACAGAGGAGTCCACGCCGCACAGCGTCTCTATGGCGCTGGTGAGACTCGCTCTCAGGCCCTGGATCGTCTCCCCTGAGATGAGCAAAGGCGTGGTGTTGACGTCGGCATCCAGCGCCTTGCTGGGCCTTCGTGCCCTCGGGCCAGGCACCGCATGGAGCTGGGCACACACCGTGACCCAGGCAGGCGGCTCTGCCGACGGAGCTCCCTTCCCCGTGGCGGCGGCGACCAGCAAGCACGCACAGACACACACAAGCCAGTTCCAGGCCGTCACGAGGAGACCAAAGCCGGGTGATGACTCAGGAGGGCCGCGGAGCGGGGTCGGCCTCTGGGGCTGAGGGCTGTCCACACCGTGACCTGAGGAGGAAGGGCCGAGCCACAGAAGGCCCAGCCCGCCACAGTGCCGAGGCCCCAAGATGGGGACCGCCTAAGACCAGGGGGACAGCACAGGGGCTGGGACGAGGACGTGTCTGGAAGGCACTCCAAGTCCAGAGCGCCACGCTGGAGGCTGCCCTAGGGACACGTCCCCAGCCAGCCCTAGGATGGAAGGCGGCTTCAGTACTGTTGTGCTGCTGATACGAACGCCATGCCGGGCCCAAGTGCTCACACTGAGAAAGCTGGCGAGCAGACTCACGACGGGCGCCGTTCCTGCACGGCTCGCAAAGCTGAACGCTGCAACTCTGACCTTATCGTGGCAGAGGTGGACGGTCAAGACACAGAGAGCTCCTGCCTGACGGGTCACTCCCCGAATGCCCGCAACAGCCAGGGCTGGGCCAAGCTGAGGCCGAGAGATGAGAACGCAACCCAGGCCTCCACGCAGGCGGCAGGGACGCCCGTACCGGAGCCATCGCCTGCTGCCTTCCAGGGTGTGCGGTCCCAGGAAGCGAGGACTCGACCCCAGGCGCTCCGGCCGTTTTCCTAGCCCCCGTGTTCACTGCGAGGCCAGACACCGGCCCCTCTACTGCTGTGACTTAGGCCTCAGGGCTACCTGGACTTAAACGGCTCCCTCTGCACTCGGGATAATTCGGGGGCTGCTGCCAGTCAAAGGGCCGAGCTGAGCTTGGGGCTGCGTTACCCTAGGCGGGCGCCCCCAGGGCTGACCTGTGTCTCTCTTCAGGAACTCCAGCAGGGTCCGGATGGCGGCCACCGCCGAGGCCATGTCAGGGTCTCCTCTCATCTGAGACTGGAAGTACTGGATCAGCTCTGGGAAGGGAGAGAGACGGGGCCCACTCAGTTCATCTAGCGGGTGGACGACTAGATGACGGCTAGAGACGCAGTAATAACAAAAATCCCTTGTTTTCAGAACAGGGACGGGAGAGCAACGGAGTGGGGTTCAGAAACCCCACGCCCTGACGCTCGTCTTCCTTCCCCTCCTCGGCCCAAGTTCCGAGAGGACCCCGGACTCGGCCGCCGGGCCAGCTTCTCCCGCACCCCTCCTGCCGGCTGCGCGAACCCCGGTCCACTCGGCGCGCGCCGACGCCCGCCCGCTGCGCCCCTGCACTCATTCCCGACGCCTCGCGCTTCCGCCGAGGGCCGCCGGGGCGGGGGGCGCACTCCTGACGCCGCGCCCTCCGTCTCGCGGGGGAAGTCCCGGCGACGAAGCGCGCATGTGCGGGGTCTGCGGGCGTCTCAGGGTCCCGGGGCGGCGAGAGGGGTCTGGTGGGGCCGGCCCCGGCCGAACAGCCCGAGCTCGGACAGGGACCCTCCCGGAGCCCTGCCCGGTGTGCCACGCCGGGAGGAACGCCCGCGCGGCTCCGCAGCCCTGGCCGGACTCCATTTACCCTTGTTGTCCATGGTGCCCTCCGGACCGCGGGCGCCGAGGGCCCCGGCGCCGCACGCGCTGCCTCGAGCAGGTCCACCAAGCTGACGCTGACAGCGCGCGGCGCACCTCCGCGCCTCACTTCCGGCGCGCCGGAGGCGGGACCCTGGGTACGGCGCGCGGCCCCGGCCAAACCGCGTGACGTCACTCGGCGGCGCCGGAAGTTGCGACTCGCAGGCGCTGGGACTCGGCTAACGGCCGTTTCTTCTGCGCTGAGGTGCCGGGGCCACCATGGTGTCGGATGGTGAGGGCCTCGCTGGGGGGGCTCGGTCCGGAAGGTGGCTCCTTGGGGCTGGGTGGGGTCTGTTGAGGAGAGACCGGAGTGTCCGTTCCCTGGGTAACTCCGTCCTGAGTGCCGGGCGTTTTCGGCTCGGGAGAAGGCGGCAGGGGCCAGCCTAGCGGTTGAGACAGGCAGGTGGCCAGTCGGTTAGTGATTTCGAAGACAGTATTCCAGGACGGTGTGGCGAGTAGGTTCAGGCGTCCTGGAGAGGCTTGATGGCAGCCTCCTGGAAGGATTGGGAGTTGTCGGGCGGGGCCTGATGAATTCGTGCTATCTCGTCCTAAGATCGGCGGTAAAATGTCATTTTTAAAGCAGCCCGCAGTCTGATAGGGAGGACCAGCAGGAGAGATGAGGAGCGCGGGCGCTGACTCGTGGTCTGTGTCGGCGGGGGCGGCAGTGGGGGCCCCGGCCCGGCCAGCGGCCCTGTGACTCAGGGCAGGTTCCCTCGTCTGACCGGTGACTTGGTGCGCCGCTGAGACAGACAGACAGACGCTGTCAGTCCGGCTGTCAGCGGCCGTGAGGGGTTGGGAAAGAGAAGGGCGGCGTCCGTGCTAGCTAGCCGCGGGTGTCACCGTGGGTGGGGTTATGGGATGGCCGGTGCCGGGACGTGGCGCAGAGCGGGCCGGCGTTCCCACTCCCCTCCGATGGGGCGCCTCGACTTCCTGCCGGAGGAAAGAACTGGGTTGCAGCCTGGTGGGGTCCGGAGGGTTCAGAGGGACACGAGTCAAAGACGGGGTGGGGGCTGTCCTGAGGAGGAGACAGGCAGGCCGCCTGTGCCCCTGTGCAAGCGTCCTGGCCTCTCCACGCCGGGGTGAGCTGGGCGCCCGGAAGCCCCAGCCCCTCGCGTGTTTTTTTTTTTTTTTTTTAAATGAGCCAAATTTTTATTTGTTCTTTTCTTGCATTTGAAGTATTCTTCGATGACATCCTTGGCCTGAGATTCTTTGCCGTAGTCCTTAACCACTACGCAACTGCAACCAACCACTTTGCGGGGTTTCCCTTCTCGGTCAGTTTTACAGAGGCCTACCCATTCCCCAAGTTTCTTGTTGTCATCAACCTTAATGAGGTTAATCTGGTGCTCAGCACACAGGGCCTCCACCAGCTTGACATACATGGGCTCATCGCAGTTAGATGCAAGCACACAAAGATGGGCTTGGCGCTTGTCTAAGGCTTTGGCAGCTTCACGAATTCCACGTGCTAGGCCATCATGGATGAGGGCGGCCCTGTGGAGGGCAGGCCGATGCTGTGCTCACCGCAGAAGCCTTACGCGCGTGGAGACTGCTTTTTCCTTTTTGGCTTTTGCCTTCTAAAAATTGGCTACTTGCTGCTAGCTAACAGGAGGGACCTGGGCCCAGACTCACTCCCGCTCCTCCCTGAGTCGGCCAAGCCTGGAGTTCCGTGTGCAGGGGTTCTCGCCGCTGGCCCCTCGCTGCCTTCTGTAACCGGGCAGGTGTCTGCGGGTTCACTCGGTAGATGTGCGCCAGGCAGGGTGGTGGGAGCCGGGGATGAGCTGTGAGCAAAACACAAGACCCCTGTCCTTACAGGGCTCACGCTCCAGTGTGTGGAGGACGGCCACCAGGGCTGACACGATGGTGAGGCCCGCTGAGTACGTCCTCCAATACCGGGCCTCCTGCGAATCCCACAACATCGGGATGATAGGCACCTCAAGGCTGTGACGGTGCTTGCCTGGGTTGAAGTTATGCATTTAGAGTGTGAGGTCTGACGCATTTCCATGACGCTGATGTCTCTCATTTTACCCCTGTTGACAGAAGATGAACTGAATCTACTGGTAATCATAGTGGATACCAACCCGATATGGTGGGGAAAGCAGGCGCTGAAGGAGTCTCAGGTGAGAGCTGGAGGGGCCTCGGGCAGCGCTGCCTTAGCGCGTGTGTCACACCGCTCTGCCCTAGCTAACTCGCGTGTGTCCACGCCGCTCTGCCCCAGCTAACTCGCGTGTGTCCACGCCGCTCTGCCCTAGCTAACTTGCGTGTGTCCACGCCGCTCTGCCCTAGCTAACTCGCGTGTGAACACGCCGCTCTGCCCTAGCTAACTCGCGTGTGTCCACACCGCTCTGCCCTAGCTAACTCGCGTGTGTCCACGCCGCTCTGCCCTAGCTAACTCACGTGTGAACACGCCGCTCTGCCCTAGCTAACTCGCGTGTGTCCACGCCGCTCTGCCCTATCTAACTCGCGTGTGAACACGCCGCTCTGCCCTAGCTAACTCGCGTGTGAACACGCCGCTCTGCCCTAGCTAACTCGCGTGTGAACACGCCGCTCTGCCCTAGCTAACTCGCGTGTGTAAACGCCGCTCTGCCCTAGCTAACTCGCGTGTGAACACGCCGCTCTGCCCTAGCTAACTCGCGTGTGTCCACGCCGCTCTGCCCTAGCTAACTCGCGTGTGTCCACGCCGCTCTGCCCTAGCTAACTCGCGTGTGAACACGCCGCTCTGCCCTAGCTAACTCCTGTGTGTCCACGCCGCTCTGCCCTAGCTAACTCGCGTGTGTCCACGCCGCTCTGCCCTAGCTAACTCGCGTGTGTCCACGCCGCTCTGCCCTAGCTAACTCGCGTGTGAACACGCCGCTCTGCCCTAGCTAACTCGCGTGTGAACACGCCGCTCTGCCCTAGCTAACTCGCGTGTGAACACGCCGCTCTGCCCTAGCTAACTCGTGTGTGTCCACGCCGCTCTGCCCTAGCTAACTCGTGTGTGTCCACGCCGCTCTGCCCTAGCTAACTCGCGTGTGTCCACGCCGCTCTGCCCTAGCTAACTCGCGTGTGAACACGCCGCTCTGCCCTAGCTAACTCGCGTGTGAACACGCCGCTCTGCCCTAGCTAACTCGCGTGTGTCCACGCCGCTCTGCCCTAGCTAACTCGTGTGTGTCCACGCCGCTCTGCCCTAGCTAACTCGCGTGTCCACGCCGCTCTGCCCTAGCTAACTCGCGTGTGTCCACGCCGCTCTGCCCTAGCTTACTCGCGTGTGTCCACGCCGCTCTGCCCTAGCTAACTCGCGTGTGTCCACGCCGCTCTGCCCTAGCTAACTCGCGTGTGTCCACGCCGCTCTGCCCTAGCTAACTCGTGTGTCCACGCCGCTCTGCCCTAGCTAACTCGTGTGTCCACGCCGCTCTGCCCTAGCTAACTCCTGTGTGTCCACGCCGCTCTGCCCTAGCTAACTCGCGTGTGTCCACGCCGCTCTGCCCTAGCTAACTCGCGTGTGAACACGCCGCTCTGCCCTAGCTAACTCGCGTGTGTAAACGCCGCTCTGCCCTAGCTAACTCGCGTGTCCACGCCGCTCTGCCCTAGCTAACTCGCGTGTCCACGCCGCTCTGCCCTAGCTAACTCGCGTGTCCACGCCGCTCTGCCCTAGCTAACTCGCGTGTCCACGCCGCTCTGCCCTAGCTAACTCGCGTGTCCACGCCGCTCTGCCCTAGCTAACTCGCGTGTCCACGCCACTCTGCCCTAGCTAACTCGTGTGTGTCCACGCCGCTCTGCCCTAGCTAACTCGCGTGTGTCCACGCCGCTCTGCCCTAGCTAACTCGTGTGTCCACGCCGCTCTGCCCTAGCTAACTCGCGTGTCCACGCCGCTCTGCCTTAATGCATGTGTCCTTGCCGCTTCTGCCTTAGTGCGTGTGTGTCCGTGCAGCATTGAGGTGCTGCTGTCCTGCAGTGAGCCAAGCTGCTTCCTGCAGTGCTGGCGGCCCGTATTGGAGCACAGCTTTGAGGCCTCACTGCTCCACATCCAACCCATCTCCCAGCTCATGCGCTTGGGAAGGTGGTGGAGGATGGCCCAAATGGCTGTCAGTGGCTAAGGCTGGGCCACGCTGAAGCCAAGAGCCTGGAACTCTGTGAGGGCCTCCTACGTGGGTGGCAGAGGGCCAAGCACTCGGGCCATCTTCCCCTACCTTCCCAGGTACATTAGCAGGGAGCTGGATGGGAAGTGGAACAGCTGGGACTCTAACCAGCTGCAGGGGCAGCTTAACCAACTGTGCCACTATGCAGGCCCCTTGAACTTTCTTCATATTCCCAGATACAAGTCCTTTATTGTATAAATGGTTTGTGAGTTTTTTCTCTCAAAGTTTAGCTTTTCTGTTATACTTAAAGCCACAGATCAATTTTGATGAGAGTCCACATTATTTAAAAAAAGAAAAAACCTGGACTGTGCTTTTGGTGCTAAATCTAAGAACTCTTCAAATAGCCATAGATTGTAAAGATTTTTTTGCCAGTGACTTATTTGAGAAGTTTGACATTTCAAGCTAGAATCAGTTTGAGTTAGTTTCTTAATATGCTGAGGTTTAGGTTGCGGTTTTGTTTTATTCTTTTTTTTTTTTTTTTTTTTTTTTTTTGGGCCTGTTGCTAATTGTTCCAGCAGTGTTTGTTGAAAAGATTATCCTTTTCCATTGAGTCAGTTAGGCACCCTTGTCAAAAACCAGCTGTGCGTCCCCCGGTGGGTTTTTGTCCAGGGCCTCTGCTCTGTTGATCTGTGTCTGTCCCTGCACCAGCGCTGCACAGTCCTGACTAGTGCACAATACCTAGATGGTACCTCCTCTTTTTTTTTTTTTTTTTTTTTTTTAGACTTATTTATTTGAAAGTCAATTTCAGAGAAGGAGGGAGAGACACGCAGAGAGATTGTCCATCTGCTGGCTCACTCCCTACATGGCCACAATGGCAGGGGCTGGGCCAGCCCAAAGCCAGGAGCTTCATCCGGGTCTCCCACATGGGTGGCAGGGGTCCTGGGACTTGGGCCATCTCTGCTGCTTTTCCCAGGCGCATTAGGAAGGAGCTGGATTGGAAATGGAGCAGCCAGGGCTCAGACTGGTGTCCATATGGGATGCCGTTGCTGTAATTGGCGACTTAATGCACTACACCACAGTGCTAGCCCCGGTGTTGTACCTCTTGGAAGTCTGCTGGATTCTTGTCACTTTATTTTTCCTTTTCAGACTTTTAACTGTTCTACTTCTCTTGACTTTCCATATACATTTTAGGTTAAGCTTGTCTATGTCTACAAGAAATGCTGCTAATTTTGTGTACGTGTGTGTATGTGTGTGTGTGTTTATTATTTGATGGGCCGGCATTATGGCGCAGCAGGTAAAGCCACCGCATGCCATGTCAGCATCCAATATGAGCACTGGTTCATGTTCAGGCTGCTCCACTTCCAATCCAGCTCCCTGCTGATGTGCCTGGGAAAAGTGGTGGAAGAGGGGCCCTTGCTGCCAGTGTGGGTGACTCGGAGGAAGCTCCTGGCTCCTGGCTTCAGCCTGGCCCAGTCCTAGCAGTTGTGCCATCTGGGAAGTGAACCAGCAGATGGAGGACCTCTTTCTGTCTCTCTGTCTCTCCCTGTCTCTCTGTAACCTTGATTTTCAAATAAATAAATAAATCTTAAAAATAAAATTATTTGAAAGGCAGAATGACACAGGGGGACATTTTCCCTCTGCTTGTTCACTCCCCAAATGGCTGCAAAAGCTGGGACTGGGCAGGCTGAAGCCAGGAGCCGGGAGCTCCATGTTGTCTTCCACATGGATGGCAGGGACCCAGTACTGGGGCCATCGTGCACATCAGGAGGAAGCTGCATCAGAAGCGGAGCTCTAACCACCACTCCATCGTGGGTGTGGGCATCCCAACCAGCTCCTTAACCCACTGTACCACAACGCCCGCTCCCAGAGTTGCCTTCTTTAAGAGGAGTTGCCTTGTTCTAGGATTATGAAAATACCTGCGGGAGGGGGGAGGGTTGCGGGCGGGAGGGAAGTTATGGGAGGGGGGAAGCCATTGTAACCCACAAGCTATACTTTGGAAATTTATATTCATTAAATAAAAGTTTAATAGAAAGAGAAAAAAAAAAAAAAGAAAGAAAATACCTGTGTGCGATTCTCTGCACTGCTAATAAATGTGAACAGATCAATACTTTTACAGATCTCCAATTTAATCACTGTGTATTAAATACTCCATAGGTAGCAAAAGTTTGCTAGTTATTTTGTTAGAGAAGATGCGTCATGTTTGTTTTCCCTAAGGTGTTGCTTTTGTGATGAAGTGGAATTGATTTCGTGTTCAGACGGTCAGAAAACTGCAGTTGTCCAGTGTCTCTTGTGGCCCTGTAGGGGGAGCTCGCGAGCAAAGTCTAGTGGTGAATGAGTGTGTGTGGCGCAAGTGGAGTCGTGATTGTTTTGAGACGGGACCTGGCAGTGTGGATAGCTGATTGATTCTCATGCCTTTGGTTTTTTGGCAGTTTACTCTATCCAAATGTATCGATGCCGTGATGGTGCTGGGGAACTCCCACTTGTTCATGAATCGCTCCAACAAACTAGCCGTGATCGCCAGTCACATCCAAGAGAGGTATGGCTGCTGTGGTGTCTGCCTGTCGGTGCTGGTTGGTACATACTGTTCTTACTCTGGGTTGCAAAAGGGGTGTTTCCTGTGGTGGTGAAAGACAGCCACAGCTCAAGAGTCAGTACATTTCCATCTGTGTGGACACTGAAACCCTTCTTTCTTTATTTGGAAGGCAGAGTTACAGAGAGAGAGAGAGAGAGAGAAATCTTCCATTACTGGTATCCAAATGGCCACAACAGCCAGGGCTGGGCCAGGCCGAGGCCAGGAAGTTTCATTCGGCTCTCCCACATGGGTGCAGGGGCCGCAGCACTTCGCCATCTGCTGCTGCCTTCCCAGGTGCATTAGGAGGGAGCTGGGTCAGAAGTGGAGCAGCCAGAGTGTGAATCGGTGCCCACATGGGATGGCGGTGCTGCAGGCAGTAGGCTAATTCGCTGCTCCTCACCAGCCCAGGTTTTTATCTTTTTTTTTTTTTTTTGACAGGCAGAGTGGATAGTGAGAGAGAGAGAGACAGAGAGGAAGGTCTTCCTTTTTGCCGTTGGTTCACCCTCCAATGGCCACTGCGGCCGGCGCATCGCGCTGATCTGAAGCCAGGAGCCAGGTGCTTCTCCTGGTCTCCCATGCGGGTGCAGGGCCCAAGCACTTGGGCCATCCTCCACTGCACTCCCGGGCCATAGCAGAGAGCTGGCCTGGAAGAGGGGCAACCAGGATAGAATCCGGTGCCCCGACTGGGACTAGAACCCGGTGTGCTGGCGCCGCAAGGCAGAGGATTAGCCTGTTAAGCCACGGCGCCGGCAGGTTTTTATCTTAAAGGGATAGACAGTAAACTCATTGTTAGGATTTGGCACGAGTGACTCTGTTTTGGTGTCGCCAGATGAGGTGAATGTGGGAATCGCCCTGGACACTTGGGGAGACTGTAGCCCTGCCCAATTGGTACTGTAAAGCATTCTGTGGCGGCAGACAGATGCTTGCCAATTTACCTGTTATTCATTTTTAAAAGATGAAATGTATGGGGCCGGTGCTGTTGTGTAGAAAGCTGAGCCTCCACCTGCAGTGCTGGTATCCCATATGAGTGTGCGGTTTGAGCCCTGGATGCTCCATTTCTGATCCAGCTCCCTGCTAATGTGCCTGGGACAGCAGTGGAAGATGGCCCAAGTGCTTGGGACCCTGCACCCATGTGGGAGACCGAGAAGAAGCTCCTGGCTCCTTGCTTTGGCCTGGCCCAGGTCCAGCCATTGCAGCCATTTGGGAAGTGAACCAGCAGGTGGAGGATATCTCTCCCTCTTTATCTCTGCCTTTCAAATAAATAAATAAGTCTTAACAAAAAAAAAAAAAAAAAAAGCAATGTGTGTTAGCACATTGTGAATCCATTGTTGGTGCAGTCGCTCCTTAGTACCTGTGGGGGATCAGTTCCAGGTCCCTCATCTCAATGGCGTAGTATTTGCATAGAGCCCAAGCACATCCTCCCATAGACGTTAACTCACCCCAGGTCACGTGTCACCCCAACCAGTGTGAGCACCCTGTAATAGCTGTCCCGCCCTGTTCATGGAAGAGTGGCAGCAGTGGTGTGCCTGTCCAGTCTGTGAATTGGCTGTCCCGCCCTGTTTGTAGAAGAGTGGCAGCAGTGTGTGCGTGTCCAGTACAGATGCTGATGTTGAACAGGAGCCCCTTCTGATGCTTGATTGTGTTGTGCATTGGAACGTGCGGGTCAGAGGCTGGCTGTGATTCCTGTCGTCCCTGCTGCATTTCATCTGGTGTGAGTGGCAGCGGGGCAGGAAGGCCTGGTGTGAGTAGTGTTTCCTGCTGTGTTTCAGCCGATTCTTATACCCTGGGAAGAATGGCAGAGTTGGAGACTTCTTTGGGGACCCTGGCAACCCATCTTCTGAATTTAACCCCTCTGGAAGTAAAGACGGAAAATATGAACTGTTAACAGCAGCAAATGAAGTGATTGTGGAAGAGATTAAAGACCTCATGACAAAAAGTAACAGTTTTTTTATTATTATTATCATCATCATTTCTACTACTATTACTGTTTTGCAAATGGAGTTGATTTTGAGGCCTTGTCCCTGAGGACTTGGGTCCAGAGTCCTGAGGCTGTGGATGCTGCCCACGTGCACACACCACTCCCTCTCCGCTCTCGGCCGTCGTCACCCAGCCTCCCTGGGCCTTGCTCCACCTCTGTGCTGGCCACTGCTGCGCAGCCTGTGCCTCTCAGATGGCTTCCGGCTCCCGAGCACGGCCTCTGGCCCTGCTTCTGCCCTCGTTCCGAGACCTTCCTTTCTCACTCTCCATTACTGACTTTTCCTTCGTCTTGTCCCTTAAAATGTTTTTTTTTTTTTAAATTCTGTACATTTTTTAAAAATAATTTTAAATTATTTGAAAGGCAGAGTGATGGAGGGAGGAAGGAAGAGAGAGAGGGAGAGATAGAGATATTTTCCATTTGCTGGTTCACTCCCCAAATGGCCCTCACTGGCCAGGGCTGAGCCAGACTGAAGCCAGGAGCCTGGAACTCCATTAGGTTTCCCATGTGGGTGCAGGGGCCCACACACTTGGGCCATCTTCTGCTGCTTTCCCAGGCACATGAGCAGGGAGCTGGATTCGAAGTGGAGCAGCTGGGACTTGAACTGGTGCTCCCATCTGGGATGTTGGAGTTGCAGGCAGTGGTTTAACCTGCTGCATGGCAACACTGGCCTATCTTGTGTATAATTTTCTGACTTTTTCCCTCTATTTTCTCAACCACTTTTGCTTGTAATTGTCATTTGTATAGGCATACTTCCTAGTCTTTGTCTCACCCTCTCTCTCAAAGATTTATTTATTTATTGAAGAAGCAGGGTGACAAGGAGAAAGAGAGAGGGAGATCTTCCAAACTCTGATTCACTCTCCAAATGCCTGCAACAGCCAGGGCTTGGCCAGGCCAAGCCAGTAGCCAGGAACTTTGTCCAGGCTTCCCACATGGGTGGCAGGGACCCAAGTGCTTGGGCCATCATCTGCTTCTTTCCCAGGCGCATTAGCAGGGAACTGGATTGGAATTGGAGCAGCCAGGATTTGAACCTGCACTCCAATGTGGGATGCTGGCTTTGCCAGGGTAGTGTAACCTGCAGTGCCACAGTTGTGTTCCCTCACCCCATCTCCTTAGTGCACTTTAGTCTCATTATCTTCTGCCTCAGCGACACCACCATTTCTGTTTGTATTTCTGTCATCCTATCCACCTAGTTCTCCAACTTTGAAACTTTAATTTTTGACTCTTTTCTTCTTGCATCTGGCATCTAATCAGCTATGAGCAGCTCCCAAACCTGACCCTAATTGTCCTTTAGATCATTCTGATGCTTGGGGCTGGATGGTTCTTTGCTGTGCAGGCTCTTCTGTGCGTTGTGCATCACTTAGCAACATCCCTGGCCTCGACCTAGCAGATGCTACGATGCCGCTGATCGTGACAGCCCAGCGCCCTCCAGGTGGAGAGCCCTGTGATAGCCTCCTCCACCTGCCCTTCTGACTCCTGTCTTCCCACGTGGATGCAAGGCACATTAACAGCTGGATCGGAAGTGGAGCAGCTGGGGCATGAACCTGGGCCCAAATGGGATGCCAGCGTCACAGGTGGCAGCTTCACCTGCCACGCCACAATGCCAGGCTCAGGCTAATATTTTTAATGTAATCAAATCTGCATGACAAAAATCGCCATTTTAGCCATTTTTCGGTATCCAGTGCAATAGTGTCAAGCACATTGGTGTGACTATGCCTGCATCACCATCACCCTCCAGCGTTGTCCATCCTCCCAAACTGAAGCTTCGTGCCCAGTAAACAGTAGTTCTCTATTCCCCCTACTTCTTGAAAAGATGCCAGGACATTTTAAATTGAGAAAAGGTCAAAAGTTGCTTATTTAAGCATTACTGAGTACAAATTGCTATGTATGTTTTTAAAGCCAGGTTGAACATGTCATCATTTGATTATATTCATAAAAAATGTTTTGGTTTGAAAATGATTTTAGGTCAAGACAGTGTTTAAAAATTCCGTTTTTAATGTTGTTTGTTGCTGTTGTTTTGTTTGTAGGTGACATAAAGGGTCAGCATACAGAAACTCTGCTGGCAGGATCCCTGGCCAAAGCCCTTTGCTGTATCCTTGGTGCTTAAATTCTTCAAGAGGTGTCTTATGTAATCAATGTATTGTTTAAAAAAAAAGAAAAAATTTGTTTATTTGATTTGAAAGGTAGAGCAACAGAGAGAGAGAGAGCTTCCATCCACTGGTTCCCTCCCCAAATGGCCACAATGGCCAGGGATGAGCCAGGCCACAGCCAGGAGCTTGGAACTCCATATGGGTCTCCCACATGAGTTGCAGGGGCCCAAGGACTTGGGCCATCTTACAGTGCTGTCCCAGGTACATTAGCAGGGAGCTGGACGGGAAGAGGAGCAGCTGGGACTGGAACCGGTGCTCTGGTACAGGACACTGGTGCTGCACGTGGTGGCTTAACCCACCGCCCCACAATGCTGACCCTGTGTGGTTAGCATTTTCAGGTTGGGACATTTTTTTAGAAACTTGTGTGTCCATGTTAAATGGGAGTCATGGACATTTTAAAATGGGAGGTAATGAAAAATGTGTTTATCTTGCCTTTGAAATATTTTTAGTACAAGCCATAAAAACTTGAAATAGAAGAGTAAGCAAATGCTGAGTTTCTCCATTCATCCTTCTTCCTGTAGCAGAATGAAAAAACAAAGAGAAAGATTTGCAGAATGTCTTTAAAAAAAAAAGCTTCAGGGTGCTTTCCTTTTCTTTTTTGATAAACTGCTGCTTTTTTGATTTTCACCTTCCTTGAGTTGGGAGCTGTGTTTGATTTGAAAAGCCTCTAACTGACTGAAGCTTCATACGTGAGTGGCCCCTTTCCCACAGGCAGAGGATTAGCTCAGGGCCACAGCACCTTTCTCAGCATTTTGATTTTATCTGTTGTGAGATTTGTTCTAAGATTTTATGTATTTGTCCCAGATTTTGATTCCAGTTGCCTGGTCATCTCTGTGTGGTTTTCAGATTTGGTTTGGGACACTTGACTGCCCAGTGGCCTGGTCTAGGACTGGGTGGTAACAGTAGGACAAGCCAGAGTTGGAATTTTAGTCTGCGATGGTGTGTGCTGTGATGGGACGAGCGCGCACCTGTGTGTCTGACAGCGCAGTCTCCTTTCTCAGCAGGGCGGTGCTGGGCTTCTCTAACTAGAACTCGAGGGGCTTTTCCCTGTTTAAATATTTATGGAATAAAAAGGTATTTCTATATTCCTTAATACAAAGAAATGTAGATATTCATAGAATGAACAAGGAGGTGAAAGGTAGGAGCCTGTGTTTTACTACTGTGTGATCGGGGCAGTGTTTCAAAATTGGTTAGAAACATACACGTCTAATATGTTAAGTTGTTCAGTTATTAATGGTAAGTTCTTCACTTAAACTGTAATTTGTTTTTCTCTCTTCATAGATAATCAGGAGATGAAATCGAGAATATTGGTAAGATTAAAAAAGTCAGTGCTGCCGGCGCCGCGGCTCACTAGGCTAATCCTCCGCCTTGCGGCGCCGGCACACCGGGTTCTAGTCCCGGTCGGGGCACCGATCCTGTCCCGGTTGCCCCTCTTCCAGGCCAGCTCTCTGCTGTGGCTAGGGAGTGCAGTGGAGGATGGCCCAAGTCCTTGGGTCCTGCACCCCATGGGAGACCAGGAGAAGCACCTGGCTCCTGCCATCGGAACAGCGCGGTGCGCCGGCCGCAGCGCGCTACCGCGGCGGCCATTGGAGGGTGAACCAACGGCAAAAGGAAGACCTTTCTCTCTGTCTCTCTCTCACTGTCCACTCTGCCTGTCAAAAAAAAAAAAAAAAAAAAAAGTCAATGCTATACAACTGGATAGACAGAAACAGACAATTGGAAAGCAATTATTTTATTTATTTGAAGGATAGCTAGACTAGCTTTACTAGTAAGTAGAAAATGTCAAATAATGGGGTTTTCATTGTTTGCTTGTTGTTTAGCCTGAATGAAAACCCTGGTGGTCCCCAGAGTTGATGGCAGTATTGAGGACTGGTTGTTCTCACACTGCCAATGGGAGGGTACCCTGGTTTGGTTTTCTGCAGGGCAGTGGGTAACCTGGGTGAACACCCAGTGTGCATACCTTGTAGCGGTCAATGATGATCTTAGGAGGCAATCTGGAAGCCATGCAAAGGCTGTGTGAGGCTGCCATCAGAGAAGGGTTCAAAGTAGAACTGGAAACTGCTTACAAGTCCTCTGTAGATAACTGGTCCAGTCGTGGAAATCGATAAAGGTAGCCAGAAGCGTGCTGTGTGTTCTGGTTCCTAGGCGTCAAAATGTTTCCCCTGTATTTTGACCTGGAACAGCAGGTTGCAGGACACTGGGTAGAGTGCCAGCCCATTGCACCTGTGCGTGTGTGTCCATGCCCCCTGCAGTGCTCTGACAGGTGCTCAGCAAACTTCACAAGGGTTTCCTCTGGGTGCCGGGGTTAGAGGAAACGTTGCCTTTGCACTTTCGGTCTTTAATAATGGTAAGTAGGCAGACAGGTTGAAAACAGCATTGGTGTGGCTTGCAGTTCTCTGTGGGGTTTGTGCGAGAGAACGGGATGTGCTTGTGAGGTGTTGACGTGGCTGTGATCGTAGGTGATTAAGGCCGCGGAAGACAGCGCGCTGCAGTATATGAACTTCATGAATGTCATCTTCGCAGCACAGAAGCAGGTGCGTGAGAGCCTTCTGCTGCATGTCTGTGTCATAACGAAGGCATCAGTTTCATTTCCTGATCGATACTCGGAGAGGTCCTGTGACTAACTAGTCTTATTATGCTGCCTATTCTTCTCTTTCTACTTTGGCCCCTGAGACCCTTGAGAATCCAGCTGGCCCCAGAACAGGGCCTGCTGAGCACAGCTGGCACAGTTCCATGGTAGTCATTGCCCCATCTGCTGCAGGACCCCTGGTTTGATGGGTTGCTGCATAAACCTTGCCTCAGTTTCTCGCTACTAAAGGTGTGTAAAGGTGCGATATTTTTGGTCCATAAGTGACTAAAGTCATTTTTATGAATTATGACTCATACATTTTCTTTTTTGATAATTTTTAAAAAGAACAGAAAAGTGCTTCTATAGTCACACACAACACCCCTGGTCTTGGAGGGGCAGCCTGATGTGGTGAAAAGTGTTGGTTTTGGGGACAGGGGAGTGGGTGACAGCCTTACCACCCACTGACTCTGTGACCACAGCCTGGCCAAACCAGGGTGCTTTAGCTCCCAGATTCAGATGAAGTATCTGCCTGCAGTCACACACACTAAGTGACCTGTTCCTTTTTTTTTTTTTTTTTTTTGATAGGCAGAGTGGACAGAGAGAGAGAGACAGAGAGAAAGGTCTTCCTTTTTTCCATTGGTTTACCCCCGAATGGCCACTGCGGCCAGCGCACCGCGCTGATCCGAAGCCAGGAGCCAGATGCTGCTCCTGGTCTCCCACGCGGGTGCAGGGCCCAAGGACTTGGGCCATCCTCCACTGCACTCCCGGGCCACAGCAGAGAGCTGGACTGGAAGAGGAGCAACCAGGACAGAATCTGGCACTCCAACTGGGACTAGAACCTGGGGTGCCAGCACCGCAGGTGGCGGATTAGCCTATTGAGCTGTGGTGCCAGCCAAAGTGACCTGTTCTAAGAGTAGTCTGGCATAGGGCTGGTGTCATGGCGTACTGGGTTAAGCTGTGCCAGCATCCCATATGGGCACCTCTTCAAATCCCAGCTGCTCCACTTCTGATCCAGCTCCCTGCTAATTTACCTGGGAAAGCAGTGGAACATGGCCCAAGTGATTGGGCCTCTGCACCCATGTGGAAGACCTGGAAGAAGCTCCTGGCTCCTGGCTTCGGCCTGGCCCAGCCCTAGCCATTGAGGCCATTTTGGAAATGAGCCATAAGATGGAAGATCTCTCTCTGTCTCTCCCTCACTCTCTCTCTCTCTAATTCTGTATTTCAAATAAATAAATAAATCTTAAGCAAAAAAAAAAAATTAAGGGGTTGGTGCTGTGGTGCAGCAGGTTAAAGCCCTGGCCTGTAGCTCCCGCATCTCATATGGGCACCATTTTGGGTCCCAGCTGCTCCACTTCTGATCCAGCTCCCTGCTGATGGCCTGGGAAAGCAGTAGAGGATGGTCCAGGTCCTTGGGCCCTTGCACCCATGTGGGAGACCTGAAAGAAGCTCCTGGCTCCTGGCTTCAGCCTGGCCTAGCCCCGGCCATCATTTGGGGAATGGACCAGATGATGGAAGATGTCTGTCTCTCTCTCTCTCTCTGTTTCTACCTCTCTTTGTGACTCTGTCTTTCAAATAAAATAAAATAAATCTTAAAAGAAAGAAGATTTAAGACTTCATACTTAAAAAAACACCAAAGAATAGTGGCATATGTAGGCTCAAAGTAATTACTACTGGGGTTGTTCCTTTAATATTTGCAAAATATTCCTTTCAGAATATTTTGATTGATGCCTGCGTTTTAGACACCGATTCAGGACTCCTCCAACAGGTATGTTTTAAGAGAATGCTTGTTATTGGAACTTAGGAAAATCAATTTTATGTTGAGTAAATATTAATATAGATTGGATATATTGAGTTAAGTAAAATATGTCATTAACTAATTTCACCTGTTTGATTCACCTTTTTAAATATGGCTACTAGAAATTATAAATTACACACTCAATATGACTTGCATTGTGTTTCTGTTCCATTTCTGTTCCGTTATATGTGCTTTTTAATCACAAGTTTGGAATTGAATTTTACTTTAACCAGAAAGGAAAAAAACCCAAAATAGAGCTGTAGAGATTATCAGTCTCTTGATAAATGTTTTTTGGCCTTCAGTAATATTATTTCCTAAAAGACCAGTTAAAAGCAAAAAAACTAGAAAACCCATTGAAGGTTCCTGCTGGGGTAGGGGAAGGGAGATGCAAAGGTCTGGTGCTGTCTGTCCTGTTTCTGTGCCTGGTGGTAGGAACGCGGTGTTCACTGTGCCGCTTAAACCTACTCACACTTCCTGTACCTGCTCTGGCGCATACGTTTCAGGGTGAGAAATCAGAGGGCTTGAGTACGTCTCTTGGTTGCACATTTCAGCCTACGTAGTGTTCGTTAGTGCCCGTCTGTCTGTATTTTTGGTACCGGCTTTCCACTCTCCCCATTCCCTCCACTCCCCCCTGAGCGGTCACTGTTCTGCCCTCTCACCTGGGGTCGCGCTCCTCGGCTTCCCCCTGAGTGAAGTATGCAGTTCCCAGCTTTCTGTGTCTGGCGTTTCACTGGATGTAACGTCCTCCTCGGATGTTTGCACGTCCTGGGAAGTGGCCGGAGGTTCTGGCCCTCACGCCCTCCTGGAACATGTCCTCTCTGTGGGCTGGAGGAGTTGGTGGAGAGGCTCCCTGCCCCGGGAAGCTGGGTGTGTGCCGGTGTGCAGGGCCCTTTCTGTGTCTTGCAGGCTTGTGACATCACTGGGGGGCTGTACCTGAAGGTGCCTCAGATGCCGTCCCTCCTGCAGTACCTGCTGGTGAGGAAGCAGCAGCGAGCCGGTCCCCGAGCAGAGTCCCTGGTGGGGCAGCCGTGGGAACAACCCCGCTGGTGCCTCCGAGATTAGCACCTGGCGGGAAGGAAGAGCTGGGTGGCCTTGGAGATTCAGAGCTGCGGCGCGAGGGGGAAGGACTTCAGGTGGTCCGGGCGCTCTGCCGTGTGCACAGTGTCCTGTGCGTGCTGCCGCCCTGTGCCCGTACGGGTAGGAGCTCCGTACGCGCTTCTCAGTGGACGCCAAGGAAACCCTGAGTCAGCATTTCCTTAGTGTTTGCGGTCATCTGTGGTCTGACTTCATTTGCTTTTTCCCATGTTTTAAATAAAAGTTCCTTGCCTTTCCCCGTTACAGTGGGTTTTTCTTCCCGATCAAGATCAGAGATCGCAGTTAATCCTGCCACCCCCAGTTCACGTGGACTACAGGGCTGCTTGCTTCTGTCATCGAAACCTCATTGAAATCGGCTACGTCTGTTCTGTGTGTCTGTCGAGTAAGTTCCTGTGCCTATTGTTGCTGCCGGTCGGGGCAGGAAGTCTCGGACTCTGACGTAACCACCTGCTCTTGGCTTTGCCTTGCAGTATTCTGCAGCTTCAGCCCCATCTGCACCACGTGCGAGTGAGTGTCTGAGGCGGCGTGGGCGGCTCAGCCTTCCGAGACTCAGAGCGTTAACTCATGGTTCCTCTCCGTGTCATTGCAGGACAGCCTTTAAGATCTCTCTGCCTCCCATGCTGAAGGCCAAGAAAAAGAAACTGAAGGTGTCTGCATGACAACGTTCTCCCTTCTCAGTAGAGACCGTGTGGCAGAGCCTTTGTTGGGGAGACTCCAATAAAAACACAGCCGGGGTCATCCTTAACGTCGGAGTTTCTTACAGGAAGGGTTTGCACGGCGTCCCTCGCAGCCTGTGCTTCCGGGGTACTCGTTTGCTGGAGGGGATTACTCTGACTCTGCTCACAGGTGGAGGAAAGCTCAGCTGGTGACATGTTTTAATGGCTGCTCATTGTGAAAGCCCATTCCGACGGGGGCTTCAGGACCCACGGCCCACACGGAGGGCCTTCCTGGGACATGGACAGTGGGCGAAGTCTGAACACAGCTTTGGGACAAGGGCCATTGCTAGAGTGACTGCATCCATCAGGATAGGACGTCTCTCTCTGGAGACAGCAGTTAGCTTCCGCAGGTGTCCTGGCTGAGGTTCAGCGTAGATCCAGCAGACGTTTATCCGGAGTCTGGTGTCCGTGGTCCAAGCAGGCCCACAGCCCATCACGGAATAAGCAGAAACTCTGATTTTGGGTGGCAAAGGGGAACAGGTGTGGAGGCCTGGTAGCAAATTTTCCTTCAAAAACAGTTGTGTGCAGAGTTTGTTCATAAAAGCTGACCCGTGGGTTCTGAGGGAGTTTGTTGGGAAAAATAGATTCTGTTAAGTGTGTCCCCAGGTGGAATTCTGTCCTTTTGTAGTGGAGAAACCACACATTCCTGGTGGAAAACTGTTCTTTAGAAGCCTTGAACTGAATACTGAAAACTTTCATAAGTTTAAAAGTTCCTTGTAATTTCAACAATAAAAATTTATTTTACTACTTAATAATTTTCCCTGGATTTATTTAAAGTCCTTTTAAGTTCCAATATAGTTTAGGAAGGATTTTAGGGAATAGTGGATGATTTTGGTTTGTTTTGAAAAGTATGATGACAAAAACCCATTTGTATACAAAACTTTTATATGTAAATAAGATTTAAGTTTTCTCTTTATACCACTTCAGTAACTGGGGTTTGGTGAGATATTTTGAGGTAGATTTTGTATTCTAGAGTTGCAGTCTTATTAACAAATACAAGGATTTTGGTGATCATTTTGCAAGTGTTTGTTAATCCTTGAGCTAAAGCATCCATCTTTTAAAAATATAATATTTCATACACTAAGAGAATGAGAATCACTGTTGGACGTCTAGGAAATAAATCATTGCATGTCTAACAGGTGAATAATTTCAACAAACCAGTAAGGCTTTGGTAGTTTTTCATTTAAAATGTTTTATATACTTGCTTAATTTTTTTTTAAGACTGACTTATTTGAAAGGCAGAGTTTCAGAGAGAGAGGGAGAGACAGAGATCTTCCATGTGCTGGTTCGCTTCCCAGATGAAGAGTTCCGTCCAGGTTTCCCATGGGGGTGCAGGCACCCAAAGACTTGGGCCTTCTTCCATTGTCTTCCCAGGCGCATTAGCAGGAAGTTGGGTTGAAGGTGGAGCAGCCGGGACTCGAACTGGGATGCCAGCATTGCAGCGGTGGCCCAACCCCCTGCACCACAATGCTGGCTCCATTTGTTTTGTTTTTGTTTTTAACATGATAAATTAAAAAAATAATTTTCTTTATTTGAAAGACAGACAGAGCTCTCTCCCACTAGTTTACTTCCCAAATGCCTGCGAACTCAATCCGGATCTCCCACACTGGTGCAGGAACCTGACTACTTGAGCTTTCATTGCCGCCTCCCAGGGACCGCATTAACCAGGAGCCGGAGCCAGGAGCCCAAGGCAGGCCTCTGGTGTGGGATGCAGGTGCCTGACCGCATGTGTTCACTGCTAGGCTCAGCTCCTGCCCCCAAGTTTTATATTTTTAACTGTTGTGTTTATGATGTATTTTATATAATAATTTAAGTTTTCATATTTGGTTGAATTGTTTCCTCTTACTCATTGTTTATGTCATGCCCATTCAACTCTTTTTCAAATATGCGCTTTTCTTTTCTCCTTTTTTAAAGATTTGTGTATTTTGAAGGCAAAGTTACAGAGAGACAGGGAGAGACAGTGAGCAAGTGAACATCCATCTGCTGTTTTACTCCCCAAAAGGCTGTAATGGCTGGGGCTGGACTGAGCTGGAGCCAGGAGCTTCATCTGGGTCTCCCACGTGGGTGCAGGGGCCCGAGTATGTGGGCCGTGTGCCACTGCTTTCCCGGGAGCATTACCCAGGAACTGGATCAGAAGTGGAGTAGCCAGGACTTGACTCAGCGCCCTTGTGGAATGCTGGTGTTGCAAGCAGCAGCTTTACCTGCTACACCTATTTTTTTATAGAGTGGACAGTGAGAGAGAGAGCACAGAGAGAAAGTTCTTCCTTCTGTTGGTTCACCCCCCACCCCCCAAATGGCTGCTATGGCTGTCACGCTGTGTTGATCTGAAGCCAGGAGCCAGGTGCTTCTTCCTGGTCTCCCATGTGGGTGCAGGGGCCCAAGCACTTGGGCCATCCTCCACTGCCTTCCTGGGCCACAGCAGAGAGCTGGACTGGAAGAGGAGCAACTGGGACAGAACCAGCACCCAACCGGGCCTAGAACCCGGAGTGCCAGTGCTGCAGGCGGAGGATTAGCCTAGTGAGCCGCGGCACTGGCTTTTTTTTTTTTTTTTAAGATCTATATGTTTGTTTGAAAGGCAGAGTTACAGAGAGGCAGAGGCAGAGAGAGAGGTCTTCCATCCGATGGTTCACTCCCCAGATGGCTGCAAAGGCCAGAACTGTGCCGATCCAGAGCCAGGAACTGCCTCCCGGTCTCCCATGTAGGAGCGGGGTCTAAGGACTTAAGCCATCTTCTGCTTTCCCAGGCCATAGCAGGGAGCTGGATTGGAAGTGGAGCAGCCAGGACTCAACCTGCGCCCATGTGGGATGCTAGCAGTTTACCCGCTATGCCACAGCACCGGCCCCACACCTATGTTTTATAATAGAATTGAACCTCTCCCCCTCCCAGATTAATTTTCTTCCATTTGCTCTTTTGTCTTTTTAATTTTTAACTTATTTGAATGTCAGAGAGAGAGAGAGAGAGAGAGAGATGCTCCCATCTTGGTTCATGCATGCATTCTGCCTTGCTGGTCAGCATGCTGCGCCAATCCACAGCTCTGGATTACCGGGTCCAAACCCGGTCGTCTGCTAGGCTGGACTTCTGTTCCCATGAGACTAAATAGACTCGACCGTGTCCAGCTGTCACAAACCGTCCTGCACAAACTCGGCGTCTTACGGGAGCCTCTCTGTGAAATGTGTGGGAGGGGGATACCCAGGCTGGGCTTAGGGAGGCTTCCTTTCTCAGACTTGACAAGATTGACAGTTTGGCCACGCCAACCTAATCTGCGATTCACCCTCCCAAGGTGCCCACTGGAGCCCCAGCTGCCCGGTTCCAATCCAGCTCCCCGCTGATGCACCTGGGAAGGCAGCCCAAGGCCTTGGGCCCCTGCACCCATGTGGGAGGCCTGGGTGGAGCTCCCGGCTTTGAGCTGGCCCAGCCCTGGCTGTTAAGCTATTTGGGGAAATAAACCAATGAATGCAAGATCTGTTTCCCTCTCTTTCTGTTGGTCTTTCAAATGAATCGCCTTAAAAATGGGTGCAGTAGCTTAGGTCACTGCTTGGTTGCCCCCATCCCATACTGGATTGCTGGTTTGCCAATACTCCGCTTTCAGTCCGGCTCCCCTGGGAGACACCAGATGGTGGCTCGGGTGCTTAGGTCCACGCGCACCACGTGGGAAATCCGGAGGAGCCCTGGTTCCTGGCTTCCTCCTGGCTGCTGCAAGGCCTTTGACAAACAAGGGGTCAGCCTTTCGGAGCCCTTTCAGGAGGCTGGGTTTCTATCAGCACAGTGGGGGCCGGCGCCGTGGCGGTGCTGATCCCATCTGGGCGCTGGCCTGAGTCCCGGCTGCCCACCTGCCCCGTCCCTTCCCATCCAGTGCCCAGCTAGCGGCCTGGGAAAGCAGTGGGGGACGGCCCAGGCGCTTGGGCCCTGCACCTGCTCGGCCGCTGCGGCCGTTTGGGGAGTGAACCGGTGGATAGAAGACCCTGTAACTGCAGCTAAAATAAATCTTTTTTTATAAAAAAGAATAACGGTGACAGACACCATTTGGCGTTCACTGTTGGCCACGGCGCTAAGCACCACGCGCGGGACTTAAGGAAATTCACGGGGACTGGAACGACCTCTGCGGCTTCCCGGGCACCGGCCCGCTCCTCACGTCAGACATCGTGACGGAGCGCTCTCACGTCAGACGTCGTCACGGGGCGCTCCTCACGTCAGACGTGGTCACGGAGCGCTCCTCACGTCAGACGTCGTGACGGAGCGCTCCTCACGTCAGACAGCGTCACGGAGCGCTCCTCACGTCAGACAGCGTCACGGAGCGCTCCTCACGTCAGACGTGGTCACGGAGCGCTCCTCACGTCAGACAGCGTGACGGAGCGCTCCTCACGTCAGACAGCGTGACGGAGCGCTCCTCACGTCAGACGTCGTCACGGAGCGCTCCTCACGTCAGACGTGGTCACGGAGCGCTCCTCACGTCAGACGTCGTCACGGAGCGCTCCTCACGTCAGACAGCGTCACGGAGCGCTCCTCACGTCAGACGTGGTCACGGAGCGCTCCTCACGTCAGACAGCGTCACGGAGCGCTCCTCACGTCAGACAGCGTCACGGAGCGCTCCTCACGTCAGACGTGGTCACGGAGCGCTCCTCACGTCAGACGTGGTCACGGAGCGCTCCTCACGTCAGACGTGGTCACGGAGCGCTCCTCACGTCAGACGTGGTCACGGAGCGCTCCTCACGTCAGACGTGGTCACGGAGCGCTCCTCACGTCAGACAGCGTGACGGAGCGCTCCTCACGTCAGACGTCGTCACGGAGCGCTCCTCACGTCAGACAGCGTCACGGAGCGCTCCTCACGTCAGACAGCGTCACGGAGCGCTCCTCACGTCAGACAGCGTGACGGAGCGCTCCTCACGTCAGACGTCGTCACGGAGCGCTCCTCACGTCAGACGTGGTCACGGAGCGCTCCTCACGTCAGACATCGGCCTGACCCCAGGAGCCTTCACTTCATCGAATCTGAGGCCTCGAGAGGTGGCGCGCCCTGGTGGGCGTGGCCGGGGCGTTGAGCCCGGCTCAGGGGCGGGCTGTTTCTCCGTTGGCCCAATCACGGGGCGCTGCTTCTGCCAGCCGGAAGTCGATTGGTGGTTGCCATAGCTCCTGGCGTGCGCTTGACAAGATGGCGGCGCCCGGGCGGCGGCGGCCGTGTCTTCGCCGCCGGGTTCTTCCCTGCTTGTGAGCGTCGCGGCCCATGAAGCCCCAGGCATGGGCTTTCCGCCGCCGCCCCCTCTCCTCCTGGGGCTCCTTGTTCTGCAGGGAGCACTGAGGCCGCTGCGGGGGGACCTGGGTGTGTACCGCGGCGCGGAGGCTGAGGAGGCCGGGCTGCGGGCCGGGGCCGGGCTGCCGCGGGTCCCGGGAGCCTGGGCGCCCTGGCCAGTGACCCCTGGCCGTCCCTTTCCTTCCCCTCCAGTTTTCATCCCGTCTTTGATCCGAATGTCCGGCCCTGCGGTCAGCGCGACCCTGGTCGGAGGCACCGAGGATGTGGCCGTGACCCTGGCCGCGCTGCAGGCCGAGGCGGGTAAAGAGGCCGAGGGCCCCGGCTCTGCCCACGCGCGGGGAGGAAGCGTGGGACCGGTGCTGAGGGCGCCCCGGGAGCCGGGCGCACGCTGGGCGCGGCAGTGGCGGAGCCCCCTGCCGAGGGCCACACACGGGGTCCCGCGGCGGGGACTGCTGGCCGCTGGCTTGAGCGTGGTCCTCTGCGCTTCTCCCCGCCAGGAATGCTGCCGGGCCCGGCCTGCGGATCGCCGCCCAGCAACGAGACGGCCGCCTGGAGCCTGACCACGACCCCGGCTGTGGTGAGGGTGCGCTGGCCGGGCAGGGCGCGGCGTTCTCCGTGCTCTGAATGTGGGGAAACTGGAAGGGCACCCGTCCAGCCCGGGGCTGGGGGACCCGGCCGTGCCCTTGTCACAGCCCGAGGCCCGCGTCTTCCCCGCGAGACGGCCAGTTCTCAGATGGGCCTGGTGCTGTAGGAAGCTCTCGAGCCACCGATGGTGCCCAGCTTGGAGCCGTGTGTCCTCTCGGCGCCAGGCCTCCACCCTGGCGCCAGGCCTCCACCCGCTGCACTTGGGCCCAAGGAAGAACATCCCCGGGTCCGGGGGCGCAGGGGACAGCCCCGGAGGACGATGGGGAAACCAGGAAGATGCTAGCTGAATTAGACTGTGGGTAGCGTTTGTGCCAGACGGCGCATCACCAGAGGCTCAGGGAGGCGTGGGAGCGAGGTCCGTGGTCCTAGGCAGCAGCCCCAGGCTGAGGCTGCTTCCCTGCTGTTTTCCGAGAGGCACCCCTACAAGTGCTGGGGTCCCCTGGCTCTGAAGGCACAGCGGTCTGTCTCTTCCAGGACTCGTTGGAGGTGACGGTCAGATGGAAGGGAGGCCCGTGTTCCTCCTGGGAGACAGAGCCCTTCCCCGAGTCCCCGTGCCTGGTGCAGACCCTCCTGGTGTCGGCGGCTCACAACGCCACCTGCTTAGCACACGTGCTCATCCTGGTGGAGATCTACGCCAACTCTTCCCTGACGCCACACGCATCAGGCAAGGATCCCGTGAGCCGTTATCGTGGGTGTCCTGGTGTGGTCTCATTGCCGAGGTTTTCACTGGATTGTTTGGTTAAGGTTTGTTTTATCTTGCTCCACTGCTAGCATCTTTGTAAGCTGTCTTAAATCCTTTTTGGGAGTAGGTAAAATTTGTTTCCATGAGTTGAACCCATGGCTGTTTTTTTTTTTTTTTTTTTTTTAATTAAGGTTGCCTTTTTTTTTTTCTTTTCTTTTTTTTTTTAATTTTTTTAATTTTTGACAGGCAGAGTGGACAGTGAGAGAGAGACAGAGAGAAAGGTCTTCCTTTTGCCGTTGGTTCACCCTCCAAAGGCCGCCGCGGTAGGCGCGCTGCGGCCGGCGCACCACGCTGTTCCGATGGCAGGAGCCAGGTGCTTCTCCTGGTCTCCCATGGGGTGCAGGGCCCAAGCACTTGGGCCATCCTCCACTGCACTCCCTGGCCACAGCAGAGAGCTGGCCTGGAAGAGGGGCAACCAGGACAGGATCGGTGCCCCGACCGGGACTAGAACCCGGTGTGCCGGCGCCGCAAGGCGGAGGATTAGCCTGTTGAGCCACGGCGCCGGCCGTAAGGTTGCCTTTTTTAAAAAAAAGATTTATTTTATTTATTTGAAAGACAGAATTACAGAGAGAGGTAGAGAGAGAAAGGTCTTCCGTCTGCTGGTTCATTCCCCAAACAGCCGCAACGGCTGGAGCTGCGCTGATCCAAAGGAAAGAGTCAGGAGCTTTTTCTGGGTCTCCCACATGGGTGCAGAGGCCTAAAGACTTGGGCCATCTTCCACTGCTTTCCCAGGCCATAGCAGAGAGCTGGATCGGAAGAGGAGCAGCTGGGACTAGAACTGGCTCCCATATGGGATGCCGGTACTTCAGACCAGGGCATTAATCTGCTGTGCCACAGCGCTGGCCCCAATGTTGCCTTTTTGTTTAAAAAGGAAAATATTATTTGTTTGAAAGGCACAAATAGAAGTAGAGCGCGCGAGAGAGATGGTCCACCTGCTAGTTCACTCCCCACATGGCCACAATAGTCAGCCTGAAGCTAGGAGCAGGAGCCTCTTCTGGGTCTCCTATGCGGGTGCAGGGGCCCAAGTACTTCGCCATCTTCTGCTGCTTTCCCAGGTGCATTAGCAGGGAGCTGGATGGGAAGTGGAGCAGCCGAAATTCAAACCTGTGTCCATGTGGTCTGCGGGCAGTGCAGGCGGAGGCTTTACCTCGCATGCCAAATGCCAGCCCCCTAGCTCTGTTTTAAGAAGAAAAAAATAAAAAATGAAGATTCCTGAGGTTATAGAAAAACACTAGGTTTTCAGTGAAAACTTTTGACTTATCATTCCCCTTCTTTGAGTAAGTCTGCTGATTAGGCTTAGAGAAACATGTATTCCTTCCCTAAAAAACAAAAAACAAGCAAGAAACCCACGATACCACACTAACGTGATTCCGGAGTTTGTAGTTTTTGAAGATTATGCAGCTCCGAGATTGTTCATTTGAGCACAGGTAGGGTCACCTCGTTCATTTCACAGCCGCACGGTAGACTACATGTGGATGTGTGTACGTCCCGTTGCTTAGTTAACCAGTCTCTTATGTTGGCTGGGCTCTTAACTCCTTTCTGGCTTTTGGTGCTGGGACCCGTGCTCCAGAAATGTGCACACGTGTGTGCTCCTGGACGTGAGAACATGTTGTGCATCGGCCTCCCTCTCAGGTAACCGCTAAGAGCAGAGGCACGTCCATCTAAGGAGACCCGTGTAGGGAAGAACCCCTAGGTGGCATCCCTCGCCCCATCCCCATGGCCTCCTGCTGCTTGAGGAGGGCTAGGAGGAGACAGGCCAGGCCCACTCAGCTGCCGGCGGTGCCCTCAGCACACTGCCTGGGGAGAGCGCGAGAGCAGTTCTTCAGTGAGAAAGGCAGGTGCAGGGAGCCACAAACAGCCTGACATCTTTTGTCAAAAAGGAGGCAGAAATCAAAGCACCTATCTGTGGGTATAAGTGAACTGTGGAAGCTGATAACCAGCATACCCCAGCCAGGCTGGGGGCGATGTGAGGGCAGAGAGGGGCTGAGTGAGAGTGAGGACTTTACTTTTTAAATATCATCTTAATTTTTTTTTTTTTGGGGGGTGGTGTAAGCAAAATGCTAGATTTATTTTTTCCTGAAAACCATTTTATTTAGAAACTGGGGAAATGGTGAGGGGTTCTGGCATGTGAAGAGTACCTGGATGATGGACGCTCTGCTTAGATCTGTTGCAAGGCACACGATCAGTGAGAGCAGGTGTCGGGGAACGATACCGTAATGATGCTCCTCCCCCAAAGGGAACCTCTTTAATGTTCACCCAGAGTCTTCTGTCTACCCTGCTGACTCCCATCTCACCTGTGTGACTCTTAAACAGGCTGTTGGAAATGAGAGGGGGTGGCACCAGCATTTATTCAGCACCTACTGTATGTAAGGTCGTTTGCACACCTTGTCTTGTTTAATTCCTGCGCTGGTCAGGGGAGTTCAAGAGGGAGCATGGAGGCTCAGGCAGGTCTGTACCTTGCCCAGGGTTGACCAGAGCGAACATTCTGGAATTCAAAGTGTTCCACCTCCAAAGCCGGAACTTTCCCAGCTGAGTTCTCATCTGTCTTACAGAAAAGGCAATTTCTGGTTTTCCTTTTATTTTTTAAAAAAAGCTTTATTTATTTATTTATTTTAAATATTCATTTTGTTTATTTGAATGACAGAGTTACAGAGAGAGGTAGAGCCAGAGAGCGAGCAAGGTCTTCCATCTGCTGGTTCACTCCCCAGATGACCACAACAGCCAGAGCTGAGCTGATCTGAAGCCAGGAGCCTTTTCCAGGTCTCCCACATGGGTGCAGAGGTCCTTTCTACTGCCTTCCCAGGGCCTCGAACTGGCGCCCGTATAGGATGCTGGTGCTGCAGGCTGGGGCCTTAACCCACTGCACCAGAGTGCTGGCCCCAAGATTTATTTATTTATTTGAAAGTCAGAGTTACAGACAGAGAGGGAGAGAGATATCGTCTGGTTCACTCTCCAGATGGCCACAGTGGCCGGAGCTGGGCCATGCTGAAGCTGGGAGCTAGGAATTTCATCTGGGTCTTCCACCTGGGTGCAGGGGCCCAAGACTTGGGCCATTGTCTGCTGCTTTCCCAGGCACATTAACATGGAGCTGGATGGGAAGTGGAGCAGTTGGGTCTCTTAACTGGTGCCCACATGGGATGCTGGCATTGCAGGCCGAGCTGTAACCTGCTGTGCCATAGTTTCGGTCCCTCTTCAGTGGCTTCTTACCTGGGCCATCTCCCTTGGATGCTGTGGGCTTGTATTTTTCTCTGCTCCAGGTGCCCTCCTGGGTTCCCAAGACGAATCCGTCATGGTGTCTACTCCTTTCCGGTCACATGATCTATTTACCTGTCTCTCCTCCCTGAGAGTGAGGGATCCTCAGGGAAGAGCAAGATGGAGGTGTCAAGGACAGGCGGAGTGGGGCCAGGGGTTTCCACAGCAAAGGGATATGGCATACCTTGTATTTTTAGAAAGACCTTTGTGACTCTCAATTCAGAGAGGGGAGACCCCAAGGGGGCGGATGCTTCAGACTGGCTGGAATAGTTAATTTCTTGCAAGCTAAAATCCCCTGACGTTCTCCCTTCGACTTAATTTCCCTCATCCTTGCAGCAGAATCTGCTGTGAAGATTTGGGTTTGTGGTCTGGGAGGGACTTGACACTGGGGATGTAGTATAGTGAAGTAGGAGCTTGTGGCCAGGTGGGTTCCGGACAAGCTAAAATGTCACCAAGGCTTCGGTTTGGTCAGCTAAAAAGAGGTAATGAATTTGAAGGAGTAGATGCTTAATGTCATTCTGTGTTATGAAAAGGGATATTCAGTGTTTTGAAAAATAGAACTAGTGCCATGCATTTATCTGAACTTACAACTTTTCATCAGCCAGTCAACCGTGACTTCTTCAGTTCATCGTAACCGGCGTGTTTTCTTGGATGCGGGTTTTTCTGGGAGCAGTAGATGCGGTAGACACAGTAGTTAATGGGGTCAATACAGGACTCAGATGTGGTTCATGCGTAGTTTGTGAAATTCTTTATCGTGGGATGTTTGGAACTGGTGAGGGGAAATGCAGCGTCTTGCGTCCCCGCTCAGTGCGGAGGACGTGACAATGCGCTGTCCGAGGTTCATGGCTGAACTTTTCTATTCTGTATGCTTTGCAGAGAATGTGACTGTTATTCCCAACCAAGTGTATCAGCCCCTGGGGCCTTGTCCTTGTAATTTGACAGCCGGGGCCTGTGACATCCGCTGCTGTTGTGACCAGGTACGTTCACTACCGAGTACAAAGGTTACAGGGGCACAGTACCCACAGTTCCCTGTCAGTAGCTGTTTATTGGGTGGTCTTTCAAAACTGGGATTGGATTTCGTGTTGCACATTGCTTTCCCATTGAGTGTTTAGTCTCGTTAATAGAAGGAAAAAACCTATCTTTGGGTGAAGCCAAGATTGTGAAGATTAAACTTACACTGAGAGGCTGATTTGAATATTATTTATTTACAAGCCTTTAGGAAACATAAAAGGAAGGAAATACGGTTTTTCAATGATTTGTAGAATTGTGCAGCTGTCACGACCATCTAATTTTAGAATTTTTCCTATACCCCCAACAAGAACCCTGTACCTGTTTGCAGTCACCTTTGTTCCCCCGTTAGCACCTGTGCCCCCATGCCCAGGTCCTCTGGTTCCCCCTGTTAGCACCTGTGCCCCCATGTCCTGTCCTCTGGTTCCCCCTGTTAGCACCTGTGCCCCCATGTCCTGTCCTCTGGTTCCCCCTGTTAGCACCTGTGCCCCCATGTCCTGGTCTCTGGTTCCCCCTGTTAGCACCTGTGCCCCCATGTCCTGTCCTCTGGTTCCCCCTGTTAGCACCTGTGCCCCATGTCCTGTCCTCTGGTTCCCCCTGTTAGCACCTGTGCCCCCATGTCCTGTCCTCTGGTTCCCCCTGTTAGCACCTGTGCCCCCATGTCCTGTCCTCTGGTTCCCCCTGTTAGCACCTGTGCCCCCATGTCCTGTCCTCTGGTTCCCCCTGTTAGCACCTGTGCCCCCATGTCCTGGTCTCTGGTTCCCCCTGTTAGCACCTGTGCCCCCATGTCCTGGTCTCTGGTTCCCCCTGTTAGCACCTGTGCCCCCATGTCCTGTCCTCTGGTTCCCCCTGTTAGCACCTGTGCCCCCATGTGCTGGTCTCTGGTTCCCCCTGTTAGCACCTGTGCCCCCACGTCCTGTCCTCTGGTTCCCCCTGTTAGCACCTGTGCCCCCACGTCCTGTCCTCTGGTTCCCCCTGTTAGCACCTGTGCACCCATGCCCTGTCCTCTGGTTCCCCCTGTTAGCACCTGTGCCCCCATGTCCTGTCCTCTGGTTCCCCCTGTTAGCACCTGTGCCCCCATGTCCTGGTCTCTGGTTCCCCCTGTTAGCACCTGTGCCCTCATGTCCTGTCTCTGGTTCCCCCTGTTAGCACCTGTGCCCCCATGTCCTGGTCTCTGGTTCCCCCCTGTTAGCACCTGTGCCCCATGTCCTGTCCTCTGATTCCCCCTGTTAGCACCTGTGCCCCATGTCCTGTCCTCTGGTTCCCCCTGTTAGCACCTGTGCCCCCATGCCCTGTCCTCTGGTTCCCCCTGTTAGCACCTGTGCCCCCATGCCCTGTCCTCTGGTTCCCCCTGTTAGCACCTGTGCCCCCATGTCCTGTCCTCTGGTTCCCCCTGTTAGCACCTGTGCCCCCATGCCCTGTCCTCTGGTTCCCCCTGTTAGCACCTGTGCCCCCATGTCCTGTCCTCTGGTTCCCCCTGTTAGCACCTGTGCCCCCATGCCCTGTCCTCTGGTTCCCCCTGTTAGCACCTGTGCCCCCATGTCCTGGTCTCTGATTCCCCCGTTAGCACCTGTGCCCCCATGTGCTGGTCTCTGGTTCCCCGTTAGCACCTGTGCCCCCATGTCCTGTCCTCTGGTTCCCCCTGTTAGCACCTGTGCCCCCATGTCCTGTCCTCTGGTTCCCCCTGTTAGCACCTGTGCCCCCATGCCCTGTCCTCTGGTTCCCCCTGTTAGCACCTGTGCCCCCATGTCCTGTCCTCTGGTTCCCCCTGTTAGCACCTGTGCCCCATGTCCTGTCCTCTGATTCCCCCTGTTAGCACCTGTGCCCCCATGTCCTGTCCTCTGGTTCCCCCTGTTAGCACCTGTGCCCCCATGCCCTGTCCTCTGGTTCCCCCTGTTAGCACCTGTGCCCCCATGTCCTGGTCTCTGATTCCCCCGTTAGCACCTGTGCCCCCATGTGCTGGTCTCTGGTTCCCCGTTAGCACCTGTGCCCCCATGTCCTGTCCTCTGGTTCCCCCTGTTAGCACCTGTGCCCCCATGTCCTGTCCTCTGGTTCCCCCTGTTAGCACCTGTGCCCCCATGCCCTGTCCTCTGGTTCCCCCTGTTAGCACCTGTGCCCCCATGTCCTGTCCTCTGGTTCCCCCTGTTAGCACCTGTGCCCCATGTCCTGTCCTCTGATTCCCCCTGTTAGCACCTGTGCCCCCATGTCCTGTCCTCTGGTTCCCCCTGTTAGCACCTGTGCCCCCATGTCCTGGTCTCTGGTTCCCCCTGTTAGCACCTGTGCCCCCATGTCCTGTCCTCTGGTTCCCCCTGTTAGCACCTGTGCCCCCATGTCCTGTCCTCTGGTTCCCCCTGTTAGCACCTGTGCCCCATGTCCTGTCCTCTGGTTCCCCCTGTTAGCACCTGTGCCCCCATGTCCTGGTCTCTGGTTCCCCCTGTTAGCACCTGTGCTCCCATGTCCTGTCCTCTGGTTCCCCCTGTTAGCACCTGTGCCCCCATGCCCAGGTCCTCTGGTTCCCCCTGTTAGCACCTGTGCCCCCATGTCCTGTCCTCTGGTTCCCCCTGTTAGCACCTGTGCCCCCATGCCCTGTCCTCTGGTTCCCCCTGTTAGCACCTGTGCCCCCATGTCCTGGTCTCTGGTTCCCCCTGTTAGCACCTGTGCCCCCATGTCCTGGTCTCTGGTTCCCCCTGTTAGCACCTGTGCCCCCATCCCTGGTCCTCTGGTTCCCCCTGTTAGCACCTGTGCCCCCATGTGCTGGTCTCTGGTTCCCCCTGTTAGCACCTGTGCCCCCATGTCCTGTCCTCTGGTTCCCCCTGTTAGCACCTGTGCCCCCACGTCCTGTCCTCTGGTTCCCCCTGTTAGCACCTGTGCCCCCATGTCCTGTCCTCTGGTTCCCCCTGTTAGCACCTGTGCCCCCATGCCCTGTCCTCTGGTTCCCCCTGTTAGCACCTGTGCCCCCATGTCCTGTCCTCTGGTTCCCCCTGTTAGCACCTGTGCCCTCATGTCCTGTCTCTGGTTCCCCCTGTTAGCACCTGTGCCCCCATGTCCTGGTCTCTGGTTCCCCCCTGTTAGCACCTGTGCCCCATGTCCTGTCCTCTGATTCCCCCTGTTAGCACCTGTGCCCCATGTCCTGTCCTCTGGTTCCCCCTGTTAGCACCTGTGCCCCCATGCCCTGTCCTCTGGTTCCCCCTGTTAGCACCTGTGCCCCCATGCCCTGTCCTCTGGTTCCCCCTGTTAGCACCTGTGCCCCCATGCCCTGTCCTCTGATTCCCCCTGTTAGCACCTGTGCCCCATGTCCTGTCCTCTGGTTCCCCCTGTTAGCACCTGTGCCCCCATGCCCTGTCCTTTGGTTCCCCCTGTTAGCACCTGTGCCCCCATGTCCTGTCCTCTGGTTCCCCCTGTTAGCACCAGTGCCCCATGTCCTGTCCTCTGGTTCCCCCTGTTAGCACCTGTGCCCCCATGCCCTGTCCTCTGGTTCCCCCTGTTAGCACCTGTGCCCCCATGTCCTGGTCCTCTCATCTCCACTGCTTTCTCAAGCACATTAACAGGGAGTTGGATCAGAAGTGGAGCAGCTGGGACTCCAGCTGGTGCCCATGCGGGATGCTGGCGCTGCAGGCAGAGGCTTGGCCTTCTGTGCCACAGTGCCAGCCCCATATCCGCTTGTCTGCTCAAGGACGTTTGCGTTGTTTTCACTGTGGCTGTCGTGAGCAATGCTGCCGTGAGCCTGGTGTGCAGTGCTTGTGTGGCTGTCTCTGTCTGTTTCTCTTGGGTACAGACCCCGGAAGGAATGGCGGATCCACTGGGTGGCTGTGTTTAACCTTTTTGGGGAACTGTTCTCCAAAGCTCTTGCACCACTGTCTGTCCCCTCCAGCAGTTCCTGTGAGTTGCAGTTTCTCCGTGTCCTCAGTGCTGTTGGTGTCTGGTGTTGGGTTAGGTTATAGCATCCCCGCAAGTGTGAAGTAGAATTTCGTTGTGATTTTTATTTGTATTTCTCTAGTGGCAATGGTGTTGAACTTTTTGTGTGCTTACTGTGTTTTGTGTATCTTTGGAGAAAGGTCTGTTCAGAGCATTTGCAAACTTACTTGTTTGTTTATTTAAAGGCAGAGTTTCAGAGAGAGAGAGAGAGAGAGAGGGAGAGACAGAGAGAGGTCTTCCATCTGCTGGTTCACTCCCCAAGTGGCCACAATGGCCAGGACTGGGCCAGGCTGAAACTAGGAGCCTGAAACTCCATCCGAGTCTCCCATGTGGGTGCAGGGGTCCAGATACTTGGCCCATCTTCCATTGCTTTCCCAGAGCATTAGCAGGGAGCTGGATCAGAAGCAGAGCAGCAGGGACTCAACTGGTGCCCACAAGGGGTGCCGATGTCCAAAGTAGTGGTTTAACCTGCGGAGCCACAGTGCTGGCCCAGCTGTTCACTTTCTTGTTGGTGTTTTTTAAAACCCAGATTTTTTTTTTTTTTTTTGACAGGCAGAGTGGACAGTGAGAGAGAGAGAGACAGAGAGAAAGGTCTTCCTTTGCCGTTGGTTCACCCTCCAATGGCCGCCGTGGTTGGCGCGCTGCGGCCGGCGCACCGCGCTGATCCGATGGCAGGAGCCAGGTGCTTCTCCTGGTCTCCCATGGGGTGCAGGGCCCAAGCACTTGGGCCATCCTCCACTGCACTCCCTGGCCACAGCAGAGAGCTGGCCTGGAAGAGGGGCAACCGGGACAGGATCGGTGCCCCGACCGGGACTAGAACCCGGTGTGCCGGCGCCGCAAGGTGGAGGATTAGCCTAGTGAGCCGCGGCGCCGGCCCAGATTTTTTAATATGATGAAATCTAGATGTTTCTTTTGTTGCTCTGTGCTTCTGGTGTCATATTTTAGAAACTGTTGCCTAATCCCAGGATGGGTAGGTATTTTTAAGTTCTTACTTTGGTTGGAGAGGAATGCAGATGGAATGAAGCACACTTGCTGGTACCTGAATCACTCTGTGTTTGGATGAGTGCAGTCACACGTGGTTGGGGTTTTCACGCCCCCACTAGGGGAACAAATATTTATCTATTTATTTTTATTTTTTATATATATTTTTTATTTTTTTGACAGGCAGAGTAGACAGTGAGAGAGAGAGAAAGAGAGAAAGGTCTTCCTTTTGCCATTGGTTCACCCTCCAATGGCTGCCGCGGCTGGCATGCTGTGGCCGGCGCACCACGCTGATCCGAAGCCAGGAGCCAGGTGCTTCTCCTGGTCTCCCACGGGGTGCAGGGCCCAAGCACTTGGGCCATCCTCCACTGCCCTCCCGGGCCACAGCAGAGAGCTGGCCTGGAAGAGGGGCAACCAGGACAGAATCCGGTGCCCCAACCAGGACTAGAACCTGGGGTGCTGGCGCCACAGGTGGAGGATTAGCCTATTGAGCCACGGCGCCGGCCACAAATATTTATTTTTTAAACTGACAAGCTGTAGCTACTTAATGTATACAGTCTGGTGTGTGTGGAGGTAAGTGCACCCAGGAACCCATCACCACAATCCGTACCGTAGCTTGTCTGTCACCTCCACATTTCCTCCCACTCCTTTGTTGCTGTTTTATTTCCTTTTGTGATAGAAGCACTCAACGTAGGATCTACCCTCTTAGCAACGTTTTAAGTGTGCTGCCGTGGTTGGTTTTATAGACTAGGAATGGAGAGAGTAGGGTGTGTGTTAATGCGAGCCCACATCGCCCCCACGCCGGCCCACCTGGTGTTTTTCAGGTGCCTTTCGCTGACTGACACGTGTGTACTGCAGCACCAGCCCCGGCCCCACTGGGATTCCCTGCCCAGTGACATCGTCAGCTCACCGCACCTGTCACTTAGGACACAATTTTTTGTTCAAATTGCTCTTGTTTAAAACGGTAGAACGGGGGCGAGCATTTGGGCCAGTGGCTAAGACGCCGCCATCCTGCATCAGACTGCCTGGGTTGGACACCCACATCTGGCTCCGCCTCCAGCTTCCTGCTGACCGTGGGAGTCAGCTGTGGTAGCACAGTTGGCTGAGTTCCTGCCATCCACGTGGGAGGCCTGGGTTGAGTGTCCAACTCCTGGCTTCACCCCGGCCCAGCCTGGGCTCTCACTGCACTTGGGGAGTGGACCAGGAGTTGGAAACTCTCCATGTCTCTCTCAAGTAAATAAACTAAAACAAAATTTAGGGGCTGGTGTTGTGGCACAGTGGGTGAAGCTGCCACCTGTGATGCCGGCACCCCACATCAGAGTGCCAGTTCAGGTCCCAGCTGCTCCACTTCTGACCCAGCTCCCTGCTAATGGCCTGAGAAAAGCAATAGAAGATGGCTCAAGCGCTTAGCCCCCTGCACCCACACAGAAGAGCCAGATGGAGCTCCGGTCTCCTGGCTTCAGCCTGGACTAGCCTGGGCTATGGTGGCCATTTAGGGAGTGAACCAATGGTTGGAAGATGCCCATCTCTCCCTCCATATCACTCTGCCTTTTAAATAAATAAAAATCTTGGGCTGGCGCTGCGGCTCAATAGGCTAATCCTCCGCCTTGCGGTGCTGGCACCCCGGGTTCTAGTCCCAGTCAGGGCACCGGATTCTGTCCCGGTTGCCCCTCTTCCAGGCCAGCTCTCTGCTGTGGCCCGGGAGGGCAGTGGAGGATGGCCCAAGTGCTTGGGCCCTGCACCCCATGGGAGACCAGGAGAAGCACCTGGCTCCTGGCTTCGGATCAGCGCGGTGCGCCGGCCGCAGCGTGCCTACCGCGGCGGCCATTGGAGGGTGAACCAACGGCAAAAGGAAGACCTTTCTCTCTGTCTCTCTCTCTCACTGTCCACTCTGCCTGTCAAAAAAAAAAAAAAAAATCAAAAAAATTTAACCACCTGCGCCCCCCCCCCCCCCCCCCCCAGTTAAACAAGCCAGCAGATCACTGTTGTACCCTCAGCAGGTGAAGGATTGAGGCCGTGTTGTAAGTTTTCAGTCTCGCCATCCTTTGTGAAACCGGGCAGGTGTGGATGAGTAGGTAAATGGTGAGTGAATGGGTTGTGTTGCCCGGCACTGTGGCGTAGGAACTCTGCCCAAGCTCTGAATGTCCTTAGGCTTCTCTGGGCTGCGTGTCCTCTGTTGGAGTCCCCATTTGGGGTCTGCTCTGTTCCTTTATGTGGGGCACCTCTCAGGCTCCCAGCAAGCTGGGGTTCCCTTGAAGGCTTCACGTTTGTTAGGGGGTCTGTGAAGGAAATTCTGGAACTGGTGAAAGCACTGTGAGATGACACAGATGCTGTTTATCCGTGCTGGCCTGCCGGGAGGCCCAGGGAAGGCCTTGCCTGCTCACTGCCGCTCTTCTCTGCTTCCAGGAGTGCTCGGCGGAGGTCCGGGAGCTGTTCGGGCAGTCCTGTCTCAGCGGTGTTTTCGGCGGGGACGTCAGTCCTCTCTTTGACCAGCTCTGCTCCGCTGGGTCGGCACAGCAGGTCCCGGACTGGTTTCCCTTGCTCTGTGTGCAGTCGCCCTTGGCCAATTCGCCCTTCCTCGGCTACTTCTATCACGGCTCTGTGTAAGTGCCCAGGGCAGCACTCTGCAGCCCCACTAGCCGCTCGTCCCTCTGGCCATGTTTTTCTCAGTGCCTCTCCAGGGGGTCCTCGCGTTGAGGATTCGCTTCTAGATTTCCGTCAGCAGCTCGATTTGCGTGAAGTATTTGAGGGAATTGGGCCTCACTGAGAGTGAGTGGACCGACGACACACACAGCTGGTCCGTGACTCTCTCGGGCAGGGGCTCCTGGGTCTGTAACCTTCCGCGCTGTTGGGATTTCCGTATCTGCAAACATGAAGGGCGGACAGGAGAGCCGTGTTTTAGCAGGTGACTCCTGGAAGTGTCAGTCAAAGTCCGTCTCACTGATTCGCAGCTCCCAGAGACCCCACGCTGCCTCGCAAGTGCATCTGCACACTGAGCCAAAAGACTCCTCGCACTTTGGTTACAAACAAGGAGACGCCATCGTGACTCTGGATAAGGCATACCTTACCGTTCCACAGGTAAGGGTGGCCACTGTCTTTGTTTATCTGAAAGAGCCACAGAGAGAGGGAGAGAGGTTCTAGAGAGGGGGAGAGAGGTAGAGATGGAGCTTCTGTATGCTGGTTCATGCCCCTGATGCTCACAACAGCCGAGGCTGGGCAAAGCCAGGAGCTCCATCCAGATCTCCTGTCTGGGTGGCAGGGACTGAAATCCTTGAGCCACCACCTGCTGCCTTCCCAGTGTGTGCGTTTGATCCTGGAAACCGAATCAAAATCAGAGGCAGGGCTGGATCCCAGGCACTGTGATAGGTGGTGCGTGTCCCCAGTGGCGGCTTCATGTCTAGTCCTCTTTGTTTTTATTAGGTAATATTTGCTGTGACTCCTCAGTCAGTGGCTTCCATGCCTTGATTAGCAAATTCATTGAGTATTCTACTCAGGCTGGTCAGTCTGTCAGTGATCTAGGCAGTAGGTTTCAGCAGTAGGAGCAGGCAACAGGAAGGACAGTGGTAAGACTCCCTGACTTGTTGCTGTGGCCGGCAGAGAGGCCGTAGCTGCCAGGTTTGTCCCCTACCCCAGGTGTCCCTGGCCGGCAGAGAGGCCGTAGCTGTGGGTTCGTCCCCTACCCCCAGGTGTCCCTGGCCGGCAGAGAGGCCGTAGCTGTGGGTTTGTCCCCTACCCCCAGGTGTCCCTGGCCGGCAGAGAGGCCGTAGCTGTGGGTTTGTCCCCTACCCCAGGTGTCCCTGGCCGGCCAGTGTATGCAGAATGCCCCAGTGGCGTTCCTGCAGAATTTTGATGTCAGATGCACCACCCATCTGGAAGCATACCAAGAGCGAGATGGAACCATCAACATGAAGATAAGGAATGGGACCGTAGGAGGTATGTTCCGTCAGTTTGGAAACAGTAGGGTGGAGTAGGATGCTGTGAGCACATCGGTCACTTCTGGCTGACTGAGGAAGGTGTTCTCCTTGGGAAAAGCTCCACGCCGTAGAGGGCGTCGTGTTTATCAGTGCTTCTTTATTCTTTTTTATTATTTTATTTTTATTTTCATTTTTTGACAGGCAGAGTTAGAGAGAGAGAGAGAGACAAAGGTCTTCCTTTTTCCGTTGGTTCATCCCGCAAGTGGCCGCCACTTCCAGTGCACTGTGCTGATCCGAAGCCAGGAGGCAGGTGCTTCCTCCTGGTCTCCCATGCGGGTGCAGGGCCCAAGCACTTGGGCCATCCTCCACTGCACTCCCGGGCCACAGCAGAGAGATGGACTGGAAGAGGAGCAACCAGGACAGAATCTGGCGTCCTGACTGGGTCTAGAACCCGAGGTGCTGGCGCACAGGCGGAGGATTAGCCTAGTGAGCCGTGGCGCCGGCCTGTCAGTGCTTTTTTAAAGGTTGAAGCAAGGTTCATGTGACGTCAGAGTGCACAGCTCAGTGGCACTGGCGGCATGCACAGTGTTGTGCAGCCATCACCTCTGTCCAGCCCAGAGGAAGCTGCGGCCTGAACCGCCACCCTCGTTCTCCCCTGCGCTCGGACCCACCCCTGGATTGCCTGTTCTGGACATCTCACACCAGCGGAGGCACCCTCTGTGTGGCCTTTGTGTCTTTGGCTTAGCGTCATGGTTTTGCGGTTCCTCTGTGTGGTAGCACGGGTCAATGTTTCATCCCACCGACGGTGGAGTCAGAGCGGGCGCGTGGCCAGGCCACATGGTATTTGTCTGTCTGTCAGCTGGTGGGTGTTTGGTGTCTCCACCTTTTGGCTCTCACGGACAGTGGCGCTGTGAACACCGCAGGCAGCTTGCGTGTGGACAGTGTCTTCATTTCCCTTGGCGGGACACACAGGGATGCACCTGCCATGCCAAGTGCTAACATGGTGTCTTGAGGGACCCACAGACTGTTTGCCGCTCCCACCGGTGCTGTGCTCCTGTGGGTTCTCGGGAGGGAGGCGTGCCAGGTTATTGTCTCCAACTTTAGGGTTTTCCCCCTCGCCATGACTGATGGTGGAGGGGAGTTTCCCAGTTGGCACACGGGGTAGGCGCAGCGGCCGTATTTGCCTGGTCAGCTTTCCTCTGGTCACACAGGCTGTGTGGTCCCCAGGAAGTTCATGTCTGTTTCCTTTTAGGCATAGTTACTCCAAAAGTAACCTACGAGGAAGCAACTGACCTGGGCAAATACATCAGCACTACAGGTATTTTCGTGTTACACTTTCATGTCCCTTCTACAGGAGGGTGTGGGTCCCTTCCTACAAGCACCATACGTAGTGGAAGACATAGAGTTGGTTCATGCTAGTCAGAAGGCATCGCAGTAGCACCGTCTCTTCTTTGTCCTGTGTGTCCTGCTTGCTTGAGACTCGCTCCCATGACCTTGAGCCGGCTCCTTTGCAGGCCTTGGGCGTTTGTCACATCATTAAGGGATTCTTTAGGACAGGATGTTTTTACTTCTTGCTTTCTTAGATTATTAGCCTTTGTAATTGTGATGCAGTCACATGGGTTACAGTTGGCTGACATCACCAGGGCTTTGTTTTCAATGCTGGGTACTATTTACTTTTCAAGGTGTTCGAATTCCCCAGTGTACCCCTTACTTCGTCAGGTGTCAGTAGAGCTGGGGGCACCTCGCTGGCCCCTGCTGGGAGGGGAGGCCTCTGAAATCCCACAGGCCTCTCCCTGAGGGTGCGCTCTGTGCCACATCTCAGCTGGGTGCTAGGAAGGGGACGGATCTCACCGAGGACGCTGTGGTGGGATAGAGAGGCTGGGCACTGCCGCTTCCTTCACAGACGTGCTGCGCTAGGGAGCTGGGGAGAGGCAGGCGGTGGCCGGTGCCCAGGCAGACGTGAGCTCCGGGAGGGCCTCTCGTTTCTGAATGTGTTCTTATACTTGCAGAAACACTCTTAGGTAACGGGTCCGCCCCCAGAAACGTGACCGTGGAAGAGCATTACGTCTTCAGATGGAACAACAATACAATCAGTGAAGTGAACGTTAGAGTCATTAGGGCGGAAGTCAGTGCCTCCTGGAAAGGTAACTCTGGTGGCAGCGCGAGACGCCTCTGTTTATTTCTTTCTTCAAGATTCTCGTCGTTATGATACATAAAACTAAGAGCCATCTCTGGTGTCTTTTTATGATGAATCAAAGAGGCAGCATTTTGTGTGTGTGTGTCAAAATGAAATTTTAAGGTAAATAAAGTAGGACCACGGGGGACTCTTCCCTTCCGAGTGGAGTAGCGCACACTGTGTTTTTGTTTTGTTTTGTTTCTAGGAACCATGACACAGAGGTTTACAGTGCAGTTTTTAAGTTATAACAGTGGCGGCGAGAAGGAATATTCTGGAAATCCAGGTGAGACGGTGGCCTCTGGTGTGAAGAGATGTTGAGGTCCATGTAGAGTTTGTTCACAATACTCATTTTCCATGAACTTAAAATCTTTTTTAAAACTTTTACTTATTAAAGAGCATGTGCGAGAGAGGATGCAGGCGAGTGTATGCCCATCCATTGGTTCGCTCCCCAAATGCCTTACAGCTGGGTCTGGGCTGAGGCTGGAACGGGGGCTGGGAACACAGTCCTCCGAGGGTGGCAGCCTCCCATGGTGCCCGCCAGCAGGAAGCTGGAGTCAGGGATGGAACCCAAGTGCTCTGACGTGAGCTGCAGGCATCTTAACTGCGAGGCTAAATGCCTGCCCCTGAATCACTACATACGACGTCAAACAAAGCCATGCAGAAGAAGAGCTTCTTTAAAAACAACCTTCATTAGCTCCTTCAGCACTAATCACTGCCTGATTAAGAACGGTAAAAGTGGGGGAGGGGTGTGGCACAGGTTAAGCCGCAGCTTTGTGAGGCTGGCGTCCCACATCAGAGTGCTGGTCCGAGTCCAAGTCCAGGCTGCCCTGGTTGCAATGCAGCTTCTTGCTCATGTGTCTGGGAAGGCAGCAGAAGACGGCCCAAGTGCTCTGGCCCCTGCCACCCCTGTCACCCCTGTGGGAGACCAGTATTGAGCTCCTGGCTCCTGGCTTCCACTTGGCTGTTGTGGCCATTTGGTGGTGGTGGTGAACCCGTGGAGATGTGAACTCTGTCTCCCTCTGTCATTCTGCCTTTCAAATAAATAAGTAAATAAATACATCTTAAAAAAAAAGAATAAAAAAAGAATTAAAAGAATATTAAAAGGGGGAATGCGTAGGCCATCTACCTAGTGGTTGAGATGCAGCTGGAATGCCCCCGTCCCATGTTGGGTCCAGAACACACCTATGACGCCTGACTTAAGCTTCCTGCTGACGTCTTCCACTGCCTTCCCGGGTGTGTTAGCCGGAAGCTGGGTTGGTGGCGGAGTAGCTGGTACCCCAGCCTGCACTCCAGTGTGGAACGCCAGCCTTGCGTGTGGAAGCTGAGGATAACCGTGTCTGGGAGGAAAGGTGTTGATTCTCGCTTGCTGTGTTTGTCTAGGTTACCAGCTTGGCAGGCCTGTCCGGGCTCTGAACACCGACAGGCTAAATAATGTCACGAGTTTATACGTCTGGCAGCCAGGTAATTGGTTAGCCGCCCTGTGAGCTAGAATTAGGAGCATTGCCGTGTTTGGATCAAGTCATCAGTTCCCTGAAAGCGCAGCAGACTCGGGCAGGGGCGGGTGGCGGTTTTCCGTGCTTTTGCAGTTGTCTTGGCTTTAAGGAACGTTCCCGTTGTTTGCACCTGGAGTGCTGGTTATCAGAAAGAGATGACTCAGCAGGAGACTGTCCCGAGAGTCCCTTGTCGTCACCGCCTGTAGCCTCGCGTGGTGCTGGCTGGGGCATGAGAGTAGCTTCACCTTGAGTGGTGGGAAGTCTGTGCATCGGTGGGAAGCAGCCACATCTTCCAGAGGCCCTCGGGGTCATGTTCAGAGGAAACCCTGGTCGTGGTCCTGGAACGTGGTACAGGAAGGACCAGAGCAACAGTGATGTCAGTTTTCAAAATCTGGGAACTTGATTTCTACTCATTCTTTTCTCTGTCAATAGAAACTTTGGAACGAGCCTTTTACTCAGCAAAAGCAAAGAGATGATAATTTTTTCCTGTTACAGCTGGAAGGGGTTTGTGTACGTCGGCGACTTTGAGACCCATTTTATTTGGAGAAGATGCGTCGTCTGGGTGCCTGTTAGAAGTCGGGATCCGTGAGAACTGTACCGCGCTCCGGTGAGTGTGTCACTGGTGAGCTGTCCGCGTCCTGAATGGCTGATTAAAGTTAACTCACTGCACACATGAGGAGGACGACGTGAATACGAATGAACACTTTGTAAAAGTTGGGCCAGTGTTTGGCCTAGCGGTTAAGGCGCTGTTTGGGATGCTGGCATGCTGTACTGGAGTGCCTGGGTTCAAGTCCCAGCTCTGTCTCCAATTCCACCTTCCTGCTAATGTGCACCCTGGCAGGCAGAAGGTGATGGCTCAAGTGGGCTCCCTACCTGGTGGGAGACCTGGATGGAGTTCCCAACTCCTGGCTTTGGCCTGGACTAGCCCTGAGTGTTGTGGGCATCTGGGGAGTGTAACAATGAATAGATCTTTCTCTGTCAGTCTCTCTCTGTCGCTGCCTTTCCAATAAACTAAAAATTTAAAAAATATAAAAATGATAGTGAATAAACAGGAACTTGTGCTAGAGTTGATTCAATGTCAGTGTGGAGGAAACAGTCCTCGTTCCTGGGGCTGAAGCCGTTTTAGTCATTAAAAAAAGTCCTTGAATTGTTTCTACTTGGTCTTCCAACCTGTCTCTTCCCATTCTCTCTCTCTTTCTCTCTCATTTTTTGTTTATATGTTTATTAAAGATTTATTTATTTACTTGACAGAATACAGAGATAGGGAGAGACAGAGAGAAATCTTCCATCTGCTGATTCACTCCCCAAATGGCTACAATAGCCTGGGCTGGGCCCAGCAGAAGCCAGGATCCTGGAACTCCATCTGGGCCTCCCACATGGGTGGCAGGGCCCACACACTTGGGCCATCTTCTGCTGCTTTCCCAGGCACATTAGCAGGGGGCTGAATAGGAAGTAGAGCACCTGGGACTTGAACCTGCACCCATATAGGATGCTAGTGTTGCAGGCAGTGGCTTAACCTGCTATACCACAATGTGGGGTCCCCTTTCTCTCTCTCTCTCTCTCTCAGATTTATTTATTTGAAAGGCAGAATTACAGAGAGGCAGAGGCAAAGAGAGAGGTCTTCCATCTGCTGGTTCATTCCCCAAACAGCCGCAATGGCTGGAGCTGTGCTGATCTGAAGCCAGGAGCCAGCAGCTTCTTCTGGGTCTCCTACAGGTGCAAGGGCCCAAGGACTTGGGCCGTCTTCTGCTTTCCCAGGCCACAGCAGTGAGCTGGATTGGAAGCACAGCAGCTTGGACTCAAGCCAGCACCCACATGGGATGCTAGCACTGCAGGTGGAGGCTTTACCAGCTACGCCGCAGCGCCGCCCCTCCCTTCCCTTATTTTAAAATCTTGTTCATGTATTTGAGAAGCAGCGAGATTGACAGATATAGATAATACAGGAAAGGAGGGAGGTCCAGTTCCAGTCCTGAGTCTTCACTAAATTTTCCGACTCAGGTTCCTTTCAAGCACAGTTGGACACTGACTGTTAAGGACTTCTGGGCCAGACCTGCTAACCACGAGCTGTGAATTGTCTTACTCTCTTGTAGGGAGAATGTTGTTGAAAGACTAAGTTCACTAATACAAGCAACGCATGTGGCAACAAGAGGCAACTCTGACTACAGCGACCTCAGTGATGGCTGGCTTGAGATCATACGTAAGTCAGAGCTGCACGTGTGTGTCCCTGTGTGTGCTGGTCCTGCAGTCGTGCTGTTGGAGCCCGAGCCCAGAGGCTGCCTTTCTGTGGTCCAGACAGGAAGTGCTTTCCGTCTTTCACCTCTTTTTGTGGTGCTGTTTTTGTTTGTTATAACCTTGTTGTTTGTATTCATTTTATTTGAAAGGCAGAGAAATAGAGAAATTTTACTTGAGAAACAGAGAAATAGAGAGAAAGAGAGAGATCTTCCACCCACTGGTTCACTCGCTAAATGCTTACAGCAGCCAAGGCTGGGCAGGTCGAAGCCAGGAGCCTGAAGCTCCATCAGGGCCTGGCTTGTGGGTGGCAGGGACCCAGCTCTCGGAGCCGTCACATCCCCAGGGGTGCACCTTAGTAGGAAGCTGGATGGGAAGTGGAGTAGCCGGGACCAGAAACAGAATACAGAGATCCCAAGCAGCCTCTTAACCACAGCACCAAATGCCTGCCGAGCCTTTTTTTCTTTTTTCTTTTTTTTTTAAAGTTAATTGATTTATGTCAAAGAGTTAGAGAGAGAAAGACAGATACAGAGGTCTTCCGGCTGCTGGTTCACTCCCCAAATGACTGCAGTGGCTAGGGCTGTGCCAGGTCCATGGCAGGATCCAGGAGCTTCTTCCTAGGCCTCCCACAAGGGTGCAGGGGCCCAGGGACTTGGGCTATCCTCCACTGCTTTCCTAGGAGCATTAGCAGGGGGCTGGATCAGAAGTGGAACAGCTGGGACTTGAACCAACACCCATATGGGATGCCAGAACTGCAGGCCGTGTCTTAACCTGGTGTGCCACAGTGCTGGCGTCTTTTTTGGCTTGGAGAACCCGCACCGCTGTCCGGCTCTGGGAGGGCTCCCAGGCAGCCCTGTGTTGACCCAGCCCCTACTCAGGGCATGAGGCCCAGAGTTCTGTTGTCTTCTGCAAACAGGCTCTGCCTCTAGGCCAGTGAGGCAGGCACATAACAACCCCTGGAGGAGGGAGGGACTCGGTCAAGGCATCGGAGAAGGACGAACTGTGGGACTAAGGTGCCACGCAGAGCCCAGCGTGGCCAGGCCTGAGGTCAGAGGTGCTGGCATCTCATCATGGCTTAGCAAAGAGCAGCTGTGAGCCCAGTTAATCAGCAGACGAGAGGTGACATTGACCTGTGTGTGTCAAAGACCAGGAACTTAGGTGCGCTAAGGAAGGTGTCACCGACCTTCAAGAAACCTGAGGGTCGCCTCGGCGCCTGCCACGGCCTCCTGTCGTCGGCCCCGCTGGCTTCTCCCGCTTGTGCCCAGTCCTCCGGGTGGCTGAAGATGAATTCCCTTCAGCCCCGTGCTCTGCCAGCAGTGTTGCTTGTTGTGCCAAGACATTAGGAAGTCACGTTCCTGGTATTCAGGTGCATACCAAGCGAGGTGCTAAATGTCTGGGTTGTTGCCGCGACACCTCCCTGTGCATCCCACTCTTGCCGCGGTCACGTGCGTGTCTGTGGAAAGGCAGGGGACTGCTGCGGGGAGCGCGGAGCTGAGCCGTGCTGTGTCGCATCTTGACGCCTGTCGGGCCTTTGACAGTCCCAGTGGCTGATTTAGGAAACACTTCGAGCACGCTGACCCGTGGCCCTGCCAGTTTCCAGGGGTCGCATGGCTAGGGGGTGAGAGGTGGCCAGAACCTGGTAGAGGCTGCGGTCTCATTCGGGGGATTCCCTTCTCAGCCTTTCGCTGTCACAACACCGGAGGAGAAAAGCCTGACTTGACCTGTCTGTAGGTGTGGACGCCCCCGGTGCAGGTGCGGACCCGCCCACCAGCGCCAGCGGCCTCTGCCTGGACGTCCCCGCCCAGCTGAGTGTGCGCATCCTCATCGCAGAGGCTGGCGCGGTGCAGGGGCTCATCCAGCAGGAGATACTCGGCGTGGAGACCAGGTACGAGCACGTCTCGGAGCAGCGGGGAGGGGGTCCGGGGCGGGCGCAGGGAGAACCGGAGACGCCGACCCAGAGTCCAGTTGTTCAGAGGGGTCCAGGGGCGGGCGCAGGGAGAACCGGAGACGCCGACCGAGAGTCCAGTTGTTCAGAGGGGTCCAGGGGAGGGCGCAGGGAGAACCGGAGATGCCGACCGAGAGTCCAGTTGTTCAGAGGGGTCCAGGGGAGGGCGCAGGGAGAACCGGAGACGCCGACCCAGAGTCCAGTTGTTCAGAGGGGTCCAGGGGCGGGCGCAGGGAGAACCGGAGACGCCGACCCAGAGTCCGGTTGTTCAGAGGGGTCCAGGGGCGGGCGCAGGGAGAACCGGAGACGTCGACCCAGAGTCCGGTTGTTCAGAGGGGTCCAGGGGAGGGCGCAGGGAGAACCGGAGACGCCGACCGAGAGTCCGGTTGTTCAGAGGGGTCCAGGGGAGGGTGCAGGGAGAACCGGAGACGCCGACCGAGAGTCCGGTTGTTCAGAGGGGTCCAGGGGCGGGCGCAGGGAGAACCGGAGACGCCGACCCAGAGTCCGGTTGTTCAGAGGGGTCCAGGGGCGGGCGCAGGGAGAACCGGAGACGCCGACCGAGAGTCCGGTTGTTCAGAGGGGTCCAGGGGCGGGCGCAGGGAGAACCGGAGACGCCGACCGAGAGTCCGGTTGTTCAGAGGGGTCCAGGGGCGGGCGCAGGGAGAACCGGAGACGCCGACCCAGAGTCCGGTTGTTCAGAGGGGTCCAGGGGCGGGCGCAGGGAGAACCGGAGATGCCGACCGAGAGTCCGGTTGTTCAGAGGGGTCCAGGGGCGGGCGCAGGGAGAACCGGAGACGCCGACCCAGAGTCCGGTTGTTCAGAGGGGTCCAGGGGCGGGCGCAGGGAGAACCGGAGACGCCGACCGAGAGTCCGGTTGTTCAGAGGGGTCCAGGGGCGGGCGCAGGGAGAACCGGAGACGCCGACCGAGAGTCCGGTTGTTCAGAGGGGTCCAGGGGCGGGCGCAGGGAGAACCGGAGACGCCGACCCAGAGTCCGGTTGTTCAGAGGGGTCCAGGGGCGGGCGCAGGGAGAACCGGAGATGCCGACCGAGAGTCCGGTTGTTCAGAGGGGTCCAGGGGCGGGCGCAGGGAGAACCGGAGACGCCGACCGAGAGTCCGGTTGTTCAGAGGGGTCCAGGGGCGGGCGCAGGGAGAACCGGAGATGCCAACTGAGAGTCCGATTGTTTGACAGTTGTTAGTTAGCAGGACGACTGTGTGGAATTGTGTTTACAGAGGAATCTTTTTTTTTTTTTTTCAAAGTTTTATTTATGTATTTGAAAGGCAGAGTTACAGAGAGGTAGAGAGAGGCAGAGAGAGAGAGAGAGAGAGGTCTCCATCCACTGGTTCACTCCCCAAATGGCTGCAATGGCTGGAGCTGAACTGATCTGAAGCCAGGAGCCTGGAGCTTCTTCTGGATCTCCCATATGGGTGGCAGGGGCTCAAGCTCTTGGGCCATTTTTTGCTGCTTTCCCAGGCCATTAGCAAGGAGCTGGATTGGATGTGGAGCGGCCGTATGGGATGCCAGCACGCAGGCGGTGGCTTTACCCACAATGCTGCAGCGCCGGCCCCAGAGGAAGCCTCACGGCCCTCGCAAAGCTGAGTGGCGGAGGTGACTGGGGCTCCGTGGTGCCGAGCACATCGTGAAATCCATGCCGGTGCCTGGCACGCTGCTCAGGGGACACTGCCCGGTGGTGGAGGCAGATAGGCAGGTTCCAGTGAGGGGCTCCCACTTTTGGGCTCCCTGTGGCCTCGGGAGCTATCTGAGCTCTCCGCGCTGCAGTCTCCTCACGGTAAGGCGGGAGTAGGGCCCGTGTGTCAACCCCTCCCCGCTTGTGAGTGGAGGGCCCCAGGCCACACTGACTGGAGCAGAAGGGACGTTGTTGGTGCAGGTTTGGGAGAGCACACCTGCAGCAGTTCCTGGGTGGCCAGGCCTTTTTGTCACCATCTCTTGGCTGCTCTTCCCTCTGGTTTGGCTTCGTTCTCCTCAGCACACGGCAAAGACACATGCCAGCAAGTCCAGGTGCCATCGATGGAGCCTCTTCTTCCATCTGTCCCTAAACCACCTGGGCAAATCTTTCCTGGTGCATCTGGGTCACATGGGCCTTTCTGACGCAAACACTGTGGCCGGATGATAGACCGCTCTGATTGGCGGGATTCAGGTGCCGGGCCCAGACGTGGATCGAGGCCGGTGCCTTCTGGTCTACGGAACTGAGAGTGGGCAAGGGTGTCCCCCACGGAAACACTGGGTGCAGTTTCCAGAAGGAAAGAGAAGGGCTGCGATGCTGGGTGGGCAGAGGTAACGGATGGCAGCCATCGGAGGGCTGGCCGCAGGGGATCTGCACCCACGACTGTTACTGTTATGTTGTTGAGACAAGGGACTCGGAGCACCTCAGTAGGCCAAGCTGACTGGACAGCAGCAGGGCTGGAGCTGGGTGCGGGGTTCCCTAGGGGCTCCCGAAGCTCTTCGCTCTCTTGGGTCTGTCTGAAAACTGACGTGAAAGGTCATACCAGGTCCCCAGGAGTTCATGGAAAATGCATGTCGCCGAAAACTGATGCATGGGATCTGAAGACTGTTTTGCACCCAAATAAACTTCTAATCCATATTCCCTTGGGTGTTTTGAAGCCCTCGGTACTTGGTGTTCTTGGCAGGCTAGAAACGAAGGGTGCTGAGTGGCCGGCGTGACCTTTCCCTCCCAGGTTCTCCACGGTGAACTGGCAGTACCAGTGTGGCCTGACCTGTGAGGACAAGGCCGGCCTCCTCCCCCTCGGCGTGTCAGTCCGATTCATTAAGATACCCGCGCAGCCACCCCGCCCTCTGACAAGGTAACACGGCCGCTGACCCAGCTGGCCGGGGAGTATGCACTCAGAAGTAGAAGGCCTGTGCTTTAGTCGAGTCTCCGTGCTTTCCACCTGTCGTAACCTTTCAAAACGTTTCAGATTCCAGATCAACTTTACAGAGTACGACTGTACCAGAAACGAGGTGTGCTGGCCACAACTTCTATATCCACTGACCGGGTATTATCAAGGTAGGACAAATCGGGTTTCTGGGGTGGTTACCGACTACGTTATGTCAGTTAAAAAATTTAAAAAGTCCTGTGTAAATGCCAGGGAATGGAGAGAGGTTGTAAAGAACTTAGTGGTCATGTTGCCTCTTAGCGTCGTCACTCTGCGTGGCTTGGTTCTCCCTGGGTGATGGTAAGGAGCCGAGGACTGACGTCGCTCGGTTGTGCCCACTGTCTTTCAGGGGAGCCGTACTCTCAGTGCGTGGCCAAGGGCTTGCTGCTGGCCTCGTTCCTCCTGCTGGCCGCCTTCCTCAGTAACCCCTGCACCAGAATATGCCAGGCCTGACCCCGCAGAGACCACAGGCCTTTCCCCAAGTGCGTGCCTCTGCAAACTTTAATAAATGAGACGTTTATTTAGCCGAAAGTGTGTGAAGTGTCCCGTGACTGACGGCCGCACGCGGTCCAGCCGCCCGGATGCTCCCTGCTGCCTGCACCCAGTGAAATGCAGGAGAGGTAGCCGCGGGAATCTACCACAGCAGACCCCAGGAGCTGCCCCGCCCCCCGGGGACCCCACCTCCGGCCAGTGCAGCCCCTGGGAGGCGGGGGTGGGGGCTCCGGGAACTGGGCTCCAGACTTCGGCGTAAAGCCTCAGAGGCGCACATCACCCCGCCGCTGAGCGTGGGGAAAGGATCCCGCGAAGCAGCCAGCCGTGAAGAGGAGCGAGGATGGCGGGGCTCCTGCCCGCCAGGCACCCCGGTCCCGGCCCGCCAGGCGCTTCACTCCCCGGCCCTCCAGGCGCTCTGGTCCCTGGCCCGCCAGGCGCTCTGGTCCCTGCCTGCCAGGCGCATCACTCCCCGGCGGGCCAGGTGCACCGGTCCCTGGCGAGGGGCTGGCAGGGTGGGGGGTGGGCGTTCAAGCCCCGCCCCGGGGGAACCACGTGGCCCTCCCCTGCCAGTCTTCTCTGTGCCAGGTGATCGTTTAGTCGCGGTAGCAGAAGGATCTTGCACACCGTCGGTAATCCGAATTTGCAAAGTGATTCTCTTCCCTTAATGGCGAGCGCCCCGCCCCCGCGCGGCCGCCGCCGCCTGTGCGCCGCTCAACCCAACTCCGCGCGTCCATTGGTCGGCCGGCGGGGGGCGGGGCGCGGGGGCGGAACCGGAACCGGCCGCGGCTCGGGGGCGGGGCCTGGCTGGCGGCGGCGGCGGCGGCGGCGGCGGCGGCGGGAGCGCGGCCGCGGTGGCAGGACCCGGGCCGGTCCCGCAGCCCGGCGCCCCATGCTGCGCGGCAGCGGCCAGGCCGCAGGAAGAGGCCGAGGCCGGGCCGTGCCGGCTGAGCGCGCGGCGGGCCCGCCATGGGGTCCCTGTTCCGGAGCGAGCCCATGTGCCTGGCGCAGCTCTTCCTGCAGTCGGGCACGGCCTACGAGTGCCTCAGCGCGCTGGGCGAGAAGGGCCTGGTCCAGTTCCGAGACGTGAGTGTCCGCAGGCCGTGGGGGCGCGCCGTGCTCCCATGTCCCGGACGGGGACGCCGAGGCCCCAGCCTGCCGGCCTGAGCTTCCGCGGCCGGGGTCTCCCCGGGGTGGGGGGCGCCGAGCCGCGCGGACAGCGAACCCCGTGGCGTCCCCGTGGGGTAGTGGTGGGCGCTTCGCGGGAGCAGAGGGCACCGAAGCGGGGAGACGGGTCCCGCCTTCGGGAGCCGCGGCCGGGGACTGGCGGGGTCGTCGGGCCGGCCCGGGGGACAGGGGCCCTCGCGGTGGGGAGCGAGCTGGGCAGCGGCCGGGGGAGAGGCCTCCGCCCCGCGTGTTGGTGGAGGGAGCTGTGTGCCCAGCAGGCAGCAGCCAAGGCTCCGCGGGCGCAGGCCCCTGCCTGCCTGGGCCCCGCCTGGGTCCCCTCGGCCGTCGTAGGGCGCTCGCTTGTTGAGTGGCTGAACAAGCCTGGACTGGGTGCCTGCTGCGCTGGGGACCAGCTGGTGCGCAGGGCGGCCCCAGCCCCCGGGTTCTTGGAGCTCAGCGCCTGGCAGGAGGCAGGGAGGGGGCTGATGCTCTGGCCTCCGCCTTCCCAGGGGGAGCACCCTGCCCAAGATCTGGCGTCCCGGGGTGACTCGAGGCGTGGGGGAGGCGGCCCGGGCTCTTCCTGGTTCCTGGAGCTGGTTGGCCTGGCCGCCCGCAGGTGCCGCGCTCAGCCGAGCAGGGCAGGGGTAGATCCGAGAGATCCCAGCAGGTGCTCCGGTTGCCGGGTGCCAGCCTAGGTGCAGGGCATTGGGGTCCAGAGGAAGCTGAAGCCAGAATGCTGTGCCCGGCTCTTCCTTGCGGGGGTCCACGGGCTCGGTGCCTCCCTCCCGCTCTCTCTGGTTCAGCCCCTCTTGCTGGCTTGGCTCTGGGGAAGGGGGCGGGTGACAGCTAGGGGTAAGCCCTGGGAAGACAGGTGCCAGGCGCTCGCTCCGCTGGCCAGCTCATCTCACGCCTGGAGCTGCTGGAGGGGGAGGACGCACGCGGGGATATCGGTGCCGGTGGTGCCAGGGCCCGGGATCTCCATTAAATGCCTGTCTCAGATGCATCTCTGTGGAAATGTGTTTGATACTGTAGGCCTTCAAAAGGGGAAACAAACAAACAAACAAACAAACACAAAACTGTAACTTAACTGTAAAAGAAGCCCCACAGCTGGGAGGCCGTGTATGTGAGCTGCGACGGTGGCCAGCGTCAGCGCCACCATCCCCTCATCAGGAAGCCCCTGGGTGTGGGACGTGCTGTGCAGTTAGCGTTAACTCTGCTGCGGGAGCAGGGGAAACGGACCCTGGCGGCCGCATCGCTTCCCTTCCCGTCCTTACTCTGCAGGTAGGGGAGCGTCTCAGGGGCTCGGAAGTGGTGGCTTTATCTGACCTCCAGAAGGGAATGAGACGCTGACAAACAGAAGTGAAATTGGAATTATCTTCTGCTTAATTCTTAAAAAAAACAAACTGAACAAGAACTGAGACTGGGAGCTCCCACTTCCCTGGTCCTTGGAGGACCTTCCTGCCGAGCGGTTGTCTGAGTGTCTCTGAGGGTCCCCAGGACGAGCCCTGGGCGGAATGAAGACAGAGCCTTGTGTTGAATGCTTCTCAGCAAAAATGATTGCTCTGATTTTATTTATTTATTTATTTATTTTTTGTATTTTTGACAGGCAGAGTGGACAGTGAGAGAGAGAGACAGAGAGAAAGGTCTTCCTTTGCCGTTGATTCACCCTCCAATGGCCGCCGCGGCTGGCGCGCTGCGGCCGGTGCACCGCGCCGATCCGATGGCAGGAGCCAGGTGCTTCTCCTGGTCTCCCATGGGGTGCAGGACCCAAGGACTTGGGCCATCCTCCACTGCACTCCCTGGCCACAGCAGAGAGCTGGCCTGGAAGAGGGGCAACCGGGACAGAATCCGGTGCCCCGACCGGGACTAGAACCCGGTGTGCCGGCGCCGCAAGGTGGAGGATTAGCCTATTGAGCCGTGGCGCCGGCCATATTTATTTATTTTTTTTGACAGGCAGAGTGGGCAGTGAGAGAGAGACAGAGAGAAAGGTCTTCCTTTTTGCCGTTGGTTCACCCTCCAATGGCCGCCACCATTGGCGGCCGGCACACCGCGCTGATCCAATGGCAGAAGCCAGGTGCTTCTCCTGGTCTCCCATGGGGTGCAGAGCCCAAGCACTTGGGCCATCCTCCACTGCCATCCCGGGCCACAGCAGAGAGCTGGCCTGGAAGAGGAGCAACCGGGACAGGATCGGTGCCCCAACCGGGACTAGAACCTGGTGTGCCGGCGCTGCAAGGCGGAGGATTAGCCTAGTGAGCCGCGGCGCCGGCCCTGATTTTAGTTTTAATTGTAGAAGCCGTATGTGTCTGTTGTAGAAACGTAGACAGCAGGATCCCATAACTCAGAAAATAACTCCTCAGCTTTCTGCAATGTGTACCATTTTTCAAGTAATGTTTTCATTTATGCATTTTTATATAGTTGAATCACATTGAGTATCCTTAATCTGCCTTTTATACACAAATCTCGACAATTTCTTAATTTCATTAAACATTAAATGTTTATTTTTTTAAGCTCTGTGTTGTAAGAAGTGGAGACAAGGGCACAGTGACCCCCGGGTCCCCTAATGTAGAGTGATGGCCACTTGTTCTCTCCCTCCCCTTCCCTTCTCCCAAATTGGATGAAGTAAACCCAAAGACGTATACTTTAATATTTCATTGAGTGTGTCTAAAAGATAAAGACCCTTTGGAATCATAGCCATGGGGTGGGCACTGGTGCAGGAGTGCCCACGTGGGAGGCCTGGACGGCTCCGGCTCTGACTCGGTCCAGCCCCTGCTGTTGTGGGCATCTGGGGAGGGAACTGGTGGATGGGAGGTGTCTGTCTCTGTCTTTCAAATAAATTTTAAAAAATTAAGATTTTTAAAGTCATAGCCATAACATTATTATCATGCCTGGACATTTTTTTTTTTTTTTGATAGGCAAAGTTAGACAGTGAGAGAGAGAGAAAGGTCTTCCTTCCGTGGGTTCATCCTCCAATGGCTGCTGCAGCCGGCGCACCGCGCTGATCCGAAGGCAGGAGCCAGGTGCTTCTCCTGGTCTCCCATGGGGTGCAGGGCCCAAGGACTTGGGCCATCCTCCACTGCCTTCCCGGGCCACAGCAGAGAGCTGGCCTGGAAGAGGGGCATCCGGGACAGAATCCGGTGTGCTGGCGCCGCAAGGCGGAGGATTAGCCTGTTAAGCCACGGCGCCGGCTGAACATCAGTTTCTATTTAGCTCTGTAAAGCTGTGTGCCAGGACTCACCCATTTCCAGTGTGCAAGTCGTGGTTTTCAGAACCATGCCCGCAGTCTGGTGTAGAGCGGTCGCCCAGGAGTCCTCGTGCCCAAATACAGATAGCCCTGGTCTCGAGCCAGCCCCGCCAGCCCCGGCTACCACTGCTCCTCCTCCTGGGCATTTTCTGCAGATGGAGCCCTGGGCTGAGTTACAGAGAGAGAGAGGGAGAGACAGAGCGAGGTATCTTCTATCTGCTGGTTCGCTTCCCAGATGTTTGTAATGGTCAGGGCTTTGCTGGCCTGAAGCCAGGAGTTTCTTCTGGGTCTCCCACGTGGGTGGCAGGGACTCAAGTTCCCAGGCCGTCTTCCTTGCCTTCATGGGCGCGTTGGCAGAAAGCTGGACTGGAAGCAGAGCAGCCGAGGCCGGGGCTGGCGCCTCCATGTGGGATGTTGGGGTTAACCTGCTGTAGTGATGCACTTCTCCATGCGCTCATGTTTGCATCCTTAGGTTAAATTTCTCGGTGGGGTGTTTCTGGGCCAAGGGATTTTTTAAAAATATTTATTTTATTTATTTGAAAGACGGAGTTACAGAGAGAGGTGGAGACAGACAGAGAGGTCTTCCATCGATGGTTCGGTCCCCAGATGGCCGTAACGGCCAGAGCTGCACCAATCCGAAGCCAGGAGCCAGGAGCTTCTTCTAGGTCTCCCACGCGGGTGCAGGGGCCCAAGGACGTGGGACATCTTCTGCTTTCCCAGGCCATAGTAGAGAGCTGGATCGGAAGAGGAGCAGCCAGGACTCGAACTGGCGCCCATGTGGGATGCCAGCACTGCAGGCCAGGGCTTTAACCCACTGCACCACAGCACTGGCCCCTGGGCCAAGAGAGATATTTTTGGGACTTTTTGGATGGTGGCGCAGGAGCCATGTGGCTCACGGCCCATGCAGGGGGGTGGGGGTGGGGCCCGCTTCCCCACACCCACGGCAATAGCGTTTTGTGTTCAAAATAAAATGCATTTTCCCATTCTAGAAGAGTAAAGCAGATTTTTCATCTTTCAGCTCAACCAGAATGTAAGTTCTTTTCAAAGAAAATTTGTTGGTGAGGTGAAGAGGTGTGAAGAGCTGGAGCGAATATTGGGTAAGTTCACTTTCCGTTTTACAGCTTGATGGTGTTCATGAACGTGAACTTGGTTCATTGTAGAAGGTACCGGAAGGCAGAGAGGAAAGGTCATGCTCCGGCAGTCGCTCTGTTGTCGTGCAGATTGATCCAGACCTCGCCTGCCGGCTGCGGAAGCAGGGTTACGTAGACCATGGGAGGTTCTTCTGTTATCCTTGCTCCTTACTAAGTAGTACTTTCCTGTCCATAAACATGTGGGGGCCGAGTTGGGCCCGGAGACTCGGGAGGCCGCGTCCCCTGTTGCGGCTTCCTGCTGGTTTAGGCCCTGGGAGGCCCTGGTGATGGCTCGATTAGTTGGGTCCCCACCACCCACACGGAGACCTGGATTGAGTTCCTGGCTTCTGGCTCTGGCTGCAGCCCGGCCTCAGCCTCTGCAGGCGTTTGAAGAGTAAACCAGTGGGTGGGGGAGAGCTCTCTCCCTCCACCCCTCCCTGCCTCTCAAATAAAGATGGGGGGGGCAGATCACTCGCCGTTTTTAATGGCTGCAGAGAGTTTCCTGGTATTAAGGTGCCATGATTTATTTAGCCAATCTTCTGTGGCTCATTAATTTAAAAATATTATTTACACCTTAATATATTAATGTCAGATTAGGTCAGGGCGCAAAGGCAGCCTGGCAGACACATTGACGGTCGTTCCTCCAGGGCCTCCTTGCAGGGCAGGGCAGGGCAGCTCCATTGTTAGCCGGTAACAGACTCAGCACCCAGGGCTGCCTCCTTCATCTCCAATGCCTTTAACTTCTTAGCCTCACGTAGTTGTTCACAGATCCAGCCTTGTTTTGTTTTTTAAAGATTTATTTTTCTATCTGAGAGGCAGAGCTACAGACAGAGTGGTCTTCCATCCGCTGGCTCACTCCCTAAATGGATGCAGTGGCCGGAGCTGGGCCCATCTGGAGCCAGGGGGTTCCTCCGAGTCTCCCATGTGGGTACAGGGGCCCAGGCATTAGCAGGGAGCTGGATTAGAAGTGGAGCAGCCGCCCGTATGGGATGCCAGCACTACCGCAGAGGCTTAGCCCGCCATGCCACAGTGCTGGCACCCCCATCCTTGAAGTAGGGGACCTGGGGGAAGTTCTTGGCTCCTGGCTTCAGATCGGCTCAACTCTGGCTGTTGCAGCCATCTGGGGAGAGGACCAGCAGATGGAAGACTTCTCTCTCTCTCTAACTCTGTCTTTCAAATAAATAAAATAAACATTAAAAGAGGGGAAGTGACAGACATTTGGCTGGAGTACAGACTTTGTAGAAGAATTAGCAGAAGACGTGGGCTGGGGAGGAAGCAGGACTTTCAGAATGACTTCTGGAAGTTTGGATGTCATACGTATATCTTAAAGATTTACTTATTTATTTGAAAGGCAGAGAGGGAGATCTCCACTGGTTCACTCCCCAAAATGGCTGCAGCAGCCAGGTCTGGGCCGGGCTGGAGCCAGGAGCCAGGAATTTCATCCAGGTTTCCCACATGGGGGACAGGCACTTCCCAGCACATCAGTAGGAAGCTGGAGTGGGAGCAGAGCAGCCGGGGATGTGACCCAGTGCTCTGATGTGGGACGAGGGGGTTGCAAGTGGTGGCTGTAGCCCGCTGCTCCCCGTCAGCCCTGGCTTTTACACGTTTGACGTTAGCAGTAACTTTCGGTCATTGGAGGTCTGTTCCCTTTTGTACTGCTTGAGGTCCAGTTACTCCTTGGGTTGTGTTTGTGGGCGACGTTGTGTCCTTGTCTTTGAAACACGTGTGGGTCAGTGGGGAGTGAGAGGGCAAAGGTGATGACCCCTGAGATGGGTCTAGGACTTCCTGTGGCTTGAACTGTTTCTAAAGTTCAAGCAGACTGAACATAAAAATCAAAAACAGAATTCGAAAGTGAAGTTAGCTATAAATTGCTTAAAACAGTTTGTGTCCGATTGGAGACAGCCGTGAAGCCCGTGCTTCCTTTGCCATCTCGTTGGGAAGACTGCTGTGTCTTCCTCCCCCTCCCCCGCTCACGCCTTGCCCCCACTCTGCAGGTGGTAACACGTCTTGGAGATAGGCCTGGCAGGGACTTCAACAGGTGCTGTGGCTTCGGGCCTCAGGAAGTGGGCTCCTCACGGGATTGAAAACACAAGCTAAAGGAAGGAAGTTGGTCCTGGCGGGTGTGCTGTTCCTTCACAAATCCAGTTTTACCTTAAGTAGCCAGGCCTCACCGGTCGTCCTGCGTCCCAGCACGAGGGCTGCCCGGGGAGTCGCCGAGAGCCTGGCTTTGTGCCCTGTCCCTGGGTGCCCCGCCTGCTGGCGCGCGGGAACTTCCGGGTGCCTGGCTCCCAAGGGCGACTGCTGGGAAGTCGTGGTGGCGTCTCCTGGGGGCTGCCGTGGATCTGCTGTGGTTCTGGAGTGGGAGAGCTGGGAGCCCCGGCGTGACGGTGCCTGTACGTCGGGGGCTTTGTGTGTTTACGAGGTTGGGCTTCGCGGGTTGTAGCTCGTGTGCTAACTTTCATTTCCCCAGTGTACCTGGTGCAGGAAATCAGCAGAGCGGATATCGCCCTTCCCGAGGGAGAGGCCAGTCCTCCCGCGCCGCCCCTGAAGCAGGTTCTGGAGATGGAGGTGAGTCTAGCGCACCTGTGTGTGTCCCTCCGCCCCGTGCTGCCTGGTGCCTTCCGCCTTTCCTCTCAAGGCGTCGCCGTGGCTCCGTCCCCCAGGGTCATGGCATCCGCTCACTGGTCAGGTGATGCCTCAGGAAGCAGATTCCCGTGCCGGGCTCGCCGCCCCGGGCCTGCCCTTTGTCCCTGCGCTCCCTGGCCACCCCCTTGATTTCCAGCAGGCGGTGTGTTGGGACGGTGGCAGCCAGGGTCCCCTCCGGACTTACTGGCTGTGTGCTGGGAGGGAGCGTCTGCCGACAGTTGGGTGTCGTGTGTCGGCGTCCTCCTGCGAGGTGGCCACATCGAATTTCGTGTCAGCCTCTGTGGTTCATCACCGTGGGACCCAACCCAGAGCTCGATGGGGCTCTTGTGAGACAGCTCCCGCTGTGGGGCCAGGGCTGCTCTGTGTACCTGGAGGAATGCTAGTGACGTGGGCTGAGTGGACTTGGGAGAGAGGAGGAGGCAGGCATGTGGTGTGGCCTGTCGGATGGGGTGGGGACGAGGTGACCACAGACGTGCTGATGGCTTTGGGCGGTGCTTACACGGCAGTGCACAGCCCTGAATGTGGTGTGTTAGGGGTTCATAGGTGGTGTGTAAGCAGCGTTCATCGATCGCTGATTGGTTTCCCAATGCTTAGCTTTGCAACGCCTTGTTAGGATTATCTTGCGTATAGTTTTGTCAGTTCTTAATTTTCTTTTAAAGATTTATTTATTTATTTGAAAGGCAGAGTTACAGAGAGGCTGAGGCAGAGAGAGAGAGAGAGAGAGGGCTTCTATCTGCTGGGTCACTCCCCAAATGGTCACAATGGTTGGAGCTGGGCTGATTCGAAGCCAGGAGCCAGGAGCTTCTTCCAGTTCTCCCACGCGGGTGCAGGGGCCCAAGGACTTGGGCCATCTTCTGCTGCTTTCCCAGGCCATTAGCAGGGAGCTGGGTCAGAAGTGGAGCAGCTGGGTCTCAAACTGGTGCTCACATGGGATGCTGGCAGTGCAGGTGGCGGCTTTACCCACTGTGCCACAGCGCCGGCCCTCTTAATTTCTTCATTAAAAGTTTTTTTTTTTTTTAACATACATGTAAAAAATTGTCATACTTATGGGGTATCCTGTGACGTCCCCCTTGTGTGGACACGTGTAGTGTGCAGGGAGGGTGTGTGTGTCTGGCCCTGTGAACATTTCTCTGTGGAGAAAACATTCAAACTCCTGTCCCCTGGGATTTGGTTTCACTAGAGAAAGTTCCAGTACGTTAGTGTCATCTCTGGTCACCCTACCGTGCAGTGGCCCATGCTCCTGCGTCTCCCGTGGCTTAGAGCCCGCTCGCCCTCCCCAGCCCTGCCTGCCCTCTTCCCTCCGCAGCTCCGGTGAGCGCCGCTGTGCTGTTAGCTTCCTGTTGCCACCCTGTTGAAAGGCTCCGCGCGTTAGTGAGGTCGTGTGGCGCTTGTCTTTCTGTGCCTGGCTTGTGTCACCACGTAGTGACGTCTGGTGGTGCCACGCTGCCGACCTGGCGAGACCGCAGCCCCTGCTGCGGCCGAGAGTGTTCCAGCGTGTGTGCACGCCCGCCCTCCCGTCTCTCGGCCGCAGTGAACTGGGAGCGAGGCGGCCCTGCAGCAGAGTGAGGTCGTTTCCCCAGCATCCGCGCCCGGCAGTGGGATTGCTGGGGCGTGTGCTGGCTCTGCGTTAGCCTCTAGAGGAACAGCCACACTGTTTTCCTAAGTTGCTGTGCTAGTAAACTCATTTAAAAACATTAAACATAATTTGAGAGTAGAGAGACAGGGACGGGGTAGAGAGAGAGAGAGAGACAGGGTGAGAGTGCTCTGTGTTCCCACCTGCGGGTTCAGTCCCCAGATGCCTGCCGGAGCCAGGAGCTGGGAGCTCCCGCCGTGTGGGTGGCAGGACCCCAGTCACTTGAACCGTCACTGCTGCTCCCAGGGTCTGCGCTGTAGGAAGCTGGAGCCAGGAGCCAGAGAGAGCCGGGAGTCAAACTCAGGCACAGCCGTATGGGACACAGGCGTCTGAACTGGTGTCCTGGCCCCGGGATACACACCCGCTCCTGATAAACTCATTGTTAACGAAGAATTGTTCTCGACAATTTTTATGCCCAGTTAATCGCATAGAAACCTTTAAGCTGGGGACTAAGGAAGTACCCGTTTAGGGGAGATGATCTGTGTTGCCGAAGTAAAGGGGACCCAGGTGGAGAGGGAGACTGACGTGTGGGGTGAGTCAGCAGGGGAGGGGTCCGCTCGGAGTCGCTGCGGCCCTGCAGCCGTCACGGGTGGCCTGGGTGAGATGAGTCGGTAAAGCCTCCGTCTGCCGTGCACAGCTCTGGCTGTAACGCCGCTGGTGTTGGTACCGGTGGGCGGATGCCTGGAGCTGCACTGGGTCGTCCGGGGTCGTCCGGGGTCGTCTGTAGCCACCGTGTATTCCAGGAGCAGCTGCAGAAGCTCGAGGTGGAGCTGCGGGAAGTGACGAGGAACAAGGAGAAGCTGAGGAAGAACCTGCTGGAGCTGATCGAGTACACGCACATGCTGCGGGTCACCAAGGCCTTCGTCAGGCGCAACGTGGAGGTACTGAGCGCGCCCGTGACGCTGCGTGCTGCCGCTGCCCCGAGTGTACGAAATTAAAAAGCCCCGGGAGCCTTGTTCTGGGCTGGTTGTTATTAGCAATGAAAATGCTTCATTTGTGTAAAATGCTGTAGTTTGCAGTTGACAAACTGCCCCCCCCCCATTAAAAAAATTATTTATTTGAAAGGCAGAGACAGAGATAGATTTTTCAGCTACTGGCTCGCTTCCCAAATGCCTTCAGCAGCCCGGCCTGGGCCAGACCAAAACCAGGAACCTGAACGCGTCTGCGTCTCCCACTGGGTGGCGGGGATGCAGGGGCTTGAGCCACCACCTGCTGTGTCCCAGGTGCGTTACAGGGAGCCGGCATGGGAGACTCCCACCCGGCACCCTGAGACAGGGCGCAGGCCTCCTATGTGGTGTTCTGCAGGGCCTCTGTCAAACGCCCACGCCGTGAAAAGCCTCTCTATGGTCTGAGACTGAACAGCACGGTTATTCCGAGGAATGAGAGCAGGGACGTCGCTTGTGCTCTGTGGTTTGTGACAGCAAAGTCCGCTGTCATCTCGCGCTCCCAAGCCGTGGCCTCTGACGCACTCATCGTCGCTTGGATTAGGGCGGTGACTTCAGTTTTAACTGCTCTTACATAGAACTCCTCAGGTGTCTTCCAAAGAAGCGGTGGGGAAGTGTCTCCTTATTTATCAGAGCCAAGTTATGTAGCTAAATTATCTCACAGCCTTCACAACGGCTCTAAGATGTTCTGAGAATGTGTCTAGAAAATGGCGTGAGAGGGGCTGGCGCTGTGGCGCAGTGGGTTAAAGCCCCAACCTGCAGCGCTGGCATCCCATAGCAGTGCTGGTTCTAGTTCTGGCTGCTCCTTTTCCGATCTAGCTCTCTGCTATGGCCTGGGAAAGCAGTAGAAGATGGCCCAAGTCTTTGGGCCCCTGCACCCACATGGGAGACCTGGAAGAAGCTCCTGGCTTCTGGCTTCTGATCAGCTCAGCTTTGGCTGTTGTGGTCATTTGGGGAGTGAACCAGTGGATGGAAGACCTCTCTCTGTCTAGCTCTGCCTCTCTCTGTAACTGTCTTTCAGAGAAATAAAATAATTCTTAAAAAAAAAAGGCATGAGAAATCAAGTGTGACTTTTATTGAGACGCACGTGGTTTGATCTCTTTCTAGTTTGAACCCACTTACGAGGAATTCCCTTCCTTGGAGAGCGATTCTTTGCTGGACTACAACATGCAGAGGCTGGGAGCCAAACTAGGGTAGGTGGCAGTGCCGGGGCCGTGGAGCCTTCCCGTGGGGTGCGTGGCTGAGCGTGGCTGAGCGTGGCTGAGCGTGGCTGAGCCTGCGCTGGGTGAGGGTGTGTTCCGACGCCGCTGCCCTCCTGTGCTCAGCTGGTTGCCTTGTGGACTAGGCAGGGTGCAGATGGAGGGAGAGGTCTTCTGTCGCTCGGCGAGGCGTCCCCTCGCTGGGAACGCGGGGGCCGGGCCGGGCTGTTTGTCTCCATCGATCCTGCTTCATGCCGCTTTCCTTTGGCCTTTTATCCTGTTTGCTCACTTGAACTGGTGGCGACCCACCTCCCTGTATGATTTGAGGTTTTTACAACTTGTGAATATTTACTGAAATGCTCGTAAGCTTTCGTTTCTCAGTGCCTCGTGGGCAGGGGCTGGGAGAGCCCGGGCACGCCCTCCAGCCCGCGGCCGCTGCACGTCCACCCCTCGGCGCGGGCTTTCTGTTGGTGTTCTGACTGTGCAGGTAGTGCACATTTTAAAAGAACAGATTTATTCATTTATTTGAAAGGTAGAGCCACAGAGAGGGAGAGGGGGAGGGAGATCTTCAGTCCCCTGGTTCACTTCTCAAATGGCCACAATAGCCAGAGCTGGGCCAGGAGGGTCTCCCACGTGGGTGCAGGTGCCCTAGTGCTTGGGCCGTCTTCTGCTGCTTTCCCAGGTGCATTAACAGGGAGCTGGGTGGAAAGTGGTGCAGCCGGATTGCAAGCCGGCAGTCTGATGTGGGATGCCGGCGTCACAAGTGACAGCTTACTCTGTTGCGCCAGCGCACCGGCCCCACAATATGAACTCAAGCCCCAAACCTGGGTGAATTCTAACCCATGCTGATCAGTTCTCAGGGGAGACTCTGCCTCCATGCAGATCCCAAACTGAAGCACACCAGCTCACTCGTGGTCTCCTGTGCAGGTGCTCTGGGTGTGGACAGGTGCTGGCCTTGGGGCGATCGGCTCTTGCCGTCACCTTATCTGCACCCAGGCCTGCCTGTTGGCCCTGCTGCCCTAAACACCGGACTGTTTCAGTTTTTGACTCCAGGAATTTCCCTTTCCTCTAGGCTCGGCTGCCATTTAAACGTGTTTTAAAAAAATGCTCCATCTGCGGGGTGGGGTTTTGTGGTGCAGTGGGTTAAACCAGCACTTGCAATGTTGGCCTCTCGTATCGGAGCATCTGATCAAGTCTTGGCTACTCTGCTTCTGATTCAGCTCCCTGCTGATGCGCCCGGGAAGGCAGCGGAAAGGTGTCCCAAGTTCTTGGGCCCCTGCCGCCCACATGGGAGACCAGGATGGCGCTCTGTGCAGGCTTCTGGCTTCTGCCGGAACCAGCCCTGTTGGTCTGGGCTGTCTGCGAACCAGCAGATGGAAGAACTCTGGCTCCGGGTCTCTCACTCTCTATTACTCTGCCTTTCGCATAAATAAGTAAATAAATAAACAAGCATTAAGATAAATTCTGTGCAGTGTGTCAGGTGTCTGCAGCTGGAGAACTTCGGGCTGTCTCACCGTTTGGCTGGAAATGGATGTCTCCCTCACTCCACTTTGTTGCCTTCAACTGCCTCTGGGTGGTCTGTGTTGTCTCACAGGTTTGTGTCTGGCCTGATTAACCAAGGAAAAGTGGAAGCATTTGAGAAAATGCTGTGGCGGGTCTGCAAAGGGTACACCATTCTGACCTACGCAGAGCTGGACGAGCCCCTCGAAGACCCCGAAACGGTGAGTGCCCGGCGTGACCACCTGCTGCCCATGGCAGACGGGAGAGAAGTGCAAGCCTAGGCCAAGAAACGTTCCTCCTGAACCCGATGTCCGACCATCCTCCGGCACGTTTGCGTGTGGTCCCTGAGCTCGAGGCCACTCTCCCTGTTGCCAAGGTGAGACCAGGGCAAGATGTGGACTAGATACCAGATGTACCTCACCGTCCCGGTGCTGTCCCGGCAGAGGGTGTGGTTTAGAACCAGTGTTGATCTGGGGGTCCTGTGTCCTTGGTCTCCTTTTTCTGGGAGTTTCTTAGGCTCTCCTTGACTCCCAAGACCTTGCCACTTAAAAAATGATGGGCCAGTCTTTTTTTTTTTTTTTTTTAATTTATTTGAAAGAGTTACAGAGAGAGAGAGAGGTCTTCCATCGCTGGTTCACCCTGCAAATGGCCACAACAGCCAGAGCTGGGCCGATTTGAAGCCAGGAGCTAGGAGCTGCTTCCGGTTCTCCCACGCAAGAGCAGGGCCCAAGCACTTGGGCCGTCTTCTGCTTTCCCAGTAGAGAGCTGGATCGGAAGTGGAGCAGCTGGACTTGAACCGGCATGCGTGTGGGATGCCAGCACTGCAGGTGGCAGCTTTACCCGCTACACCACAGCGCCGGCCCCACGGGCTGGTGTTTTCTGGGTTTGTCGGCTACTTTCTCATGATGAGGTTCAGGTCATGTGTCCCGGGCAGGAAGTGGTGCTGTGTTCTTCCCGGGGCACCCTGTCATGTGACACGTGGCTCTGCGGCCTGTTCTGGAGCGTTCGCTGGGCCCTGGGCTCCTGCGCTGAGCGGCTGCTCTTTGTCTGTGTGACGAGCGAGCGTTTGGGAAAGGTGCTGGGACAGCTCGCGCCCTCTTCCTGCTGGATTGGCGGCTGTGCTCTGCCGACATGCTGCCTTGTCGGGGCCAGTGGCCCTGGCCCGACATGAGATGCAGCAGGCTGAGGCTGTCCCTTATCTAATTCTGTTTCCAAGACTTTTCGTCCCATATTCCTGCAGGCAGGATGTGACTTTTGATGAAGGTTTATGATGTTCTTTGCTCTATTTGCAGAGCTTGTACCCTGATCATTGCTACTTTGTAAACTTGCTCTATTCCTGTGCTATGCATGATTGGACACAATGAATGTTATTTGTATGGGGTCTGGGGTATATATCCTTGTCTTTTTGTGTGCTCGGGGCTGGAGACTGAAGGGTTTCCTTAGGGAGACTGCCTCCAGTCCCTCATCGCCAGGCCCCCTACTTTGGCTTGGAACGCGATGAGGCAATAAACGTGGTGATGAATTGACTGAGTGCTGCGTGTTTCCATGTGGTTTGTCGGGTGGCCTCCGACACTGCCTCTCCGGGGTCGGCAACCGGAGCTGCTGTGGCTTTTCACCTGTTCCCATCAAATTTGGAGCACGCCCTGGCTTTCGCGCGTACGCAGATACCCAGATCAAGATGTGACTCCCCCCCTGCAGCCCTGGGTCAGCCGTTGGCAGACACACTCAGAGCGTTGTTTGCTGCGTTGCTGTCCACAGCCCAGCACCCCAGGCCTGGTCCCGGCCTTCTCCGTTTCTGTGTCTGGCTCCTTTCCTCGGAGTAGGGAGCTTGGCTCCTGGCCCTGCACACCGGCCCGCTCAGTCCCTGCCTGAGTAGCTGCTCTCCCGCCCGTCGCCCAGCCGTGCTCCTTTGAGCTCCGAGTTCCCCGCGCCCACCGGGCCCCTGGTGCCTGGACCCCTCTCTCACCCCGTTTGGGCTCTGCTGGTGCCCCCGGCTGCTCCCCTGTGCGGATGGCCTCTGCCATGGGCCACTGTTGCCCCCTCCCTGCTCCGTGTCAGACCAGAGGGAGACCCCACACTCGGGGGAGCGCCTGCAGTCAACACTCCCACCCTCCAGCAGCTCCCAGCAGGAGGCTCCGGTGTCGCTGTTGCTGTCCGTGCAGCCCGGTCAGCTGTGTGTCGGCGTCTGCCAGCTTTCTCCACCCTACCTTCAGCTCTGTTCTTTGGTGTGAATCGCTGGTCACTTGTGGAGATGCTCCGAGGGCACGGCGGCGTCTGTTCCTCCACAAACCTCGGCCCTGGTGCCCCTTCCCTCTCGCCTCTGCCCCTGGCCCTGGCTGCCCGTGGCCGCTGTCTGTGGACTCTGGCTGGCATCGCATCTCGGCAGCTGCTCCTCCCAGGAGCCCGGGTTCTCTGTAGCAGAGGTTAGCAGAGATTAGGACGAGACACCAAGGCCTGGGTGCCTGGGTGCTCAGTCGCCCTGGAGAGTTCATCTCCCCCTGCTGCCACTCCCCCCCCCTCCATGCCACCCTGTGTCCTTGGCTGGGGGGTGTCCACCTGCGTGGCTTTGCAGTGGCTCCTCAGCTCCCCCGGTGCCTGGCCCTGGCCCTGCCCCCAGGACATAGCTCTGTCTTCCTCCGGCCCTCTGGGCTCATGGATAATTTCATGCTTTAAACACCATGCCCGGATGGGTGCCTCGATTTGCCCTCTGTCTGAACACCAGGCTTTTACCTCACTGCCCACGTAAGTGTCCGGGAGACGTCTCCCCTCGGGGCCTTAGGCCGAGCTCCTTCTTTCCCCCGACCCTGCCCCTCCACACTGCTCGTGTCAGGACTTGCCACCAGCGGGTCTGCAGCCACTGCCCGGCCAGCGCTGCCGTCCGCCCCTGCCCCTGCCCCTGCCCCCCCGCATCAGCACCATCCTGTAAGCCTGCAGTCCCATCGTGGCACTCTCTGCTTCAAGGGGTTGTGGCCCTCCCACATCCGGGCCTTCTCCTTTGCTGCCCGGCCTGTCGCGCTCTGGCCTCCCCCTGAACTTGCTTCTGCGCCGGCCGCTCCTGGGCTGCCTGCTGTGTCTGCCCCAGCGTTGCTTCTCAGGGAGGCCTTCCAGGGCCCCCTCTCTGGGGTCACAGCCCCGCCCTCCATCCGTCTCCCCTTCCAGCCTTCTTTTCTTTTTTTTCTAAGTTTATTTTTATTTTTCATCTACTTTAAAGGCAGAGCAAGAGAGCAAGTGAGCGAGCGAGCAAGAGAGAGGTCTTCCATCAGCTGGTTCATTACCCAAATATTCCCCAAATGCCTTCGTCAGCCAGGGCTGGGCCAGGCTGGAGCCCGGAGCCAGGAACTTAGTCCAGCTCTTCAGGCGGGTGCAGGGTCCCAAGCACTTGAGCTATCAGCTGCTGCACCCCAGGGTGCCCATTAGAAGCTGGGTCGTAGGTGCGGCAGCCAGGACCTGAACTGGCGCTCTTCTGTGGGCTATGGGCGCCCAGAGCAGCGGCTCAGCCCCCAGCACTGACCTCCTGGGCTTTGCGTCTCTGGCTGTCAGTGTGCATGTCAGCTCCCCTCCCGTCCCCGGCCAGGGGCTTTTACCTCGCGTGTTCATTGCCGTATCTCCAGCAGCTCCAGCAGCCCGTGGCAAACAGGCCAAAATCCAAACCCGTTTTCTCGACTTCCGTGTTGCCGGGCACACCCGTCGTGTTCTCAGAAGTCCTCGCAGCCTGAGGGCGACGCCCTGCTGAAAGGCGCCTGGCCTGGTGTACGCTGCCCATTCATTCCTGTTCTCACCGCCACCGGCCATGTACCTCGGGGCCGGCGGAGCTTTTCCAGCCCCTGTGTTAGCCCCAAAGGGCCGGTGACGTCATTGAGTGCTTGGCAGCAGAGGCACGCAGGTGGGGGAACCCCTGCTGTGTGTGGACCGCGGACCCGAGGACACGGCGCTGCCCCAGACTGGGCGTGTGGAGTTGGGTGCCCAGAGCGTCCGCCCTGCTGGGCTGGGCATGCCACACGCACTGCCCCATGGGTGCCCCCCCGCAGCGAGGAGGGGCTCCGCGGCTGTGGGACCGGGGGGAGGAGGACTGGCCGTGTTCAGTGAGTGCGTGCCCAAGCTCCGTGGCAGCGCTGGAGCTGTGGCGCCTCGGAAGTAACGCCTGGCCCTGTTTGCTCCTTGTAGGGAGAAGTGGTGAAGTGGGGTGTGTTCCTGGTGTCCTTCTGGGGAGAGCAGATCGGCCAGAAGGTCAAGAAGATCTGCGATTGGTAAGAGAAGCTGCGTCTCGTCATCTGACCTCTGTACCGGTCACCTCTGGTTTTCCGCCAGTGTCCTGTGGGGAGAAACGTGCTGGGTTTGGGCCACATGATTTCCGACTTTCCTGTTTGGAGTTGCTGTGCTTTGGGCTGCACGCTGGGCTCTGGTGGCACCACTGGGCCCGTGGCACAGCTTGGGGGATTCACTCCCCTGCACCGTGGGGAGGGTGGGCACATGCGGATGGGCAGGGCCTTCCTGGATCCAGAGACTCCTTCGGCCACATCCTGGCTGGAATTGCTTGGACAAGTCACCATGTGTAAAAGGCAGGAGGGGTCCCAGTCCCCAAGTCCTGTAGGACTGACTGAGATGAGGCGGTGGGAGGTGTCCTGGGGGCGCAGACCATGCGTGACTGTCGTGGGGCGCAGGCAGCTGCCTGGGACTCTGCCTTTGCCAGGAGACACGTGAGCAGCAGCCGAAGGCTGGACGTGCTTGCCCAGAACCGCGAGGCTGCACGGAGTCTCCTGGGTCGGTGGGGCCCGGGTGTCCCGGCTCCTGGTGTTCAGATCTCAGGAGCGTGGGAGGTGATTTTTAGGTATTGCCTGGGTGAACTGTTATTTTTTAACAGATACACATGTATTTTAGCACAGATCAGACAGGGTAAAAGCTAGGGGAGGATGTAAGTTTCCAGAGTCTGAACTTAAGTGAAATTAAGTTTGGTGTTCGCATGCTGAGGTGGCCGGCAGTGACCCAGTGTCCAGTGACCCCTGAGAAAGCGTCGGCTCTGAGGAGGCTCTGGGCAGCCAGAGCTCAGTTCTCTTCTTGCCCTGTGTGTGCGTGTGCCTGTGTGTATGTGAGCGTGTGTGCGTGTGCGTGAGCACATGTGTGTGAGCATGTGTGCACCTGAGTGTGAGCGTGTGCATGAGCGTGTGTGCGTGCGCCTGTGTGTATGTGAGAGTGTGTGAGTGTATGCCTGTGTGTGATCGTGTGTGCACGCGCCTGTGTGTATGTGAGAGTGTGTGTGTGTGTGCATGAGCACATGTGTGTGAGCGTGTGTGCACCTGGGTGTGAGCGTGTGCATGACCGTGTGTGCGTGTGCGCCTGTGTGTGTGAGCATGTGTGAGTGTATGCCTGTGTGTGAGCGTGTGTGAGTGTATGCCTGTGTGTGATCGTGTGTGCGCATGTGTGTGCATGAGCGTGTGTGTGCCTGTGTGTGCGAGCACCTGTGTGCGCCTGTGTGTGCATGAGTGTGTGTATGAGTGTGTATGTGCATGCGCATGTGTGTGCCTGAGCATGTGTGTGTGCGTGCACCTGTGTGTGTGCGCCTGTGTGTGCGTGAGCGTGTGTATGCGTGCGCATGTGTGTGCGTGAGCGTGTGTGTGGCTGTGTGTGCGTGCGCCTGTGTGTGTGTCTTTGTGTGTTAAATCTGTAGAGTGATTTGCAGCCTGGGATGTTGGTGGGTTTCAGAGCGGGGCTCCCTGAGTGGGGGTGTGGAGAGCACCTGCCAGTGTGGGTTCAGCAGGCGTTTGCTGATGTCCTTACAGCACCTTCCGGGGGAGGTGCCTGCGCCCCTTCTGTTCTCCCAGGGGAGACTTTGCCCCGTGTGGGAGGGGTCGGGGCGGGGGCGGCTGCTCTCAGCCCCTGTGGTCCTGAGCTGAGACTGAATTCCGCTTCCAGTCACCACTGCCACGTCTACCCGTACCCTGGCACCGCGGAGGAGCGCAGAGAGATCCAGGAGGGGCTGAACACGCGGATCCAGGATCTGTACACTGTGAGTGCGCATCTGCCCCCGGGGCCGTGTGCGCTCGTGAGCGGGCAGTGTGGCTGCGGACAAGCCGGACAGGCGTGCTCGGGTGGGGTGCCCCTCCCCACCCTGGATGGTTGGTTTCATTAGCCTGGTGGTCATGGTGGAATGTCGGAAGAGATTCTTGGGTCGTCAGACGACACATGACAACAGGTCTTGTGTGGGTGGCGGGGACCCTCCACCTGCACTGCTTCCATCCCTGCGTCCTCTGTATCAGTCAGGGCTCTGGTGGCAGGCAGTGAAATAGGTTCTGACCTGTTCATGCAAAAGGGGATTTTTTTTTTTAAAGATTTATTTGTTGGGGTCAATGCTGTGACATAGCAGGTAAAGCTGCCGCCTGCAGTGCTGGCATGAGGGTGCTGGTTTGAATCCTAGCTGCTCCACTTTCGGTCCAGCTCTCTGCTATGGCCTGGAAAAGCAGTGGAAGATGGCCCAAGTCCTTGGGCCCCTGCACCTGTATGAGAGACCTGGAAGAGCTCCTGGCTTCTGGCTTCAGATCAGCCCCGTTCCGGCTGTGGTGGCCATTTGGGGAGTGAACCAGTAGATGAAGACCCCTCTCTCTTTCTCTCTCTGCCTGTGCCTCTCTGTAACTGCCTTTCAAATAAATAAATAAGTCATTTTAAAAAAAGAGATTTATTTGTCTGAAAGGCAGAGTTACAGAGGGGGAGAGAGAGAGATCTCCCATCTGCTGGTTCACTCCCCAAATGGCCACAGTGACCAGGGCTGGGCCAGGTCAGATCCAGGAGCCTCTTCCAGGTCTCCCACATGGGTGCAGGGGCCCAAGCACTTGGACTGCCCTCCACTGCTTTCCCAGGCCATTAGCAGAGAGCTGGATCAGAAGAGGAGCACTCATAATTGATGCCACCGTAGGCAGCGGCTTAACCTGCTACACTGCAGTGCCGGCCAAAAGTGGATTTTTTTTTGGCAGAAAGGAATGGGGTGGGCTGTTGGTGGCTCCTGGGTGGCAGGGGCCGGCCTAAACTTAGGAATAGGTAAGACTGCAGAGGGGAGCTGTCTGCCCCCAGCTGGGCTGCCCCAGTAGGCAGTGACCTCCCACCATGTCCTGCGTTGTCCTGCGTGTGTTCTCGAGAGGCACCTCCGAGGCTCACTGGCTGAGCTGCTGTTTTCCGCCCAGCCCCTGCTCTCCTGCTGCACGCAGGTCCTGATGACCCTTCAGCCGTGTGCGAGACGGGAAGCCAGTGCTCCTGCCTGGCAGCCGTGTTTGTGCTCCCCCAGGTGCTGCACAAAACCGAGGATTACTTGAGGCAGGTGCTGTGCAAGGCCGCCGAGTCCGTGTACGGCCGCGTGATCCAGGTGAAGAAGATGAAAGCCATCTACCACATGCTCAACATGTGCAGCCTGGACGTGACCAACAAGTGCCTCATCGCCGAGGTCTGGTGCCCCGAGGCCCACCTGCACGCCCTGCGCCAGGCACTGGAGGAGGGCTCGGTAAGGCCGCCGGCCCGCTGCGGGGCTCAGAGCACCTGGGCGCGGGCGCGTCTCAGAGTGCTGTGTGTGAGCACGCGTGGAGATGTGCTGTTTGCATAAGCAGGACGTTCCCGTGGCTCAGAGTAGAAGGTAGAGACACGTGGGAGGCACAGTGAGTGGCTTCCTCCTGCCCACGGTCTCGCTTAGTGCAGGTGTTGTTGCTGTTCTGAGGCTGCTCATCACAGACGTCAGCAGATGCTCTTTCCAAGACTGTTCGTTAAAAAACCTTTCTTTTTTTTTTTTTTTTTTTTTTTTTTATAACTATTTAGTATTGTGTGCAAACACTGTGGTTTCTTTGACTAGTTCCCTGGCCATTTGGGTAGTTTGCACTTCCACAGCTAACCCTGCAGTGAGCTCCGTGTGACCTGGGCACACGCAGCTGCGGGGTGAATTCCCAGTGGAACTTATGGGTTGATTGAAAGCCTGCCCTGAATTGCCTGTTCATACCATCTGCCCATTTTCTGCTGCGCTGTTGGCCTTTTTCTTCCTTTTGGGAGACGGCAGCCCCCAGGGGTCCCTCCCACAGCCCCACCCTCGAAGAGGTGCCTCTTCCTCTTGGTCTTCCTGCTGAGCCTGCCCCCGTCCCAGGTGGCGACTGACTTCCCTGTCACCTGGCCCGGGGCAGGCAGCCAGGCCTTGAGGTGATTGGCAGTTGTTGTTTTCTTGTTTTGTGTGACAGAGAGAGAGTGGTGCCACGCTCCCTTCGTTCATGAACACAATCCCAACCAAAGAGACACCCCCGACTCTGATCCGCACCAACAAGTTCACCGAGGGTTTCCAGAACATCGTGGACGCCTACGGGGTGGGCAGCTACAGAGAAGTGAACCCAGGTGGGACATCCCCCCGCGGGATGAGGGTGTGGTTGGTGTTGGGCACATGGACCCTCTGATGCAGCTCTGTCCTCTTAGTGCTCGGCCGTGAGCTGAGCCTCACTCCTGTCTGGAAAAGTCTAGATCGTGGGCCGTCGCCTTGCAGGCCTCGCGCAAACGTGCTGTGTGCACCGGCACTCACACCTCCCGCCTGTGTCCTCCCGCAGCTCTCTTCTCCATCATCACCTTCCCCTTCCTGTTTGCTGTGATGTTCGGGGACTTTGGGCACGGCTTTGTGATGTTCCTGTTTGCCCTCTTGTTGGTGTTGAATGAAAACCATCCCAGGCTGAACCAGTCCCAGGAGGTAAAAATGCAAACATGCCAGCTCGTTACGCCTGATCAGGGAGCATAGCAGTGATCATCCTAAGACGGGTTTTCTTTTCGCCTTATTTATTTGAGAAATAGAGCAGGAGAGAAGGAACGAGTTCCCATCTACTGGTTCACTCTCCAAGTGTCCACAACAGCCAGGGCTGGGCCAGGCTGAAGCCGGGGCCAGGAACTCCATCTGGGTCTCCCCCATGGGTGGCAGGGACCCAAGTACTTGAGCTGTCACTGCTGTGTCCCAGGGAAGCTGGAATCGGGAGCAGAGCTAGGACTCAGACGCAGGCACTCGGATACGGGTTGCGGGCCTCCTAGTCAGCTTCCTAGCTGCTGGACCAAGCACGCATCCTGAGAGGTGTTGTCCTCCGTGTTAGCGCGCCATGGCTCAGCTGTGTGGCCCGTGTTAGCGCGCCATGGCTCAGCTGTGTGGCCCGTGTTAGCCCACCATGGCTCAGCTGTGTGGCCCGTGTTAGCCCGCCATGGCTCAGCTGTGTGGCACATGTTAGCCCGCCATGGCTCAGCTGTGTGGCCCGTGTTAGCGCGCCATGGCTCAGCTGTGTGGCCCGTGTTAGCCTGCCATGGCTCAGCTGTGTGGCCCGTGTTAGCTCGCCATGGCTCAGCTGTGTGGCCTGTCACCTGGAGACAGGCGTGGCCGGGGCCCGCAGCTGCTGCTGTTGCCTGAACACAGCTCCCGCTGCCTTTGCGTTTCACAGATCATGAGGATGTTCTTCAACGGCCGCTACATCCTGCTGCTGATGGGCTTGTTCTCCGTGTACACGGGCCTCGTCTACAACGACTGCTTCTCCAAGTCGGTGAACCTGTTCGGCTCTGGGTGGAACGTGTCCGCCATGTACAGCGCCAGCCACTCTCCGGCAGAGCAGAGGAGCCTGGTGCTGTGGAAGTAGGTTCCCCTTCCGGAGCGGTGGCTGCCAGCGCCTCCCCGTGGCCCGGCCCCCAGCCGCGGCCGCCGGCTCACTCTGCCTTGCGTTGCAGCGACAGCATCGTGAGGCACACGAGGGTTCTGCAGTTGGATCCCAGTGTTCCTGGAGTGTTCCGAGGCCCCTACCCGTTTGGAATCGATCCCGTGAGTGTCTTCACTGCCACGGTACTCCTTGCTCTGTCCCACCTGGTTCTCTGTCCTGCAGCAGCACGCCCCTGCTCCGGCTGGTCCCGGCTGGTCCTGGCTGGTCCCGGCTGGGTGTGTTCTGAGCAGGTCACGTGTGCATGGAGCCGTGAGCTGGCGAGTCTGCATTTGGGGAGTGAGGCCCGTGCCCAAATTGAGCAGTCCATGGAGAGAGCTCTGCATCCCAACGTGTTTCTTTTTCCTTTTTAAAAGCAAGATTTATTTTGTTTATTTCAGAGAGAGAGAATGAGACAGGTAGAGAGCTCCCGTTTGCTGGTTCACTCCCCAGATACCTGTGATGGCTGGGGCTGGGCCAGGCCAAAGCCAGGAGCCGGGAACTCAGTCCATGTCTCCCATATGGGTGTCAGGCCCAGGGACTTGAGCCACCACCTGCTGCCTCTGGGTGGTACACTGCATCTTCTGGCCCATTTTACTCTAGCGAAAAGTGACTTCAGGAGCCATAGAATGGATACCATTGCTTAAGTCTCTTCTTTGTTTACAATTTTTTTACTTTTTTTTTTTTCAGATTTATTTATTTATTTGAAAGAGTTACACAGAGAGAGGAGAGGCAGAGAGAGAGAGAGAGAGAGGTCTTCCATCCGATGGTTTACTCCCCAATTGGCCGCAACAGCCGGAGCTGCGCCGATACGAAGCCAGGAGCCAGGAGCTTCTGGTCTCCCACGCGGGTGCAGGGGCCCAAGGACTTGGGACATCTTGTACTGCTTTCCCAGGCCATAGCAGAGAGCTGGATTGGAAGAGGAGCAGCTGGGACTAGAACCAGTGTTCCCATATGGGATGCCAGCACTGCAGGCGGAGGATTAACCTACTGCACCACAGTGCTGGTCCCTTAAGTCTCTTTGTATATGTGCATTAATTTTGACTCTTTGAGAAAGAAGCCATATGGTGTTTTAGAGCTAAAAGGAAGCTTAAGGCTCTCTGGTGCCTGCTGGGGTGCTTGGTTGGACTGGAAAGTGTTTGCAGAAGGAAAATAGCTTCTTAGGGAGCCAGGACCCCCACCCCGCACATGGGGCCCAAGCAGTCTGGGAGCCAGGACCCCCGCCCCGCACATGGGGGCCCAAGCAGGCTGGGAGCCAGGACCCCCGCCCCGCACATGGGGCCCAAGCAGGCCGGGAGCCAGGACCCCCGCCCCGCACATGGGGCCCAAGCAGGCCGGGAGCCAGGACCCCCGCCCCGCACATGGGGCCCAAGCAGTCTGGGAGCCAGGACCCCCGCCCCGCACATGGGGGCCCAAGCAGGCTGGGAGCCAGGACCCCTGCCCCGCAGGCTGGGTCCCTGTGAGGCTCAGGCCTGGGAATCCCAGAGCAGAGGTCCCCTGGACCACTGGGAGCCTTCCTGGCGATTCTCAGTCCCAGAGAGGGGCTTAGAGGGGGGTGGGAGTCCCTGGGCAGTGCTGGGTGGAGTGAGGATGAGTTCCTGGGTCTGCAGCGGGGTCCTGCAGACACGTGTGTGGGGACTTCAGGGCGTTCGTGGGAAAAGGGGTTAAAAGATGACTTGATTTTGGTGGCAGAAGACATCTATGCATCGTTTTCTCTCAACGCACTATCTTCCCACACTTCCCGAGACCTTCTCACATGCACCAAAAGAAGGTTATCTTTAATTCCGTTCTCCATGAAGTGTTTATACCTGTGTTTATGCACACACACATAGAAAGAGATGAGCCATCTCCAGCCTTTTAAAAAGTCCCCGCTTGGAGCAGGCATGTGGCCCCGTGGTTGGGATGCCCACGTCCCACGTTGGAGTGCCTGGGTTTGATTCCTGGCTCGGCTTCTGACTCCAGCTTCCTACTAATTCAGGCCCTCGGAGGTGGTGGTGATGCCCCAAGTACTTGGGTCCCTGCCACTCAAGTGAGAGATCTGATTATATTCCCAGCTTGGGCTCTTGTGGGCGTTTGGAGAGTGAAGCAGACGATGGGTGCTGTGTCTGTGTCTGTCTCTGTCTCTGGGCATTGTTACGCGGCCTGTCAAGCTGCTGCTTGGGGTGCCTGTGTCCCGTGGCAGAGAGCTAGCTTGAGATCTGGCTGCTCCACTTTCAGTCCAGCTTCCTGCTGGCACACCCGGGAGGCAGCAGGTAGCCTACGTGCTCAAGTCCCTGCCACCCACGTAGGAGACCGCAATGGAGCTCTTGACTCCTGGCTTTGGCCTGCGCCAGCCCTGGCTGCGGCAGACATTCAGGGAGTGAACCAATGGATGAGTCCCCTTCCCACTGGCCGCCTCCTCCCAGTCCCAGCCTCACCCCTGCTCAGCAGCCTCTGTGGGCGGGTGGTTCCTTGTGTCCTTTTAGAGTGTTTGTGGGTGGGTGAGTATGGGTGGAGCCAGACGCCCTCCAGGGCTGCGCTGTCCGAGACCGCGCTCTTCTGCTGGCTTGGCCTCCACGCCTTCACACCAGGGAAGCTCACCGGTACCCCTTCTCTTACTTTCCAGCCCAAGTTTTTTTTGAAGATTTATTTTATTTATTTGAAAGACAGAGTTACAGAGAGAGGTGTAGAGAGAGAGAGAGAGGTCTTCCATCTGTTGGTTCACTCCCCAGATGGCTGCAATGGCCGGAGCTGCGCCGATCCGAAGCCAGGAGCCAGGGGCTTCTTCCGGGTCTCCCACACAGGTGCAGGGGCCCAAGGACTTGGGCCATCCTCTACTGCTTTTCCAGGCCATAGCAGAGAGCTGGATGGGAAGAGGTGCAGCCGGGACTAGAACCGGTGCCCATATGGGATGCTGGCGCTTTAGGCTAGGGCTTTAACTTGCTGCACCACAGCACCAGCCCCTAAAATCTTATTTTAATTAAAAGTGATTTTTTTTCTGTCCTAATATGCCTTGTTTCTCTTTTCATAATTCACCTGCAGGCAGGACTGTAGTGATTAATTTTCAAGGAGAAAGCAAAGCCATCACTGGGCAGGGGCCTAGGGGGCTGGGGTCTGAGCTGCTGGGCAGGGGCCTGGAGTGGGCAGAGCAGAGGCCTTGTGGAGGGGGCTGGGATCTGAGCTGCTGGGCAGGGGCCTGGGTGGGGGGTGCAGAGGCCTGGGGCGGCTGGGGTCAGAGCCACTCTGTGCTTGGGCCCAGCTCAGTCTGGGTCCAGCTCCTTGTTACACTTCTGCCCCCTTCCCCCACCAACCTGTCATAAAACACACATGTCAGAGAGTGTATACCACATGTCGGTGTGTTCTAATGTGTATTCTGTACCCCTGCCCAGGGAAGGGAGGGGATGGAGCCCAGGACCCTGCGAGTGTCCTGCTCCCTTCCCCAGAGGGGCCGGGGGCCGGAGGGACCTTCTGCTCTGCACTGTGCCGTTCTTTATGGTGTTTCTGCCTGGGCTGGTGCCCTAAACCTTTTGTGAACTCGATAGTGGTGGGAGTGGCCCTTCAGTCTGGCCTGGTGCAAGGTCGCGGGTTCCCGGTTGAGGGCGTCGTCTGAATGCTGTTTCCTCCTTAGACTGGAAGCTGCCTCAGCTGAAGCCGGGAACTGTCTCGAGTGCCAGCTGCTGAGGGAGGTCTCCTCTTCTGTTTTGTTTTTAGATTTGGAACTTGGCCACAAACCGCCTCACTTTCCTAAATTCCTTCAAAATGAAAATGTCTGTGATTTTAGGAATTATTCACATGACTTTTGGCGTCATTCTGGGAATATTTAACCACTTGTAAGTACATATTTTTTAAAAGCCGTATTTGTAATAAGCCAGGGGGCGTGTCCCGAGCGTGGCCGCCTGCTGACGGCTGTCCTGCTGGGCGAAGGGTAGCCGTCGCGCTGCGTGTGATCGCGCAGTCCTCTCGCGTTGCTTAGGAGCCTCCTTTATCTGGCAAATACGAGCACAGGGTGTGTGCCAGGTGCTGTTCCAGGCACGAGGGGTTCAGCAGGGAAGGGACAGGAAGTTTCTGTCCTCAGGGGGCTTACCCGGAAGTGGGGCGGTGTGCACTCTGCAAGTTCCTGTTTATTTCCACAGTCATTTATTGGCAGAATGACAGAGGAGTGCACACCCACACGTGCACACACACATCACGCACACGCACGCACACGTACACAGGTCTTCCATCTGCTGGTTCATTCCCCAAACGCAACAATGGCCAGTGCTGGGCCAGGCCAAAGCCAGGTCTCCCGCGTGGGTGGCAGGGTGGATGTACTTGGCTGTCTTCTGCTGCTTTGCCAGGTGCATTAGTAGGGAGCTGGACTGGAGCAGAGCAGCCGGGCCTGCTGTCTGTGCTTCCATGTGGGACGCTGGTGTCACAGGCGGTGACCACCCCGCTGCACTGCAGTGCCCTTGTCGGTGCTGGCCGCGGCTCCGCACGTGCCCAGTGAGGCCGCCGTGGTGGTGGGGTGACGCTGCCGCCCTTCTCCAGGCACTTCAGGAAGAAGTTCAACGTCTACCTGGTCTCCATCCCGGAGCTCCTGTTCATGCTGTGCATCTTCGGGTACCTGATCTTCATGATCATCTACAAGTGGCTCGTGTACTCGGCGGACACCTCCCGGGCGGCGCCCAGCATTCTGATCGAGTTCATCAACATGTTCCTGTTCCCAGCCAGCACGACGAGTGGGCTCTACCCGGGCCAGGTGGGTGTCTTCTCCCCGTGGCCCGTGGGCACCTGCCGTCACCACAGCGCGCCAGGCTCTGGTTGGGCGTGACGTCACACTTGCTGCCCCTCGGCGGCCGTCAGCCCTGGTGGGAAGACGTGTATGACCCGAGGGTTTGTCTCACGATGTTTTACGTTAAAGCTTACCCTGGAGAACTTTGGACTGACTTCTGGCTGCATGTTTGTGTCCTTTTTGAACTTTTTGTTTTTATTTATACTTCTGTTCATGATTTTCTTTTTAATTGTATTTTATCATTTTATTAAAACTTTGTAGATGAACACGGAAGCAGGTATTCAAGGACGCTCAGTGGAGCACAGGTGCTGTGGCAGGAAGATCAGTGAAAGGGCCTGCCTTACGTAGCGCCCAGTGCTGACCGAGACCTCCCTAGCGCCCAGTGCTGACCGAGACCTGTCCTTAGTGTCCAGTACTGACTGAGATCTGCCTCACGTAGCACCCAGTATTGACTGAGACCTGCCCTAGTGCCCAGTGCTGACCGAGACCTGTCCTTAGCGTCCAGTGCTGACCGAGGACTGTCCTTAGCACCCAGTACTGACTGAGATCTGCCTTACATAGCGCCCAGTACTGACCGAGACCTGCCCTAGCGCCCAGTGCTGACCAAGGACTGTCCTTAGCGTCCAGTACTGACTGAGATCTGCCTCACGTAGCACCCAGTACTGACCGAGACCTGCCCTAGCGCCCAGTGCTGACCGAGACCTGTCCTTAGTGTCCAGTACTGACTGAGATCTGCCTCACGTAGCACCCAGTACTGACTGAGACCTGACTCACTTAGCGCCCAGTACTGACCCAGACCTGCCTCACTTAGCACCCAGTGCTGACCCAAGGCAATGATGCTTCCTTTGGTTACTGGTTAAAAAGAAAGATTTATTTATTTATTTAAAGTCAGAGTTACAGAGAGTGAGGGAGGGATCCTCCATCCACTGGTTCACTCCCCAAATGGCCATAATGGCTAAAGCTGGGCCAGGCTGAAGCCAGGAGCCAGGACCTTCATCTGGGTCTCCCATGTGGGTGGCAGGGGTCGAAACACTTGGGCCGTCCTTCACGGCTTTCTCCAGGTCATTAGCAGGGAGCTTGATAGGAAGTGAAGCAGCCAGGACTTGAATCAGCGCCCATGTGGGACGCCAGTGCTGCGGGTGGCAGCTTTGCATGCTGCACTGTGACTCTGGCCTTCGGTTATTCATTCTTTTTTTTTTTTAAAGATTTATTTATTTATTTGAAAGAGTCACACAGAGAGAGAAGGAGAGGCAGAGAGAGAGAGAGAGAGAGGTCTTTCATTTGTTGGTTTACTCCCCAACTGGACGCAATGGCCAGAGCTGTGCTGATCTGAAGCCAGGAACCAGGAGATTCTTCTGGGTCTCCCATGCAGGTGCAGGGGCCCAAGTACTTGGACCATCTTCCATTGCTTTCCCAGGCCACAGCAGAGAGCTGGATTGGAAGTGGAGCAGCTGGGACTTGAACTGGCGCCCATGTAGGATGCTGGCACTGTAGGCTGCGGCTTTACCTGCTGTGCCACAGCGCCAGCCCGTCAGTCATTCATCCCCATCCCCATCCCCGTAAGCCCCACGAGTAGGAAAAGGTATTCTGCTGGTATTTTCCCACTTCAGTGCTTTCAGCAAGGTGCTCGCTGGAGTTTGACTCTGTCTGGAGTTTTCCCACCATTTTCTTCCTGGTCTGAACCCAGAAACCACCCTGGTCACTGCTGGTCACTGCTGGTCAGTGGTGTTGTGCAGCGCTAGCGCTGGGCTGCGGGCTCAGCTACAGCCGTGCTCGGCCTCACGCTGGCTGCGCTGGCTGCGTCTGGAGCTGCCCGGCGCGCCCTCACCGTGTCACTTCCTCCACACCCCCTGTGCACCTGCAGGAGCACGTCCAGAGAGTGTTGCTGGTGGTCGTCGCTCTGTCTGTCCCCGTCCTCTTCCTGGGAAAGCCCCTGTTTCTGTTGTGGCTACACAATGGGCGCAGCTGCTTTGGCGTGAGCCGGGTAAGTGTGAGCTGGCTGCGTGTCTGGGAGCGTGACCGGCTCTGTCTATACTGTCGGGACTGGGGATGCGTCCCAGCTCTCGCTGTAAAAGCCAGGGCTGCTTCCTGGGACGCTGGTGCCGTGGGCTGGGCAGAAGCTTCAGGTGCCTGCCGGTCCTGCGCCGGGCAGCAGGTCCCGCTGGGGCAGCTTGCCCACCAGGAGCGAGCTCTGTCCTTCGGCACGGCTCGGCATAATTAAGACTTTTTTTCCATATTCCTCCCTTTTTAACATTTTTTTAAAAAAAATTTATTTGAAAGGCAGAGAGACAGGGAGGAAGAGAGAGGTTGATCTTCCATCCGCTGGCTCATTCTTCTAATGGCTGCAATAGCCAATGCGGGACCAGGCCGGAGCCAGGAGCCAGGAGCTTCCTCCGAGTCTCCCACGTGGGTACAGGGCCCACCCACTTGGGCCATCTCCTGCTTTCCCAGGAGCGTTAGCAGGGAGCTGGATCGGAAGTGGAGCAGCCAGAACTCAAACTGGCGTCCATGTGGAATGCGGGTGCCGCAGGTGGTGGCTTTACCCACTGCGCCAGTGTCGGCCCCATATTCTTTCCTTTTAACATTTTCTTTAAAGTGTTAATTAAATTAACTAATTAATTTTTAAAAGTTTTTTTTTAAGTGTTACTGACTTAAATAATGTAATTAAAGTGTAGCATTTGTGCAATCTTCCACTGCCTTCCCAGCCACAGTAGGGAGCTGGATCGGAAGTGGAGCAGCTGGGACTTGAATTGGCACTCATTGGGATGCCAGTGTCACAGGTGGCGGCTTAACCGGCTGGGCCATCTTGTGTTTGTGGGTTCATGGGTGCTTGGCTCGTGCCGGTTTGGATGTGGTGGCTAACGCTGCTGTGAACGTGGCGTGTAGCTACCTCTCCCGGAGTCTGATCCAAGCTCTCCCGGGAGGCCGAGCAGAAGCGGAGCCACCGCGGTGCATGGCAGTGCTGTTGGAGCCGCCGAGGCCATAGGCCGGCGAGCAGCACTAGCCGCTCCCCACGTCCTTGCTGGAGCGCCTTCGTTTTCTGTTTCTTTAACGATGGCGTCCTAATGGGTGTGAAATGATTTTTTGTCTTTTAAAGAGTTTTTTTGTTCCCAAGAGCTGAGTCATGGAGACACGCAGGCGCGTGGCCCTCTGGCTTTGTCGTGGCCTGTGGCTCCCAGGCGCTGACTCGTCTGCTTTGGTTGCCAGAGTGGCTACACCCTCGTCAGGAAGGACAGCGAGGAGGAGGTGTCGCTGCTGGGGAACCAGGACATAGAGGGCGGCGGCGACCCCATGGAAGACGGCTGCAGGGAGCTGCCATGCAAAGAGGTGAGCGGAGGCAGGCGGGGGACCCGGCTGACGTGATGTCCGTAGCCCGAACCACAGCGGTGATTCAGGCTTTCCCGAGGCCGTGTGGCTCATCCAGTCGGTGCCGCCACACAGGAGCACGCGTGTTCATCTGGGGTTTCACCTGTCTGCTGCTCTGTCCAGTGTTAACACAAGTGACTGTAGGCCCTGGTAGCCAGAGCTCGCTGTGGTCGCACACGCTGGAGACCCGCCCCCTCCCGGTTTTGGGGAGGCCCGCAGCCCGCACTGGGCCAGGACGGGGTTGGTTTTGGAGCGGTGATCACGGTTTCTGGATGTGCACCTGCGAGGCCTTGGTGGGTTTGATTCTTTTGAGTTTGCTTTCTCCTCTAAAGCTTTTGGCTCCGCCGTGCCAGGAGCCTGGCCACAGCCCGGCAGCCTTCAGTCTTCCCCTAGGAGAGCAGTGCTCTGGCCTGCTCAGCACTGGGACGGCGAACCCTGGGGAGCACCTGGGTAGTGCTGGCTGGGGCATGTGCTGTCACTGGACTGTGCGGAATGCGGCTCCGACGGCAGAGATGTGTCTCCCCGCTGTGTGGATCATGGTGTAGGCGGCGTTGGCCTCCCCTGTGGCCGCTCTCCTCAGCTCAGGGCAGCCACCTCCGTGCCGTGTCCTCATGGGGCCCCTCCTCCTGGGTGCGCCCCTGGTGTCTCCTCCGGTCCTGGGGATCAGGCTGCACCCTTACGACCACATGTGGCCTCAGCTGTCCCTTCAAAGTCCCTGCCTCAGATACACTCAGGTTGGGGTTAGGGCTTCAGCACAGGGATTTGGGGGGACACAGTTCAGTGCGCAAGAGCTGTGGGTAGGGGTCCCCCAGGGTCTCTGGGGCTCCAGTGGCCCCCAGAGAAAGGTGGTGCCGTCCTGGGCAGGTGGAAGCGAGCACTTGGCTCTCCTCTGAGCTACTGTCTTGTCCTGGAGACTGGCCACTTAATGAGGATTCGACAAAGCCTCTTAGGGTCAGTGCCCTGTCACTGTCCGGCAGTGTAGTGCATTAACTTGGGACGAGGCTGCACAGGTTCAGAGGGAACGAGCCGGGCTGGGAGGACCAGCACCGCTGCTCCGGAGCCATCGCTCGGGGCCCCCGGAGCCCCCGCCCCCCGCCCTCCGGTTCAGGTGCCTTTGTGTGCAGCTGTGAACTCTCCTCATGAGTTGTGCTGTAGTCGGAGACTGCGGCCCTCGGGGCAGTCGTGTGCACAGGGGAAACTGAGGCTGGAGGGGTGGGGAGTTGGGCAGGGGACGGCTGTGGTCGCGGAGCCGGTTGGCGCAGAGCTGGGGCTCCCTCTTCGTCATGCCGGGACTGTGCCCACCAGTCTCCTGGAAGCCGGCTCTTTCCCGGCAGGCCTGTGGGGACTGACGCACGCGTGTCGTCTCCTTCAGTTTAACTTTGGGGAGATCCTGATGACCCAGGTGATCCACTCCATCGAGTACTGCCTCGGCTGCATCTCCAACACGGCCTCCTACCTGCGGCTCTGGGCCCTGAGCCTGGCTCACGCACGTAAGTCCTGCTGCCCTGCGGTGCCTGGCTGGCTCGGTGGGGGCCCCGAGGGATGTCGGCAGCCTCTGCCTTCCGGTTATCCTGTGGACGCTGAGCTCGGTGGGGGCCCCGAGGGATGTCGGCAGCCTCTGCCTTCCGGTTATCCTGTGGACGCTGAGTTCCGCTGAGGTGTTTGGACTTCCCTTGAAATCCAGATATCTTGGGTTTTTGTTTTGGCCTTGCGGTGCTGTGAAAATAATCCCTGACACAGGAGGGGCTTTGAGACTCGCGAGGGACCAGGGCCCTCTGGCATGCTCTGCTGTTAGCGCTTTTGTTTTAAAGATTTTATTTATTTATTTGCGGGTTTGAGTCAGACAGAGAGAGAGAGGTGTCTTCTATCTGCTAGTTCACTCCCCTGATGGCCACAACGGCCGGAGTTGGGCCAGTCTGAAGCCAGGAGCCAGCCAGCTTCTTGCAGGTCTCCCACGTGGGGGCAGGGACCCAAGCACTTGGTCTGTCTTCCACTGCTTTCCCAGGCCATTAGCAGGGAGCTAGATTGGAAGAGGAGCAGCTGGTACATGAATTGGCACCCATATGGGATGCCAGCGCCTAGGGCGGATGCTTAGCCGACTACACTACAGTACCGCCCCCCCCACGTGCTTAGCCGACTACAGTGCCACCCCCCACCCCCACGTGCCACCCCCCCACCCCCATGTGCTTAGCCGACTACACTACAATGCCCCCACCCCCCACCCCCCCACGTGCTTTTGTTTGTGGCCGTTACTTTGTTCAGCCTGCTACAAGGTACGGGGGTTTGTTCCCAGCGAGCAGCCCCCACGTGGGGCCGATGCAGAGATCTGACTGGCAGTGGCCCTGTGCAGAGGCCCAGTGGTGGACGCGTGATCAAGTTTCCGTTGCCACAGTTTACTAACTGCAAAAGAGGCGCCCAGTCCGCACGTCCTGGATGCGCCCCCAGCCTGCTGTGGTTGGCCACTGTGTATCACCATTCAGCCCTGCACAGACAGCGACTCTTGTGTGTGTTGGCCCCTTGAACAGTGACAGACTGACAGGATATTCTATAAAACCAGTAACTGAAAGGGAGAAGGGCCCAGCAAAGATCAAAGTACAACAAAGAAACAAAACGTGACATTGGGTGGGTGTTGTGGGGCAGGGGTTAAGCTGCTGCTGGGGATGCCAGCATCCCCTATCAGAGTCCCCAGATTCACTTCTTTTTCTTTTTTTTAAAGATTTATTTATTTATTTGAAAGGCAGAGTTACATAGAGACATAGAGTGAGAGAGCGAGAGAGAGTGAGTGAGAGAGAGAGAGAGGTCTTCCATCCGCTAGCGCACTCCCCAGGTGGCTGCACATCGCCGGAGCTGGGCCGTTCCAAAGCCAGGAGCCAGGAGCTAATTCTGGGTCTCACATGGGTGCAGGAGCCCAAGCACTTGGGGCATCTTCCACTGCTTTCCCAGGCCACAGCAGAGAGCTGGATTGGAAGTGGAGCAGCTGGGACTGGAACCGGCGCCCATAGGGGATGCTGGCACAGCAGGCGGCAGCTCTACCCGCTTCACCACAGTGCCAGCCTCCGAGTTCACTTCTGATCCGGCTTCCTGCTAGTGTGCATCGTGGGAAGCAGCAGATGGTGGCTCCAGTGTTTGGGTCCTTGCCAGCACGTGTGGTCACTGTGACTAGATGCCTGATCGCAGCCCTGTCCATGTGGCTGCACTGCTGTGCTCGGGGAAGCCCCCGACCGCGGCTTGTTTGCACTGAAGCTCAGCCAGAGGTCTGGGTGAGCCCAGCTGGAGAGGAGCCTGTGGCCATCGTCCCCACTGTGCACAGGTGCAGCCAGCGGTTCCGTTCTGGGCAGAGCCGGGAGTGGACGCCTGGTGCCCGGGGCCTGTCCCGCTCGACCCTCGTCCCCTCCTGACTGATCCGAGTCAGGATCTGCCGTTGGGAGCAGGGGCTCTGGTTTTCCTGGAGCGCCCAGTCCGGCTCGGGGCGACACACGTGCTCTGTGTGTGGATGCGTGTGTCACGTTCAGCGTTGTCAGAGGCGCGTTCCTTTGCAGAGCTGTCCGACGTGCTATGGGCCATGCTCATGCGCGTGGGCCTCCGCGTGGACACCACCTACGGCGTGCTGCTGCTGCTCCCGGTCATCGCGCTCTTCGCCGTGCTCACCGTCTTCATCCTCCTGGTCATGGAGGGGCTGTCGGCGTTTCTGCACGCCATCCGCCTGCACTGGTGAGTGCCCGTGTCCGCCGGCCTCCGCTCACGTCCCCGGCTCCCGCTCTGGGTTCTGCACCGTTGTCACGCCTGCAGAGATCTCTAAACACACATGTCCCGTGCCTCGAGCTCTCCCTGGGCCCGCCAGGTCGCCCTGTCCTGCTCTAAGCTGTTTCCGCTGTATCAGTCACCCCAGTGGATCTGGTACCTGAGAGCCTCCCGGTGCGGTGGGGGTTGCGTGGGACGGGCAGGATGGGTTCGTGTTGCTGGCGCACAGGGAAAAGCCAGCGTTCAGCTAAGTGACAGTTCTTCTGCCAGGAGCAAGTGTGGGAAAGCCGCACAGATGTTGTTTCCAGGAAACACTGCAACGTCAAAAATCCACATTAACACGTGGGTTTCTTGTTTGTTTCTCTTTTTAGGGTAGAATTTCAGAACAAATTCTACACTGGCGCAGGCACCAAGTTTGTTCCTTTCTCATTCAGTCTGCTCTCATCGAAGTTTGGTGGTGAGGACGACGTGGCGTGACCACACTGCTGTGACCCACGGGCGTTCGGAGCTACGGGAATTATGTTACAGAATTCCATTTATGTCAGATTTATGATACAAAAAAATCTGTCTCATTGATTGCCTTATGACACAGCCAAATAACCCTGTAAGATATACCTCTTCCTCGTATGTTAAATATTTTGTAAAGTTTTCCAATCTCAGATAGCTAATTTGTTTTCTTTTTGGTTTTTATTATGAGCAGATACAAGTTAATGCCAAATGTTATGTTTAAGTTAATTCTTAAAATGTCACATTTGGGGAGGAAAGCCAATTTTGAATGACTAATTGAAAATGGTTTAAATCTTTCATTCCTTTTAGACCTTATTTTTTTAAAAAAAGTTATTCTGTCACCTGATGTTGCCAGATAGTATTTTCCAAAAGCTGAAGTTAACTATAATTTTTTGAAAAAATTTAATGGTAGATAATCAGAAAGATTCACGTTTATTCTGTTTGGTTGAAAACCCGTGAACTTTTTTCTCATATGCTGTGCAGAAGCGCCGGTAGAGGGTCGTTTCTACGGTTTTGTCCTGTTTTAATAATTGGAGAAAACGGGATAAAGGGAATGTAAGTGGTTTTCCCACGCAGGTATTTTTGTAGGAAATCCTTTTCCTGTTCTCCTCACACAGACCAGTTCTGATCATTGTTTGCTTGGGAAGATAAAGTACAGCCTGAGCCGTAGCTCCGCGTGACTGCCGCAGGCAGGCGGAACCTCGGCGCGGCGCCCGGAGGGTCCCCCGGAGTGTCCCCAGGAGTGAAGGGCAACGCAGAGTAGGGTTTTGTATATTTTTGTAACAGAATATAAATGAAGATATTTTACCAGGAGAGACTGTACCTATCCTTGAGAACAGCATACTTTTTTACCTTCAGACTAGAAATTAGTAACCGAGGTCTCATGAGTGAGAGTTGAAGGCCAGACCGCGCTCCGGGGAGCGATGACGCCGGCGCCGCCTTGACCTTGGCCTTGGGTTTGGCGGGAGTCTGGGCCGCTCCCATTAACATTCTGCTGCAGTCTGCATTCTAACAATGTTCATGTTTCTTTTTAGAATTCACTTTAGATAATCAGCACTTTCACGTTCTTACGATGCCAAGTGACACCCTCCCTCCAGGGCCTTTGTCACCACGCTCCTGGGCCGTGGCGTGGTGCAGAGCTGGGGGCCTGGCTTACCAGCCAGGACTGGCAGTGCTGGACCCTGGGCCCCGGTGCCGAGAGGCAGGCGCGCAGCGCCGGGCAGCACAGCTGGGACCGCAGAGCTCGGTCACAGCAGAGGCGCTGCTCGCGGTGCGGCAGAGCCGGCCGGCTGGGTGGCGTTGCCTGTCCTGCCAGGTCCTCGGGCCGAGGGTGCTGCTGGAGCTGCAGAGCGCGCTGCTCTCCGGCAGGGCCCCCAGGCGAGAAGGTGGGCACAGCGGATGCCCCCCCACGTCTACCCCAGCCTAAGGGGACAGCCAGGGACACGTGCCACCTGCGGGGTGTGGGACTGCAGCATCGTGGGGGCCGCCTTGGTTTCTGATGAACTCCTAGGAGAGAAGAGTCCCTCCGCGGTGGTTATGTAGCCTGCGACTCCGGAATTCTAACTGCTGTGAAAGAACTCTGCAAATGACTTGTGTCTTCTGGGGGAAATTTGGTGTTTTGGTCACTGGCTGCAGTGACGTGGCCAGAGTGCTGACTTTTGTTTTGAAGCTACTGCTTAGAGCCTCGCACATTGCATTTTTTAAAGTATTTATCTGAGAGGCAGAGACACAGTGACAGCTCCTATCTGCTGGTTCCTGCCCCAGTGCTCCCGGGGCTGGCACCGGCAGGAGGCCGGAGCCAGAGCCCGGGCCGGAATCAGAGCCGGACTCCACACCGAGGACCTGACCCGGGGCTGCTCCGGGGCCGCCTCTTCATCGGACCCTGGCCCGTCAATGGCGCGCCCAGGGACGCAGGGTGGAGGTGGCCCGGGCTGTCACCCAGGCCCAGGGTGGCCGGGGCGGACGCTCAGAGGCCGCCTGCCGCGTGTCCGCGCTCTGCCTGAGGTCCGGGCGTCCTGTGGAGCTGCAGCCGCTCCGAACACTCCGGGGCCCACGGGGGCGTCTTCCTGTCAGGACTGGCCTTTTACTAACGACCAATAAATACTCTATTTTTAGAACGTGGCTGTGTGCGTTACTAGCAGGCCCGTGCGCTCCGCCCCTCCCTCCGCGGTGCGGGCTCCTGCGGGCACCGGCAGCCCCGGGCCCCGCCGCCCCCGCGCCCCCGCCGCCGCACGCCCCCGCGCCCCCCGCACGCACCGGCCGCCCCGGGCCCCGCGCCCCCGCGGCCCCGCACGCACCGGTGGCCCCGCGCCCGCCGCCCCCGCACGCACCGGCCGCCCCGCGCCCCAGGCCCCGCGCCGCCGCCGCCCCCGGGCCCCAGCCGCCCCGAGTCCCACGCCCCGCACGCCCCGGCCACCCCGCGCCCACCACCCCGCGCCCCCCTGCCCCCAAGCTCCCGCGCCCCTCGCCCCTCGGCCTCATCCGGCGTGGCCCGCGCAGGGGCTCGAGCTGCCCGGCGCGGGGGCGGCGGCCGTTTCCCGGGCGGCCGTTGCCAGGGGCGCCGTCGCCACAGACGCCCGCCCGTCCCGGCCACGCAGGCTGCGCCCCGCCAGGCGCCATGGACGACCTGCGGGTGCTGTGGATGCGCGACCGTGTGTACGCGGCCTTCGGGCTCACGGACCCGCAGCTCTTCGAGGAGCTGCTGAGCCGGGGCGACGGCGAGGCGGAGGACCTGGTCCTGCACTTCCTCAACCAGAGGAGCGACGAGGAGGCCGCCGCCACGCTGCTCTTCTGCCGCAAGGTGGTGCCGGAGGAGGAGGAGGTGGAGATCGGTGAGCGCGGCGGAGGAGGGGGCTGCCCACGCCCCGGCTTTGGGAAGGCGACAGGCCATCTGCAGTGTTAGCGATGCGCAAACCGACGGACACCGCATCCCCAGCGCCCCCCACCCCGCCCCGGGGAGGCCCAGTCCGCTTTGGGGTGGGCTCCGGGAACTTGGGGGCCCGAGCCGCCGGGAGCCCCCACTGTCTGACCCGCTCCACAGCGGCGGGGACCCTGACTGCATTTTTGGAAAGGTAACAAGACCCCGAAATAGGGGCCTGGCTCTGGCGCCCTGGGAGAGCGTCTGTAGAGAGCTGGTGGCCGTGGTCCCATGTCCATGTGCGGGGGCTCCTCCTGGGTGGCCCCATCCCACGCGGACACAGGTCGGTCTGGCCTCACAGGGCCCTGGTTTATTTCTGGACTCTGCAGAGGGCACTCAGAAATCCCGGGGCTGCCTCCCCTGGGCCCTGGTGTTGCCCTGTGCTTGTGGCTCCTCTCCACGGTCACTGCCAGGTGACCAGGTGAGTTCCTGATCCTGGATGTACCGGCATGTGGGGTTCTGGCTAGGGCGGGGAGAGCTCCACTCACTCCCTTGATTGTTGAGCCCCCAGCCCCACAGAGCCGGGGGTCTCACCAGATCCTCTGGGGGAGGGAAGCTCAGTCCAGGGGACCGGTGGCCTTCGTCCCTTCTGTCTCTCCCCTGCTCACGGCTGCCGTGCAGGTGGACACGGATGTGGGACAGGGTGAGGAAGTGGGGGCGTCCCCCCCAGAAGCAGTCAGCCCCAGGTGCTGTTCCGACAGGGACACAATGTGGCTGTGTGTGTACCACCAAATAATTTTTTTTTTTTTTTGGACAGGCAGAGTGGATAGTGAGAGAGAGAGACAGAGAGAAAGGTCTTCCTTTTTGCCGTTGGTTCACCCTCCAATGGCCACTGTGGCCGGCGCATCGCACTGATCCGAAGCCAGGAGCCAGGTGCTTCTCCTGGTCTCCCATGGGGTGCAGGGCCCAAGCACTTGGGCCATCCTCCACTGCACTCCCGGGCCATAGCAGAGAGCTGGCCTGGAAGAGGGGCAACCGGGATAGAATCCAGCGCCCCAACCGGGACTAGAACCCGCTGTGCTGGCGCCGCAAGGATTAGCCTGTTAAGCCACGGCGCCGGCCATCACCAAATAATTTTTAAAAATTACACACGTATCACCAGAGTCATGTTCTCCTAACACCGTGTAGAATTAGGTAAAGTGAAATGCGGGAAAGCGGCCGTTCAGCCCTTAAGCCCCGGTGCTCCTCCCGTTCCTGCAGGTGACCACTGTGGCTATCTGGTGTGTATCCTGCCAGATCTTTCTCAGATATTTATCATCTGTATTGTTCTCCATGTAATTATACGTATGTGTAAAATGCCAGCATAGAGATGTATAGAGTCCCTAAGATCTTTTTTTTTTTAAGATTTATTTCTTTATTTGAGAGGCAGGGTTACAGAGAGACAGGAAGAGACAGAAATAGAGAGGGGAGAGATCAGTTCTCTGGTTCACTCCCCAAATGGCCACCGTGACCAGGGCTGGGCCAGGTTGAAGCCTGGAGCTGCTTCTGGGTTTCCCACGTGGGTGCAGGGGCCCAAGCCATCTCCTGCTGCTTTCCCAGGCACAATAGCAGGGAGTTGGATCAGAAGTGGAGCAGCTGGGACTCGAAGTGGTGCCCATATGGGATGCCGGCACTGCAGGCAGTGGCTTAACTCACTATGCCACAGCGCCGGTCCCTTAGGATCTCACTGTAGTATTATTTTGTGCCTGTCCTCCCCGTCCTGGGTGTCCGGGGATTTCTTCCATGTCTCCCTAACTTCAAGTGCATGGATCCACCCTGTGTGTCTGGTATTTGGCTTCTCAGAGCACTAACCCCACAGCCACCGGTGCGTCTCTGCAGCACGGGTTTTACCCAGGAACTGTGTCTGCGGTTCGCACAGGTCCTGCCAGTCCGCTGTGCAGAGCGGCTCCACGGTGCCCGACCCCAGCACCGTGCTGGCATTGGCTGTCGGATGTTATAGGTTCAAAAACATTTTTTGCCAATCCCTTAGATGAAAATAGACATATTTCCTTACTCTAATTCATGTTTACGTAATTATTTCTAGTCTTTTTGTTCCTTCAGTTTTTAAAATTGTGGTACTGTCCACGTGACACGCAGTGTGCCATCTTCACCGACGTCAAGCGCCCGGCTTGGCGACCTCACGTGCATTCCCGATGTCCAGCACCCCTGGGCCTCGTGCCCAGGCTGGTGGGTCATTTCTGTGTCTCTGGGCTGGGGCAGGGGGGCTCTGTGGTCATTCTTGTGGCCCTGGCTCCTCAGCAGAATTTGCACGGTCTTCCTTGCTGTCGCTGAAAGCTGGCTCTGGTAACCGGGCTCTTTCTGGGTTGCTGAGACAGACACCGCTCCCCGGTGAGCCACTTCCCTGCCTCTGGGTCTTGTACAGTGCAAACTTACGTTCTGTCTTTCCTTCCCGGCTGTGTGGCTCTGAAGATGACATACCTGTGCTGTCCGAGGAGGCGAATGAGGAAGAAGAGACCGGCGCCGAGAAAACAGAGCACGTGGACAAAGCTCCCGGTGTGGCGCCGGCAGTGGATAAAGCTCCAGGTGTGGCACCGGTGCCGGGCCCCGGGGCAGGCAGCCTGTGAAGGCTTCACCTGGAGGAGGGGGGTGCGTCTTTGCAGAGGGCCACTGCGGGGCTGTCAGCAGGTGCACCCGAGTGTCCCAGGGCTGCGCCAGCTGGCTGAAAGTGACGCGTGTCACACTCTCCTAGTTCTGGGGGCCGGCTGAAGATCAGTGACAGGGGCCACTCCTCGGCCTCTCTGGCTTCCGTGGCTGCGTCAGCCCCGTGCCTGCCTCTGTGGTCACCTGGCCTTTCCCTGTGCGTTTGTCTCCCTCTCCTGCCTCTTTCTGTTTAAAAAAAAAAAATTTATCTAAGAGAGAGAGACAGGCTTCCCGTGGTTCACTCCCCAAATAACTGTAACAGCTGAAACCGGGCCGGGCGGAAGCCAGGAGCCTGGAGCTCCACCTGGGTCTCCCACGTGGGTGACAGGGATCCGAGCACTTGAGCCGCCTGCTGCCTCCCACAGTGGATGCTGGATCAGAAGTGGAGGAGCGGGGACTTGACCCAGGCGCCCTGAAATGGGATGTGGGAGTCCCAGGCAGCATTTTTCTTTCTTTTTTTTTTTTTTAAGATTTATTTACTTGAAAGAGTTACAGAGACAGAATCTTCCATCTGCTGATTAACTCCCCAAATGGCTACAGCAACCAGGACTGAGCCAGGTTGAAGCCAGGAGCCAGGAACTCATCGGGTCTCCCCCGTGGGCATAGGGGCGCAAGCTCTTGGGCCATCCTCTGCTGCTTTCCGGCAGTGGGAGCAGCCGGGACTTGAACTGGCGCCCGCAGCGGATGCCCCTTTACCCTGCTGTGCCGCAGCACGGCCCAGGTCCAGCAGCATCTGAGCTGTGGCACCAAGTGGCCGCCGTGAGGCAGGCGTCTTTAATAAGACCCGGTAGCCAGAGCAGTTACCGAGGGCCTCCTAGGGGACAGCAGACCCAGGACCGGGAGAGATGGGGCCGGAAGGCCGGGGAGATCCTTTCCTGTGAAGTGAGGGGGTGTTACTTCCGGGTCAGGGGGTATGTACTGATTCTGATTGACACCTGACCACCGTACTTGCCCAGGGGCCTGGTGTGCTGACGGAATCGAGGGCCGGGGACCTCCAGCCGGGGTCTCAGTGAGGCCAGTGACGTCTTTGGTCTGGCCCTGCCAAGGCAGCCACAGGCAGGACTCAGAATTCAGCCCACCTGTAGCAGGCTGGTCTTCACGTTGATAACATTGTATGGCTCGCCAGTGGTGTTACAGGTACCCACATGGTGGCCGGCCCTGGGGCCCGTAGGCTGTTTCTGCCTGCAGTGCCGGTATCCCGTTTGGGTGCTGGTTCTAGTCCCGGCTGCTCTAGTTCCCATCCAGCTCTCTGCTGTGGCCAGGGAAAGCAGTAGAAGATGGCCTAAGTGCTTAGGCCCCCAGCACCCACATGGGAGACCACAAAGATGATCCTGGCTCCTGGCTTTGGATTGGCCCAGCCCCAGCCATTGTGACCATTTGGGGAGTGAACCAGTGCATAGAAGACCTCTCTCTCTCTATGTATCTGTGCCTTTCAAATAAATAAAATAAATAAATAAAAAAAAAATCCACAGGGCCCCCAGCAGAAACAAGGTCGTTTCTTTGTGTTGGGACGCTTGGAACTCCTCTCCCGTGATAGCACGGGGCAGCCCAGGCTCGCCGGGGCCGCAGCACTCGTGGGCCTGCCGTGTGTCCCTCTCCACAACAAGCCGACTTCATTGTGGCGGCGGCGGCCCCGGCGCCTGTGCCTGTGGGCAGTGAGCGGACCCGGCTGCGTGGGTCCTGCCGCCTGTTTCCTCTGCCAGCTCAGGTGCTGGGTGCTTCTCAGTGGGATCCCGGGATCTGACCGCGGGAAGTGACCGCCCATTCTCTGGGTGAGGGAAGCAGCAGCAGGGAGGGGTCGCCTCCTCCTCCGAGTGGGTCCTGGAGCCACACTGGCTGTGCGCAGCGCCTGACCGCGACAGCTGAGCCCTGCAGAAATCCCTCCGTCCCCTGTGACTGACTGCTGGCTGTGCCGGGGCCCCCGGGGCCGAGGCGTGGTGCTCCCCTGGCTGCCCCAGGTGCACTGACCATGGGGACTTGAGAGAGCCGCCGTCTCGTGCCCCGTGGGGTTTGAGTCCCGCAGAGGAGGAGGACGTGGTGACCTGTCTGCTGTGGCTCTCGCATGGATGCTGAGTCGCCTGTTAGGTGAAAAGCTGAGAACCCCCTCGCTGGGCTCTGGAACTTGGACACGCACACGCACACGCATGTTGATTCCTCACGGACAGTGGTCCGGGATGCCCCATAGGATTTGTTTGCACACGGTGCACATGCGTGGGGAACGGTGCGACACGGGCAGGAATCCTGGCCTCCTGCCCGTTTCACCTCGCGCCCAATCCTGTTTTGCAGCTAAGAACCTGCAGCTGAGAAGCGAATCCATCGCCCCGCCTTCTCTGGGCGGAGAGGACGAAGAAGCAGCCAGTTCAGAGAGAGTCTCCCCCAAAGTACGCACGGCTCTGCGTCCTCGCTGGGCGGGTGGCGGGCCCCGCGTGTCCCCGCTGAGCCCGGACACGGCGCAGCCAGGGGACAGACGGTGCTGGGGTCCCCCGGGGCCGCCCTCGGATCCAGGGGGCCGTGTGCACTCGGTGACCGTGCGTGGGAACGCTCACCACGTTCTGCCAACCACAGCAGTAGCCCCAGCCTGGGGCCCTGGGCTTTGCTTGGGAGCCCCACGGGGGGCCTGCCTTACTCAGACCGGGGGTCTCTGGACGACTTTCCTGCTTTTCCCAGAGGTCAGGCAGCCCCGCAGACGCCGTGCAGGGCCGGTCCCCGAGGCCCGCGGAAGGCAGGGTTCGCACTGCGCAGGCCTGCTGCCAGAGCTCTTTCCTGCGGCAGCGCCAAGGCCAGGAAGCTGGGTGGGCAGTGGGGGCGGCCGGGCTTCCCACAGTGGGACCTCGTTGCTGCATGGACGGGTCCCACGCTGCAACCCAGCTCCGGCCGGGCCGGCACCTGTGACTGGGGCGGGGGCTCTGGGCGGGCGACGGACCTCAGCTCTGACCCGCGTCCGGCCCGCTTTGTCTCAGAGGCTGGCGAAGCGCATCGTGGACAGGACCTACCTCCAGGTGTTCTGCATCCCGGTGCCCGAGGAGTTCCTGGACCAGAACGTGGTGTTTTTCCTCAGAAACACGAAAGGTGTGTCTGTGTGTGTGTGTGTGTGTGTGAGAGAGAGAGAGCTGCTCTTTCCCCTCTACCTTTCTTGGGGTGTAACCTTCTGTTAGCGCCCTGGATCCCCGGTAGTTACAGAGGGGTACTTGCGAATTCGCCCACTCACTGAAATCTCGCTCTTGGCGGTCACGGGTGGGCGGGCAGAGCGAGGCGGATTGGAGCCGCCCCACACGTGTGCTCCCAGGTGAGCCTGCACGGGGCCGCGTTCTGCCCGCACCGCTCCCTACTCCGGTTCTCACGTGCGAGCGAGCTGTGAATGACTGAGCACCACGTGTGTGCGTGTTTGAGCCTCCTGGAGACCTCGCCGCTCAGCGTCGCGCAGCCTCGTGTCGGCAAGCACGAGAAGGTTTCGGCACGCGAAGAACACGTGTGTGTTAGCGCAGTGGCCTTCGGGCGTGAGTGACGGCGGCCTGAGCTAAGCCGGGGGTCTTTGAGCAGAGCCACACGCACAGCTGATGAGCCGGCGTGGTCCGAGGTTGGCAGGACCCCCACCCCAGGGGACACGGTTCAGCCCAGGGTGCTTCAGAAGGTTCATGGGAAGAGGAATAAAAAGACAAGATTGGGCCGGCGCCGGGCTCAGTAGGCTAATCCTCCGCCTGTGGCGCTGGCACCCCGGGTTCTAGTCCCGGTTGGGGTTCCGGATTCTGTCCCGGTTGCCCCTCTTCCAGGCCAGCTCTCTGCTGTGGCCCGGGAGGGCAGTGGAGGATGGCCCAAGTGCTTGGGCCCTGCACCCGCATGGGAGACCAGGAGAAGCACCTGGCTCCTGGCTTCGGATCGGCGCAGCATGCTGGCCGTAGTGGCCATTTTGGGAATGAACCAACAGAAAAGGAAGACCTTTCTCTCTGTCTCTCCCTCTCACTGTCTAACTCTGTGCCTGTCCAAAAAAAAAAAAAAAAAAAAAAGACAAGATTAATGGGTGTGCTTTGGCCTGGCGGTTAAGACAGTCCCATCAGGAGTGCCTGGGTTCCAGCTTCCTGCGAGGCACCCTGGGAGCCAGCGGTGACGGCTCAAGTGCCTGGGCCCCTGCCACCCACATGGGAGGCCCGGATGGAGCTCCTGGCTCAGCTCTGGCTGTTGTGGGCATCTGGGGAGTGAACCGGGAACTCTCCCTGCCTTTCAAATGCATAAATAAATAACAAAATCCTTTAAAAGTAGATATGCGTATTTTGGTGCAGAAATTGAATCCATGTATGGCCTTTTCTTAATACGCATTTTCTGTGAACTTTAAAAAATTAATTTAAAAATTAATCGTATTACTTGCATGGCAGAGAGATAGATAGTTGGAGGGAGGGAGTTCCTATCCACTGATTCACTCCCCAAGTGCCCGCAACGGCCAGGGCTGGGAACGCCATCCAGGTCTCCCCTGTGGGTGGCAAGAACCCAGCTACTGGGGCCTCCACTGCTGCCTCCAGGGTCCGCAGTGGCAGGAAGTTGGAGTCGGGAGCCGGAGCTGGGAGTGGATCCCAGGCGCCCAGGGTCCCTAACCGCTGAGCTCCCTGCCCGCCCCTCTGCACCCGTCATTCATTCATGGCTACCGCGCTGCTGTATCGCCATGGAAAGAGACGCACTGAGCCAGCAACAGTGCGGCCTGCGAGGCTGGCCAGATGGCAGAGTTACTTCCGCGGTGTGGCCGCCTCTCTGCCTTGCTCCCCCGCCAGGCTGGGCACAGGGTCCAGGTCACCTGCGTGGCGTCGATCAGCCTGTCAGCAAGTTTGTCTCGATAAAGGCCCCGGGGCTCGTGAGGCGCGTGGGCAGTGGGTTGAGGAGGAGCTGCTGGGTGGTGGGCACGCTGGCTGGCAGGTGTCGCGGGCGGTTGGGGCTGCTCTGGCGGAAGGTACAGACCGAGCCGAAGACGCCAGCTGTCTGTCTCTCACGGTTCTGGCGGCTACGGGTCCAAGCTCAAGGGGCTGGTGCAGCCCCACCCCGGGAAACTGGGGGACACAGACTCTGTTCACAGCAGCCAGGAGCCCAAGAATCTTTTCTTTTGTTTGTTTCCCTCCCCCCTCCCTCCTTATTCAGTTCTTTATTTGAAAGGCAGAGTTACAGAGAGAGGGAGAGACAGAGATCTTCCATCTGCTGGGGCTGGGCCAGGCTGCAGCCAGGAGCCAGGAGCTGCATCAGGGTCTCCCATGTGGGAGGCAGGGGCCCAGGGACTTAGGCCGTCTTCCGCTGCTATCCCAGGCACATTAGCAGGGAGCTGGCTGGGAAGTGGAGCAGCCGGGACTGGAATCGATGCCCATATGGGGTGCTGGCATCACAGGCGGTGGCTTTACCCCTGTGCCACAGTGCCAGCCCCAAATGGATGTTTCTAGACAACAGAAACCTTTCCTATTACCGTCCATCTACACATTCCAGCGGGTTGACTAGTGTGCACGGTGCTTGTGAGCAGAGTTCCCGAGCCACAGCGTGCCCGTGCTGTTTCCATTGTTCACCAGCCCGGGGCTTCGTTTCAACACAAAGTAGAGGATGTACCAGGCCTGCGGCCACAGCATCCCCACGCCGTGACCTCACTGGGGGAGAGGGCCTCCTCCCCGCGCGCTGACTCGGCCCTCGGCACTCTCCCCACGCAGAGACTGTCGCCGAGGCCAGTGACATGAAGGAGGCCATGGAAATCATGCCGGAGACGCTGGAGTATGGCGTCATCAGCGGCCAGGTGCTCGGCTTCCTGAGGGATGTCCTGTGCCAGGTGAGCGGGCGCGGGCAGGCTCGGTGTCCCCGAGCACAGACAGGCAGTGGCAGCTCCCACACGGAGGGCAAGGCCATGGGCGGTATGGGTGACGTCCCCAGGCATGGCAGTGAGAGACGAGACAAAATCCAGGAGGTGACAGGGGCACGGGGAAGACCAACCCTGGTAGTGTGTGTGACCTTGAGCCGGATGTGATGTCAGGTTTTGCTTTAAGAACCAAAAGACCTCCCAGACAGGCCCCTTCACTGGGGCCGAGCTCCAGGGGAAGCACAGAGGGGCTCGGGAGAGACCCCCGGAGCAGGCAGCATCAAATTGAGATCCGAACGAGACAAAGGTGGCGGGGGAGGAGGGCTTGGAGGAGGAACGTCCTGGGCAGGGGAAACCGCAGGTGCAAAGGCCCCGAGGCAGGAGCTGACGCGGCTTGGAGGACAGCCATGTGGCTGGACAGCAGTGAGGGAGGGTGGGGAGGGGAGCTGGGCCTTCAGGCATGCGGGTTTCCTCTGGCCACTGCAGGCAGGAGGGAGAATTTGGGGTAGAGGAGACCTAAGGGGGGGCCGTGGAAATGTCTGGGTGGGGAGGAGGTGAGAGAAGAGGGGGTGGAGCGCAGGACCTACTGTTGACTGGGGCGCGGGAGGCTGAGGAAGAGACGGTATCAGGGGCTCTGGGGCCCGAGCAGCCGGGGCCTGCGTGGGGGGTGGGGAATCCCCGAATTCCGAAGCCTCCGAGTGGAGGCCGAGGCAGGTGTGTGCGTCTGGAGCACAGGGCCGTGCTCAGGGCCGCCGTGTGGCACGTGCTCATGGGGTGCCTGTGAGGTCCCAGACTGGGCCCCTGTCCCACGGAGCTCCCGTTCCGGTCTGGAAGCTTTTCGTTAACCAAGACCAGCGAGGAAACGCATGGAGTAGTAGACCTCGGCCAGAGTTGAGGAGGAGTCTGACGGCACACCGGAAGCGGGGGGAAGGGAAGCTGGGGGCTTCTCTGATTTTTGCCCAGGGGCAGGGGGAGGGAGGCCTCACTGATACCGCCAGTGTCCAGGTTACTAGGACTGGTGCAGTAGCCAAGAGTCCTCCCAGCTTCTGTTCTCCCCCGGGCCATACCCATCACTTGCTGAGCAGAGTGACCCTTCACCGAAGACAGTGCCGAGCCAAGGGACCTGGCAAGACCAGCAAGGGAGTGAGCAGAGGCGGAGGGGCCGGGGGGCCGGGGGCCTGGGCCACCCAAGCAGGAGGCGATGCTCTCTGGGATGCTGGAGGCGTTGCTGGAGGCCGGAAGCCACAGGCGAAGTGGGCTGGTGGGTTTGGCCGCTGTTGGTGGCTGCCATGGAGCAGTGCTGGAGGTCAGTGGTGGTGGGGGGAGGGGTGGACAGGAAGCTCCCGAGAGCTGGGCACCCTGTGGGTCACCACCAGACTTCCTGAACACCGTGGTTGTTTGAGGACACCTTCTTATTTATTTTTAAAATTTACTCGAAAGCCAGAGTCACAGAGAGACAGAGAGATCCTCCATCTGCTGGTTCACTCCCCAAGTGGCCTCAATGGCCGGGGCTGGCCAAAGCCAGGAGCCAGGAGCTTCTTCTGGGTCTCCCATGCAGGTGCAGGGGCCCAAGCAATTGGACCATCCTCCACTGCCTTCCCAGGCCATAGCAGGGGGCTGGATTGGAAGTGGAGCAGCTGGGAATTGAACCGTTGCCCGTATGGGATGCTGGCACTGCAGGCGGCAGCCCCCATTACATTTCTTGAGTCAAATCCAGCTTCTGTTGTTTGGGTCTGTGCCCTGGGTCTGCGTGGCTCATGTGCTCACACGCAGATGTCAGGGTCACGGCCCATGAGAGCCAGCGGCAGCCACGCGGTGTGAGCTGTTTGGTGCACTTGGTGTTTCAGGTGTTCTTGCCAGCGCTGGCCTTCAATCAGCACAAAGCCGAGGCGGCCACAGGCCTGGGCGCCGGGGAGACGGCGGGCACTGTGGAGTATGAGATGGTGCTGCCGGCTGTGCCCGGCGAGGCCGTGGAGTACCACGGCGTGCAGCTCATCCGGGATGAGTTCCTGATGAACGTGCAGAAGTTCGCCAGCAGCATACAGAGGACCATGCAGCAGCTGGAGGGTGAGCGCCTGGCCCACCCCCCGGAGGAGGCGGCCAGGGGGCAGGAGCGTCTGTGTCACCAACACTGACGTCATGGGGGAGGCCCCGAGCGAGCCATCCGCAGAAGGGACGCCAGGTGCACACGGAGCCGTGGCGGAGGGAAGAGCGCGGGAAAGACAGGAGGGCCTCCGGGGTTTGGTAGTGGGAGAGCCAACAGGGGAGTGGGGGAAGGGGAACCAGGGGGGGCTGCGTGGAGGAGGTGGCGCTTGACTTCATCTGAGGGTCGCATGCAGCGATTCTATTGAGTCAAGCGCCCCTGCACCTCCTCAAGTGGGTGGCGGCCTGGCCAGAGTGCCGGAGCCGGGAGAGTGAGCGGTGGGCGAGGCGGGCCAGAGTGCCGGAGCCCGGGAGAGCGAGCGGTGGGGCGAGGCGGGCCAGAGTGCCGGAGCCCGGGAGAGCGAGCGGTGGGCGAGGACACGGGCCAGAGTGCCGGAGCCGGGAGAGCGAGCGGTGGGCGAGGACACGGGCCAGAGTGCCGGAGCCGGGAGAGTGAGCGGTGGGCGAGGCGGGCCAGAGTGCCGGAGCCCGGGAGAGCGAGCGGTGGGCGAGGACACGGGCCAGAGTGCCGGAGCCCGGGAGAGCGAGCGGTGGGGCGAGGCGGGCCAGAGTGCCGGAGCCGGGAGAGTGAGCGGTGGGCGAGGCGGGCCAGAGTGCCGGAGCCCGGGAGAGCGAGCGGTGGGCGAGGCGGGCCAGAGTGCCGGAGCCCGGGAGAGCGAGCGGTGGGCGAGGACACGGGCCAGAGTGCCGGAGCCGGGAGAGTGAGCGGTGGGCGAGGCGGGCCAGAGTGCCGGAGCCCGGGAGAGCGAGCGGTGGGCGAGGACACGGGCCAGAGTGCCGGAGCCCGGGAGAGCGAGCGGTGGGGCGAGGCGGGCCAGAGTGCCGGAGCCGGGAGAGCGAGCGGTGGGCGAGGCGGGCCAGAGTGCCGGAGCCCGGGAGAGTGAGCGGTGGGGCGAGGCGGGCCAGAGTGCCGGAGCCCGGGAGAGTGAGCGGTGGGCGAGGCGGCAGGTGGGCCTCTCTCAGCGGTGAAGAGACAGCAGAGGGGGCTGGTGCTGTGGTGTTGTGACACTGGTGTCCCAGCGGTCGTTGATTCGTGTCCAGGCTGCTCCACTTCTTCTTCTTCTTCTTCTTTTTTTTTTAAAAAGATTTATTTATTTATTTGAAAGGCAGAGTTACAGAGAAGCAGAGGCAGAGAGAGAGACAGAAAGGTCTTCCATCTGCTGGTTCACTCCCCAAATGGTTGCAAAGGCTGGAGCTGCACCGATCCAAAGCCAGGAGCCAGGAACCTCTGGTCTCCCACACAGGTGCAGGGGCCCAAGGACTTGGGTCATCTACTGCTTTCCCAGGCCACAGCAGAGAGCTGGATAGGAAGTGGCGCAGCTGGGACTTGAACTGGCGCCCATATGGGATGCTGGCGCTGCAGGCGGTGGCTTTACCGGCTATGCCATAGTGCCGGCCCCTGCTCCACTTCTGATCCAGCTCTCTGCTATGGCCTGGGAAGGCAGCGGAAGATGGCCCAAGTGCTTGGGCCAGTGCACCCACGTGGGAGGCCTGGAAGGAGTTCCTTGCTCCTGGCTTCAGCCTGGCCTAGCCCTGGCTGTTGTGGCCATTTGTGGGGTGAACCAGCGGATGGAAGACCTCCCTCTCTCTCTCTCTCTCTCTCTCTCTCCCCCCTCCCCCTCTCCCCCCCTCTCCCCCCTCCCTCTCTCCACTCTCCCCGTCGCTCTCTCTCTCTCCCCCTCTCCCCCTCTCTCCCCCTCTCTCTCTCCCTCTCTCCCCTCTCCCCGTCGCGCTCTCTCTCTCCCCCTCTCTCCCTCTCTCTCCCTCTCTCCCCCCCTCCCCGTCGCTCTCTCTCTCCCCCCCCTCTCTCCCCCCCTCTCTCTTTCCCTCTCTCCCCGTCACTCTCTCTCTCTCCCCCTCTCCCCCTCTCTCTCTCCCTCTCTCCCTCTCTCCCTCTCTCTCCCCCTCTCCCCCTCTCTCCCTCTCTCCCCTCTCCCCGTCGCTCTCTCTCTCTCCCCCTCTCTCCCTCTCCCCCTCTCTCTCTCCCTCTCTCTCTCTCCCTCTCTCTCCCCCCTCCCCCTCTCCCCCTCTCCCCCTCTCTCTCTCCCCCCCTCCCTCTCCCTCTCTCCCCCTCTCTCCCTCTCTCTCTCCCCCCCCTCCCCCTCTCTCCCTCTCTCTCCCTCCCCCCCTCCCCCTCTCTCCCCCTCTCTCCCTCTATCTCTCTCTCCCCCCCTCCCTCTCCCTCTCTCCCCCTCTCTCCCCCTCTCCCCCCTCTCCCCCTCTCTCCCTCTCTCTCCCTCCCCCCCTCCCCCTCTCTCCCCCTCTCTCCCTCTATCTCTCTCTCCCCCCCTCCCTCTCCCTCTCTCCCCCTCTCCCCCCCTCTCCCCCCTCTCCCCCTCTCTCCCTCTCTCTCCCTCCCCCTCTCTCCCTCTCTCTCCCTCTCCCTCTCTCCCTCTCCCCCCTCCCCCTCTCCCCCCCTCTCCCTCTCTCCCTCTCCCCCTCCCTCTCTCCCTCTCTCCCCTCTCCCCATCACTCTGCCTTTCAAGTACATATTGATTGGACGATTTACTTGTGTATTATTTGAAGGCAGAGGCGGAGAGAGGAGAGACAGAAGGTGCTGTCAGCCGCCATGTTTCTAAGGAGCTCTCAGTCTTTGCACATTTCCCACAGCATTTCGTTTCCGTTTGATGGCTGCGTGCGTCTCGAATCTCCGAGGCCACCAGCTGGGCCTTCTCTTGGGAAATGGTCTCCGCTTCTTCTGAGGTTGTTTCCCCTGATTTTTCTTTTTCTGTTTCATTCTGGAGGTTTTCTCAAATATCTGTTGAATTCTGGCTGCTTGTTCAATTTTTTAAAAATTTTAATAGACTATTTTAAAAAATATTTATTCTACTGAATATTTATAACTGAAAGAAAGAGATAGAAATAGGGAGAGAGAGGTCTTTTTTTAAAAAATTTATTTGACAGGGTTATGGACAGTGAGAGGGAGACAGAGAGAAAGGTCTTTCTTCCATTGGTTTAATCCCCAAATGGCCACTACAGCCAGTGCTGCACCAATCCGAAGCCAAGAGCCGGGTACTTCCTCCTGGTCTCCATGCGGGTGCAGGGCCCAAGCACTTGGGCCATCCTCCACTGTACTCCTGGGCCACAGCAGAGAGCTGGACTGGAAGAGGAGCAACCGGGACTAGAAACCTGCACCCATATGGGATGCCGGTGCCACAGGTGGAGGATTAACCTAGTGAGCCACGGCGCTGGCCCCTGAGAGAGGTCTTCCATCCACTGATTCTCTCCCCAGATGGCCATATGTCTGAGCCTTGGCCAGGTTGAAGGCAGGAGCCAGGAGCTTCCTCCAGGTCTCCCAGGTTGGGCACAGGGCCGCCCTCCGCTGCCCTCCCAGGCCACTAGCAGGGAGCTGGATGGGAAGCCAGCAGCCGGGCTGGAGCAGGCTCCAAGGGGTCTGCGGGGTGGCTGACGGAGCCCTCCCTGGCCACCAGGTGAGATCAAGCTGGAGATGCCCACCATCAGTGTGGAGGGGGAGGTGTCTGAGCTCGCTGCCGACCCCGAAACCCTGGAGGCGCTGGAGCAGTGCGTGATCAACTGGCTGAACCAGATCTCCACAGCCCTGGAGAGCCAGCTGAAGAAGACGCCGCAGGTGACACGCCGGGCCCCCAGTGTCCCCGAGAACTGGCCGCACTCGCCCCCTCCCCGAGAGGCAGCTGGGGGAGGGTGGGCCAGGATCTGCATGCTGCAGCCCCGCCCTCGCTGTCCCCTGACTTCCCTCAGAGGTCCTGAGAGCGCCGTTCTGGGCCGTCTGAGGTTGGTGCTCGGCTCAGGGGCTGAGACGCCAGGCAGCTTGCCCTGGACTCTGCGTCCCTGTCCGCCTCCTCTCTGGGGACTTTGTCCTCTGAAGCCCATGCGGGTCCCCCTTGTGCGCACCACCTTGTCCGTCCTTCAGGAGAGGGGCCGAGGGCCCTGGCCCAGCGCTCCCAGCCGCAGCACCCAGCCCGACGGGTCCCCATGTGGGTGCTGAGAGCCGGTGGCGTGGCCGCGTCACTCCGCAGGGTAACGGGCCCCTGGCGGAGATCGAGTTCTGGCGGGAGAGGAACGCGACGCTGAGCGCGCTGCACGAGCAGACCAAGCTCCCGGTGGTGCGGAAGGTGCTGGAGGTGATCCGGCACGCCGAGTCCATGCTGGTGGCCAACCTGCAGCCGGTGCTCACTGAGCTCTTCAAGCTGCACATGGAGGCCTCGGACAACGTGCGCTTCCTGTCCACCGTGGAGCGCCACTTCAAGGTAGGCCCAGCCATGCCGCCCAGGCACCCGCTGTCACACCGGGCACCTGCCTCGTCCCCCCAGGCTACAGCCCTGATAGGACCCCTGACCCACGGCCTCCCAGGAGTCTCTGCATTCGCGAGTCCTGCAGACCCCAGGTGCCTGGGCTCCTGCGGGGTTTGCACCCCTGCGTCCGGCATCCGCCCCGGAGCGCGTGCTCTCGGGCTCGCCCATGGCGTGCCGGGTTCCCCTGCCCCATCCCCCCTGTTGGAGGCTCAGCCCCTGGCGCGTTGCCTGCGTGCTTCTGTGGGGACATGGGTTTTTTCTTTTATTTATTTGAAAGGCAGAGTTACAGAGAGATTGATTGATTGATTGATTTTCTGTCTGCTGGATCACTCCCCAAATGGCCAGGGTTGGGCCAGGCTAAGCCAGGAGCCAGGAGTTTTCTCCAGATCTCCCACGCGGGTGCAGGGGCCCAAGGACTTGGGCCATCTTCTACTGCTTTCCCAGGCCACAGCAGAGAGCTGGATCGGAAGTGGAGCAGCTGGGGCTGAACCAGCAACCATATGGCGGTAGCTTTATCCACTGTGTCACAGTGCCGGTCCTGGGGGATCCCTCTCCTGTGACATCTCGCCCAGGGGCCTTGAGGGTGCTGGAGCAGTCACGCAGTCAGGACGCAGGGCCGTGCTGGCAGCAGCTCCGCATTGCTGGCCAGAGCAGGGGTGGCCGCAGGCCCGGGAGGTGGGGAGAGGAGTCCGCCTCCTGCTGCAGGGGGATGGGACCAAGTTGTCACTGTGGCTGCCTTTGCTTTTTCGTTTGTTTATTTTATTTGAGGGGAGGGGAGAGAAAAGAGAGAGAGATTTGCTGGTTCACTCCACAAATGCCTGCAAAGGCTGGGGGCTGGGCCTGGGCCGGGCTGAAGCCAGGGGCCAGGAGCTCCTTCCAGGTCTCCCCCGGGGGTGGCAGGGCCCAAGCACCTGAGCCACTGCCTGCTGCCTCCAGGGTGTGCATCAGCAAGGAGCTGGATTTGGGAGCAGAGCCAGGGACTCTGGTCAGACACGGGTGTTCCGAGCAGGGTCTCAGCCACTGGGCCGAGCGCCTTCCTGCATGTCCTGTGTGTAGGCTGTGTGTGCGTGTACGTGCGTGTGCTCCTCAGTACACACAGTCAGCTCTCAGCTCCACCGTTCTGTGTCCGTGGAGGCACCAGCTGCGGATGGCAAGTGTTTGAAAAGCTGTTGTGCGTGCCCTGAGCGTGCGCTGGCTTTGTCTCTGAGCTGTGTTCGTAGTGCTGACGTGGGGCCGGGACACTTCCCCAAGTGTCTGCAGAGAACGGCACTAAAATGTGACCTTATTCTGGTGCAAAGAAAGTTCCTGAAATCCACGCGTAGCTTCTCCATGAAATGCGTTTTCCGTGGGCGTGCTGGGGACCCCTGGCACTGGGTGTCGCCTGGGACGTGCACAGCAGGACACAGTAGATAGGGGCTCGTAGACACCAGGCCGGCGGAGTGTGGGGTCTGGGGCCCTTGAACTGGGCCCTCCATGGACGACTGCACACGTGTTCTCTTTACACAACACACACACACATGCACACGTGTGTGTGTACACACACACACATAAATCCTACATGAGTGGTACGTGGACGTGCCCGTGCTTCCCACCGCTGGTGCAGGCTCGTCTCGAACCTCTTCCTGGGGCCCCTGACCCGGGCCACGGCCACTTGGCTCCCTCCTCCCCTACCCTAGGCAGAACATCACACACCCTCACCTCTCCCCTACCTCACAGAACATCGCGCACCCTCCCCCCTCTGTGTCCCCTGGGAAGAACATCATGCACCCTCGCCCTTCCCCTCCCAGGCGGAACATCACGCACCCTCCCCCCTCCATATCTCCTGGACAGAACATCACGCACCCTCCCCCCTCTGTGTCCCCTGGGAAGAACATCATGCACCCTCGCCCTTCCCCTCCCAGGCAGAACATCACGCACCCTCCCCCCTCCATATCTCCTGGACAGAACATCACGCACCCTCCCCTCTCCCCTCCCCGGCAGAACATCACGCACCCTCCCCTCTCCCCTCCCCGGCAGAACATCACGCACGGGGCCGGCTTCCACGTGGTCCTGGACACCATCCCCTCCATGATGAGCGCCCTGCGCATGGTGTGGATCATCTCGCGGCACTACAACAAGGACGAGAGGATGATCCCGCTCATGGAGCGCATCGCCTGGGAGATCGCCGAGAGGGTCTGCAGGGTGGTGAACCTGCGTACCCCTGTTCAAGTAAGGGCAGGGGCGCGGCTGGTCCCGGGGCGGGGGGATTGCAGGGCCCCGCACCACGCACTCGGCCGCCACGGGCAGCTCAGGGGTTTCACAGGTCCCAGGACTGCACATCTGTCACCACCACCCATCTGAGGGGCACTTCCTGTGTCCCCAGAGGATGCCCCACACCTTTAGCACTTGTCCCCAAGCCCTGCAGCCCCACTGGCCCTGGGGACCGAACATGGTGGGCTCCTCTGGGCCTGGCGCTCAGCACCTGCTTCCAGGGCCCGTCCACTTGTGGTTCTGTGTGTCCCCTGCTCCTTTCCTTGGCTGGGTGGCACTGGGTGGGACTGACCTGGCATGGTCTTCCCTGGTTCTGCTTGGAGACGGTGCGATGGGGAACAGGGGGCCCTTAGTCTGGGACCCCAGCTCCCTCAACGTCTTTTTACTTTACTTTCTTTAAGATTTATTTATTTGAAAGAGTTACAGTGACAGAGGGAGAGACAGAGATTTTCCATCTGCTGGCTGGTTCCCCAGATGGCCACAGTGGCAGGGACTGGGCCAGACCAAAGCCAGGAGCCAGGAGCTACTTCCTGGTCTCCCACGTGGGAGCAGGGGTCCAGTCACCTGGGCCATCTTCTGCTTTCCCAGGCCACAGCAGGGAGCTGGATGGGGAGTGGCGCCCATGTGGGATGCCAGTGTTGCAGGTGGCAGCTTTACCCGCTACGCCACAATGCCAGCCCCTTTTTCACTTTTTTAATAAAGATCAAGGGGGCCGGCGCCATGGCTCACTAGGCTAGTCCTCTGCCTGCGGCACCAGCACACCGGGTTCTAGTCCCAATTGGGGCGCCGGATTCTGTCCCAGTTGCCCCTCTTCCAGGCCAGCTCTCTGCTGTGGCCCGGGAAGGCAGTGGAGGATGGCTCAAGTGCTTGGGCCCTGCGCCCACATGGGAGACCAGGAGAAAGCACCTGGCTCCTGGCTTCGGATCAGCGCGATGAGCTGGCCGCAGCGCGCCAGCCATTGGAGGGTGAACCAATGGAAAAAGGAAGACCTTTCTCTCTGTCTCTCTCTCGCTCACTGTCCACTCTGCCTGTCCAAAAGAAAAAAAAAAAAGATCAAGGGGACAAGTGTTTGTCTCAGGTTAAGACGCCTCTTGGGTGCCGCGTTGCACACTGGAGTGCCCGGGTTTGAATCCCGGCTCTGCTCCAGTTAATGTGCAGCTGGGGGCAGCAGGCGGTGGCTTGAGGACTTGGGTCTCTGACACCCACACAGGGGACCTGGATTGAGTTCCTGACTCCTGGCTTCGGTCTAGCCCAGCCTGGGCTGTCGCGGGCAATTGGGGAGCAAACCAGCAGATGGAAGATCTGTTCTCTCTCTGTCTCTGTCTCTGAGTCCCCCAGTCTATGTCTCTGCCTTTCAAGTGAAGTGGAAATGCGTAAATACAAATTCCATGAATGTAAGCACCAGTGCCGTGGTGTTCCAGGCTGCACAGGTGCCGCAGCCACCACGATGGCCTCTGGCGTAGGATCCACGGCCACCGGCTCCCCTCCTGCAGCAAACAGAGCTCCGCAGGCGACCACGGCTTTGCACGGTGGGCGGCAGCAGCGGCGGGGCCGAGTCCCCAGCCTGGGCTTCCTCCCTGGCGCACCCGGAGCTTCTCCCGACAGGGAGGCTCCTTGGGGTCCCGGCGTTACGTGGGAGAAGCCAGGCGCACAGGGGGGCAGGGCGCGTCCTCACATCCTCTCGTTGGTGGAGGCTGAGGCAGCCTGGGTCCGAGTGGAGAGCGGTGTGTGCTGGAGGCGGGGCAGCCGGGCCCAGGTCACACTGGACACGTGTGGTCGGATGGGGGCCGAGAACAGAGGCTCGCGAAGGCCACGCATGTGGCGCAGAGGAGGAGACAGAGACACTGGTGACCGTGATTGGATCCCTTCCAGACGTGGAGGTGTCCTGTGCCACCACACGGTACCCCACAGACGTGTGCTGTGACACGACGTCACACGGTAGCAAGCGTGTGCATTGTGACATGTCGTACAGCACACAAGCGTTTGTACTGTGCCATGACGTCACATGGTACACAGCGTGTGCACTCGTGACCGTTCATCACACCATACGCAGCGTGTACACCTAGGACATGACAACCTCCCCAAATGTGTGACACCCCCCGGATGTAGAAGAAATTGCGTTTTTTGAGACAAAAGGAAAAGTGTTCTGCCCGAGGCCACTGCTCCCGCTGGGAACCGGGCTGGGCCCCGCCGCCTGCCTTCCCCCTCCATGGTGCTGTTGGCTTCCCAGGGAAAACCGAGCGAGTGCACAGCGCAAGACCCTGGACGCCAAGAACACGCTGAGACTGTGGAAGAAGGCCTACTTCGACACCCGCGCCAAGATCGAGGCTTCGGGCCGGGAGGCGCGCTGGGAGTTTGACCGGAAGCGGCTGTTCGAGCGGACGGATTACATGGCCACCATCTGCCAGGACCTCTACTACATTTTGCAGGTCGGGGGCCGGGCTGCGTGCTTTTGAGTGACAGGAGGGCGGTGGGTGGGGTCAGAGCTTGCCTGGTGGGAAGCAACTTGGCTTCTCTGTGTCAGAACCGGGGATTCGGGGCGGGCGAAGAGGGACACTGGAAGGAACATGTGGAACACACTAGAAAGTACCAGAATGCACCGGGGCAGGAGGATGTCGGAGCGTCAGGCTGTGTGCCGTGCTGGGTATGACGGGTACGTGCCGCGCGCACCCACCTTGGGCTGCCTCTCCCTGCTTCCTTTTCTGTGTCTTGCAAAGTCCCCCGCCTGCCTCTTTTCCTCAGAAATTCCTCCAGGGCCAGACTGAGACCCTCTCTCTTCACTTCCTCCTCGGGCCATAGCATCCTCGCCCACTGCCTGGGACCCCACGCGGATCCCATCCCTAACTGCTTTTGGATGTGTGACCAAGTGGTCAGGGTCTGACTGGATGAATTGGCCACTGCCCCTACCTGGTGGACATCCACCCACCCACCCACCCACCCAAATACCTACCCACTCATCTAACCACTTACCCATCCACCCGTCCACTAACCACGTAATCATCCATCAGCGTACCTTCATCTCCCCATCTACCCCCCTTCCATCTACCCATCCGTTCGTCTACTTATATGTCCATCCATCTGTCCACCTGCTTATTAAATGTGGGTATTTTTTTCAAAGATTTATTTTATTTATTTGAAAGTCAGAGTTACACAGAGAGAGAAGGAGAGGCAGAGAGAGAGAGAGAGAGAGAGGTCTTCCATCCACCGGTTCACTCCCCAGATGGCTGCAATGGCCAGAGCTGTGCCAATCCGAAGCCAGGAGCCAGGAGCTTCTTCCAGGTCTCCCACGTGGGTGCAGGGGCCCAAGGACTTGGGCCATCTTCCACGGCTTTCCCAGGCCATAGCAGAGAGCTGGATTGGAAGAGGAGCAGCTGGGACTAGAACCAGTGCCCATATGGGATGCTGGCGCTTCGGGCCAAGGCTTTAATGCACTGCACCACAGCGCCAGCCCCTAAATCTGGTATTTACAGAGCACTCAGAACGTGCCAGAGGCTCAGGGTTGCCGTTCAAGGAAAGAAGGGGAGCAGAACCAGGATGGCCGTGGGGCTGCCAGGCCCGGTGTGAGAGAACCAGGATGGCCGTGGGGCTGCCAGGCCCGGTGTGAGAGAGCCAGGATGGCCGTGGGGCTGCCAGGCCCGGTGTGAGAGAGCCAGGATGGCCGTGGGGCTGCCAGGCCCGGTGTGAGAGAGCCAGGATGGCCGTGGGGCTGCCAGGCCCGGTGTGAGAGAGCCAGGATGGCCGTGGGGCTGCCAGGCCCGGTGTGAGAGAGCCAGGATGGCCGTGGGGCTGCCAGGCCCGGTGTGAGAGAGCCAGGATGGCCGTGGGGCTGCCAGGCCCGGTGTGAGAGAGCCAGGATGGCCGTGGGGCTGCCAGGCCCGGTGTGAGAGAGCCAGGATGGCCGTGGGGCTGCCAGGCCCGGTGTGAGAGAGCCAGGATGGCCGTGGGGCTGCCAGGCCCGGTGTGAGAGAGAAACGTGACTCCTTGTTCAAAATGTGGGGAAGCGATGCTGTGGAATTCAAACATGGTTGTTTTTTTTTTTCATTTGACGTCTCTCTCCCCGTCAGGCTTTTTTGGTTTGCTGTGGTATCAGGCGAGACAAGAAAGGAAAGTACAGAAATGCAGGCTTTTAAATGAGCGGCACGCATGCTGCTGCCCAGCGGTCAGTGAGGCGATGCGGTTCCCGTTCCACAGCTCACATGTGTGGTCTTTCACCGTAGCCGAGCCGTGGGGACGCCACGTGCAACCAACACAGCTGCTTTCATTTCGCTTCTCGGGCCTGGCACGTCCCACGGCGCCCCCTGCCCCCAGCTTCCGGAGATGGGAGGGTCTCTGGCTTCTGCTGGCTCTGCACTTCCTCCTCCGAGCGCGTGGGGGACTCCCAGGGAGTGACACCTGCTCCTCTCTGAACATTTCTTAGCCTCCTTTTTTTAAAAAAAAAATTTATTCATTTATTTTCGTTTTCTTTGAAAACTACACACACACACACACACACATACACACACACACACACCTCCCATCTGCTGGTTCACTTCCCAAATGCCTGTTGCAGCCGGGGCTAAGCTGGGAGCTGGGAACTCCATCCAGGTCTCCCACGTGGGTGGCAGGGCCCCAAGTACTTGAGCCACCACGGCTGCCTCCCAGGGCCTGGAGCCAGGAGTAGGCTTCAGACCCAAGTAGCCTGATGTGGCACGTGTGTCCTAACCAGTGTCCCGATCGCCAGGCCAAATGCCTGCCCTGTTAAAAATTTCACGATGGCCATAGCAGAATATTAAACGCAGATCAGGGCCCTCTGAACGTGGGGCCCTGTGCACCCGCCCAGGAGTCACACCTAGGACACTGGCCCTGCCCGAGGCACACCTGCTGTGTGGCTCCACCGAGCCTACTGTGCAGCGGGAGAGAAGCAGCAGGTGCAATGGCCGCGGCTACCAGTGAATGCAGCTGAGTGTGATGTGCCTGACCTGGTCCACAAGGGCTGGGCACGAGGGAGCCATGTGTGGCGAGGGGGAGGAGCTTTGGACCGCAAGTGCCCAGGCCTGGAGACAGACGGAGCCTTGGGCTGAGAGAGGACGGGTGGCGGCAAGGTGTCGGGGTCCAGCAGTGAGAGGAGGGTGGGGGCGTGGGTGGGGCCAGACGTGGGGATCTCGCCCTCCATGCAGGGTCTCCAGGGGGCGTGGGTTAGAGTGGGATGTGTGGATCTCACCCTCCGTGCAGGGGCTCTGGGGGGCGTTGTCTGGGTTCGGACGTGGGGATCTCACCCTCTGTGCAGGGGCTCTGGGGGGGCGTGGGTGGGGAGGAGGGTGTCTGTGTGGTGGGGTTTCCATTGGCAGTCAGGATCTTCCCTGCCGCACTGCTCTGTCGCTCACGCAGGTCATGGAGGAATTCTACAACATATTTGGCCCAGAGTTGAAGGCGGTGACTGGGGACCCCAAGCGCATTGACGACGTCCTGTGCCGGGTGGACGGTCTGGTCACCCCCATGGAGCACCTGACCTTTGACCCCTTCAGCATCAAGTCCTCCCAGTACTGGAAATACGTGATGGATGACTTCAAGATTGAAATTCTGGCAAGTGACCCGCCTGTTGAGTTCATCGTGGGAGTGGGTACCGTGTTTCCCTGGTGTGAAATTTGCTGGGCTGTTTAGTGATGTTTAGAGGTTTTGAAAAATTAAATGTTTTAAAAGATTTATTTATTTACTTGAAAGAGTTACAGTGAGACACAGGCAGAGAGAGAGAGAGAGAGAGAGAGAGAGAGAAGGAGAGAGAGACAGAGGTCTTCCATCCATTGGTTCACTCCCCAGATGGCTGTAACAGCTAGAGTTGCGCTGATCCGAAGCCGGGAGCCAGGAGCTTCTTCCAGGTCTCCCATGCGGGTGCAGGGGCCCAAGGCCTTGGGCCATCTTCTACTGCTTTCCCAGGCCATAGCAGAGAGCTGGATAGGAAGTGGAGCAGCTGGGTCTCAAACTGGTGCCCGATGGGATGCTGGCACTGCAGGTGGTGGCTTTACTCACTAAGCCACAGTGCTGGCCCCGAAAAATAAGTTAAATAAAAAATTAATTTTCACATTATTTGAAAGGGAGAGAGACGTAGAGACAGAGATCTTCCATCTGTTTGTTTACTTCCCAAATGCCCACAAAAGCCAGGGCTGGGCCAGGCTGAAGCGGGGAGCCTGGAACCCCATCCAGGTCTCCCACGTGGGTGGCGGGGACCCAAGTACTTGAGCCACTACCTGCTGCCTCCCAGGGTCTGCGTTAGCTGGAAGCCGAATTGGAAGCCAAGGAGCAAAGACTCTGTCATACAGGACACAGGCGTCCCACGCGGGGGCTTGCTGCCATGTCGGATGCTCGCCTGAGGGGTGGTTTTTGTTTTTGTTTCAATTATCTGCTCACTTGTAAAGCACGAAACAGCGCAGAAGTGCATGGTGGAGGCAAATGCCCCCCAGCCATCTCCGCCCCCAGCGCCGTCCCCCAGGTGGGACACGGGCAGCCGCGCAAGGCTGGGTTCCCGCAGTGCCAGTCCATCTGCCTGTGAGCCACAGAAAGGGGCCTTCAGATAACGGTGTTTTGTCGGGGGGGGTGGTGTGGTCGGTGGCAAGGAGAGCAGCAGATGTAAATGGCCTTTGGCTTCGGGGGGCCCTGGGACAGGTGCAGGTGGGGGTGAGGAAGGCGACAGCGAGCGAGCGGGGTTCTGGATCAGGGACACTTCTCAAGGTTCCTGGGAAGTGGAATTAGGCGATAAGGGGACTTCGGCGCGACCGCTTCTGAAGCCGTGCCTGGTTTTCTCATCCTGTGCGCTGTCTGCGCACCCTCCAGAGTCCCTGTTAGAAGCCACAGCAGCAAAGCAAGCAGGAGCTGTTTGGGGGGAGGCCCAGCGGGCGGTCTGGTGTCGGCCACGGGCGAGGTGGTGGAGGGATTGTGGGCTGGGGGTGTGGGGGGAGGGGGGTGAGGAAGGGGGCTTAGTCTAGCGGGCAGCAGGGAGCCGTGGCAGGCTGTCGAGCAGGGAGTGTCCGTCAGGAGGGTTCCCCTGGCCACAGCAGCTCTGGGCTGGGGAGCGACAGAGGCTTGGGAGATGGTGTGAGGCAGTGCCCTAGGGAGCAGGCAAGCAGAGCTGGCAGGGGCAGCGTCTGAGAGCCCGACTCCACGCACACGGCCTGGCCCTGGCGCTATCTCCCCCTCTCCCCCGAGCCTGTGGCACTATCTTCCCCCCGGCCCCCACCGCCCTGTCCCATCTCGGACAGACTCCACACCACACAGCAGGGCCCGTGGCACTATCTCCCCCGCCCGCCCCACCAGCCCATGGCACTATCTTCCCCCCCGCCCCCACCGCCCTGTCCCGTCTCGGACAGACTCCACACCACACAGCAGGGCCCGTGGCACTATCTCCCCTGCCCTCCCCACCAGCCCATGGCACTATCTCCTCCCAACCCTGAGCCCCGTCCAATCTCCAGCAGACTCCACGCACACGACTTGGCCCTTGGGACTATCTCCCCTGGCCCACCGCCCCGTCCATTCTCGGGCAGACTCCACGCCACACAGCACGGCCCGTGGGACTATCCCCCCACCCAGCCCTGTCCAGTCTTGGGCATACTCCATGCCACGCAGCACGGCCCGTGGCACTATCTCCCCCGCCCTCCCAACCCCCAAGCCCCGTCCAGTCTCGGGCAGACTCCACGCCACACAGCACGGCCCGTGGCACTATCTCCCCCACCCTCCCCACCAGCCCATGGCACTATCTCCTCCCCACCGCCGAGCCCCATCCAGTCTCGGGCAGACTCCACGCCACACAGCACAGCCCGTGGCACTATCTCCCCCACCCTCCCCACCCCCAAGCCCCGTCCAGTCTCGGGCAGACTCCACGCCACACAGCACGGCCCGTGGCACTATCTCCCCCACCCTCCCCACCAGCCCATGGCACTATCTCCTCCCCACCGCCGAGCCCCATCCAGTCTCGGGCAGACTCCACGCCACGCAGCACGGCCCGTGGGACTATCTCCCCCGCCCTCCCCCTCCCCAGCCCCATCCAGTCTTGGGCAGACTCCATGCCACACAGCACAGCCCGTGGCACTATCTCCCCCGCCCTCCCCACCGCCGAGCCCCGTCCGGGCTCAGGCAGACTCCACGCCACGCAGCACGGCCCGTGGCACAGTCCTGCCCAGCACTGGGCAGGAAGCTCTGTCGTCAGCGCCTTCAGGTGCACCCCCGTGACTGCCTTCCTGACTCCCACGTGGAGCGGCCTGGGTGGCTCTCCCTGCTGTACACCCATTTCTCAGATTTTATCTCAAGTATTCATTCAGTTATCTGTTTTTAAAGAAGATTTATTTATTTGAAATGCAGAGTTACAGAGAGAGGGAGAGACAGATCTTCCATCTGCTGATTCACGCCCCAAATAGTTCCAAGAGCCGGGGCTGGGCCCAGCCAAAACCAGGAGCCAGGAACTCCATCTGGGTCTCCCGCATGGGTGCAGGGACCCAAGCACTTGGGCCATCCTCCACTGCTTTCCCAGGTGCATTAGTGGGGAGCTGGATTGGAAGTGGAGCAGCCGGGACTTGAACTGGTGTACTGGCATTGCAGATGACAGCTTTACGTGTCCCACCACAATGAGCCAGGGCTGTGCACATTTGAGGCCGGGATCCTGGAGCTCCATCTGGGTCTCCCATGTGGCTGGCAGGGGGTCATCCTCTGCTGCCTTCCCAGGCACATTAGCAGGGAGCTGGATCACAAGCGGAACAGCTGGGTTAGAACTTAATTTCCACTACCGGATGCTGGTGTCACAAGCGCGGGGGAGGGGAAGGGATGGAGGATGCACAGTGGCCTGGCTGTGCTGGGTGGGGAGGGGCTCCTCTGGGTGCCCCTCACCTTCACGCCACCCCCTGCTTCTCCCTTCCTCCGGTGCTGGGTGCTCAGCCTTCTGGAAGGTTCTCTGGGGAGCAGACACTGACCAGTTCCCCCAGTGCCAGCACTAAGGGCTCTCTGCCTTCCGCAGAGTCAGTTCCTCTTGTTCGGCTGAAAGCTCGTGTACCACCTGCCCTGCTGTTGCAGCCTCTCCCACACCTTTAGTCCGGGAGCATTCATACTTTAACAAATTCCTCTCCGATCGTCCTGCACTAAGGCAGCCGATCTGCCACGTTGAATGGAGAATGGAGAGCGGCTTCCGTGAGAGCCCGGTGGGAGGCGTCCTCGGCCGCGGGCTCTCCCTCTCGCTTCCTGCCACTTGGTTTTTGCAGGATGATTCCAGGTGCCCGAGGGCTATTTTCATGCCCCTCCCACCTTTTTTTTTTTTTTTTTTTTTTGCAGGTTATTGAGAAAGAAGCAAAGAACTTCATTGACGAATCCTTTAAGACACTCCGCTCAGCCGAGGCAGCGTTTGACATGCTTCTGAAGTTCAAGCACATCCGCTCGCGGGAGGCAATCAATCGGCAGATGATGATGAAGTTCAACGACATCCTCGCCCAGTATTGCAAAGAGGTAACCACAGAACGGACAGCCGCCGCGGCTGCGGGAAACGTGCCTGGCGGGACGGACGCCAGCGACGGAATCTCCCCGCTGCCCAGCCATCTGCATTTTGGAGTTCCCGTGGCCGGCCTCTCGCACAACACGGTGGCCCAACCACAGGGGGCCTGTTGTTGGGTGCGGGAAGTTCAGTGGGAAACCTGGGCTAGCAGCCACCACGGCACCGGCAGTGCCAGCCACGGCCTCCCGTGTCCAAGGATCGGTTTGTGTTTGTAATTAATCCAGGAGACTTCTCCCGGGGCGTGTGCAGCCCCAGCACAGCGGTGAACAAATCCCAGATTTTGCCTTCCACGAAATCAGTATCTAGGGGGAGACACAGCCACAAAAGATGCTGAGGGTCCCCACAGATGACAAATGAGAACGTGGGGGGAGGCAGGCCACGGAGGCTGGACAGGGGCGGGATGAGACCCTGACGTGGTCTCGGCACGCACCGCCTCCCGTGCACCATGGGCTGGGTGGCAGCTGCACTGGGTTCCCCTCTGGAGCTCCAGGGGAGGGGACTTGTTGGTTTTCCCAGATCCTCGGGGGTCCTGGCCGTCACTCTGGCCTGCTCCCCTGCTCCTGTCCCTGTGAGGAGCCTGGGCTCACACAGAGGGTCCAGGGCAGCTCCCGAATCAGCAAACCTGAATTTCAGCGCAGCCTCCACGCCCCGTTCTCCCAGGACCTGGCACATCCGCCGTTCTGGGCATTAGGATGTGGGCCTCATCCTAAGCCGACCACACTGGAATACCCGAACGAGAGCCCAGAGGCAGGTTGCCACCCGTCAGGTCTGCAGGATTGTAGGGCTTCCGATGATCTGGCCAAACCAGTGCACACGGTGCGCACGCTCCGTGAGGCAGCTGGATCAGTGCGTGCATTAAACCAAAGAAAATTACCCGGGAGCATGAGCAGAGGCAGTAGGAGGTGTGTGAGGAGTAGAGGCACTGTTGTTTATCTTAAAATGTTTGTTTTTACTCCTTGAGATCATTGGGTGTTAGAATTCGTATTTTTAAGATTTATTTATTTGAAAGGCAGAGTTACAAGATAGAGAGAGAGAGAGGTCTTCCATCTGCTGTTTCACTCCCCAAATGGCGACAGTGGCCAGAACTGGGCCAGGCTGAAGCCAGGAGCCAGGAGCTTCTTCCGGATCTCCCACGCGGGTGCAGGGACCCAAGCACTTGGGCCATCCTCTGCTGCTTTTCTCAGGCTATTAACAGGGAGCTGGATTGGAAGTGGAACAGCCGGGACTCGAACCGGCGCCCGTGCGGGATGCTGACGTCGCAGGCGGTGGCTTTACCTGCTGCGCCACAGTGCTGGCCCCAGGATGTTTCTTGACATTCCGGTTTTTGTTTCATTGTAGACTCAGACCTCCAGTGTTCCTTGGCTGACGAGGTGGTGCCTGTGGCTCGTGTGGACACTTGTGGTTGCTTTTCAGATCGACATAGTGAATAAGATCTTCGTGCAGAACCTGGAGAGCCCTCCGCTGTACAAGAACCACCCGCCGGTTGCGGGCGCCATTTACTGGGAGCGCTCCCTGTTCTACCGGATCAAGCACACCATCCTCAGATTTCAGGAAGTGGAGGAGATACTGGACAGTGAGCGGGGACAGGAGGTAGGTCTGCTCGGCACGTCCTGAGCCTACGGGGCTGGGGCACCTGACGCCATCCGAGAGAACAGTGGATTTCAGTGGCGTCACAGGAAGTAGGTCTCCTAGGCACGTCCTGAGCCTACGGGGGCTGGGGGCACCTGACGCCCTCCGAGAGATCTCGGTGGTGTCACCTTCCAGAAGCCATGGGCAGAAGCGGCTCGGTTTCAAACCCATGCCTGCTCCTCAGGGGGTCTTCCTGTGTATACTGATTTAGGATCTCCCCCCATCCCCCCCTTTTTTTTTAAAGATTAATTAATTTATTTGAAAGAGTTAGAGAAGGAGAGGCAGAGAGAGAGAGAAAGAGAGAGAGGCAGAGAGAGGTAGAGACAGAGAGAAGTCTTCCATCTGCTGGTTCACTCCTCAATTGGCTGCAATGGCCAGAGCTGTGCCAATCCGAAGCCAGGAGCCAGGAGCCATCTTCCCTTGTGGGTGCAGAGGCCCAAGGACTTGGGCCATCTTCTACTGCTTTCCCAGGCCATAGCAGAAAGCTGGATCAGAAGTGGAGTAGCCAGGACTCAAACTGGCGCCCATCTGGGATGCCAGCACTGCAGACAGCAGCCTTACCTGCTATGCCACAGCGCCAGCCCCAGGAGCCCCCCCCCCTTAAATTATTTATTTGAAAGGCAGGTGACAGTGAGTGGGGGAGACAGAGATATCTTCCATCAGCTGGTTGCAATGGTTGGGGCTGGGCCAGGCTGAAGCCAGGAGCTGGAACCATCCAGGTCTCCCACGTGGGTGCAGGGGCCCAAGGAGCTGGATTATCTTCCTCTGCCTTCCCAGGCCATTAGCAGGGAGCTGGAGCAGAAGCAGAGTGGCAGGGATTTAACCGGAGCCCACGTGGTGCTTCTGTCGCAGGTAGTGGCTTAACCCACTGTGCTGCAGCACCAGCCCAGGGCCCATCTGCGAAACTACCTTTGTGGTCTTTCTCTGGCGTCGTCCAGGTAGTGGTGACCTGGGCTTTTCCTTGTACTTGGTCTTCAGTCTCCTTGGAGCCTGCCCCTCGCTTGTGATGCTATTCCTCCCCACAGTGCATGGATAGTTGTATGACCAAGAGCAGAGGTTGGAAGACCTTTTCCTTAGTGACCTAAGTAATAAATATTTTGGACATTTAGGGAGGGGGGAAACTGCACCATCTCTGGGCAACTGGTCAACCTCACAGTGTAAGACCCTGGTTTCCCAACAGTCTCTTCATGTGCAAGTGTGGCTGTGGCCGTGAACCCAGACACTGTGGCATGAGATGGGGTCTCCCACGTGGGTCCATGTGCTGCTGCTTTCCCAGGCCATAGCAGGGAGCTGGATGGGAAGTGGAGCAGTCAGGATTTGAACCGGTGCCCACGGGAGATGATGGTGTCACAGGCAGTGGCTTTACCTGCTGCGCGACAGTGCCGGCCCCTCCCCCATGAGCCTTCAGAAGTGCACTTGTATTGATGAGTTAGTGCAGTGCAGGTTGAGAGAGGCGGGGGACGCTACTCCGAAGGCTGAGCTGACCGTTGCCTGAAATGTTCGGTAGGTGAAGCAGAAGTACCTGGAGGTGGGGAAGACGATGAAGGACTACGAGGACCGGAAGTACCTGCAGTGGAGGGAGATGACCGAGCAGACGCTGCCCGCGCTCATGAAGAGGAGCCTGCTCACCAAGGTGCCTCCCCCAGGCCTCCGCCCCAGGGCCCCAGCCATGGGTGGCCCCGGCACCTGCATCACTGCCTCGTGATTTGGGTAGCTGCTGTGCACGGGTGTTTCCAGAATCAAAGGCCGAGGAGGGCAAGGGTTGGGCCGGGAGAGGCGGGGCTGGGGCAGCGCGTGCATCTGGGGCATGAACAGGGGATTGGAGCTCTCTTTTTGCCCCTGGAATTAAAAAAAAAAAAAAAAGGCACAGTGCCTGGATGTAGCTCACATGGGGCCTGCATGTAGCTCCCGGGGGCCTGCATGTAGCTCCCAGGGGCCTGCATGTAGCTCCTAGGGGCCTGCATGTACCTCCCAGGGGCCTGCATGTAGCTCCCAGGGGCCTGCATGTACCTCCCACAGGTCCGCATGTACTTCCCAGGGGCCAGCACGTAGCTCCCACGGGTCTGCATGTAGCTCCCAGGGGCCAGCACGTAGCTCCCACAGTCCTCTCATTCTCCTTAAGTCTCCAATTACCCAGGGTACCAAATGCCAGGTGGCTCCTGTGTAGGGAGCTGTGCTGTGCTGTTCAGGGTGAATGGCAGGAAGGGAGCTCTGTGCCTGTTCCCCACAGACTTGGATTTTTCTGAATATTTCTCATGGGTGGTTGAATCTGTGATGTGGACCCCTGGACGGGGAGGCTGACCGCGCCCCCCGCTGTCAGGAGGAAAGACCTGCGCATGGCAGTTTTGGGTTTTTGGTCCCTGAAATTCTGCCCAAACACAGTGGCTGTTGCCCCCCCACCCCCACCCCGGGTCGTGCCAGGCCCGCCCGCATCTCCTAGCATCTCCCAGCTTTCCGCCGTAGGCGCTGGGATCCTGCGTGTCCAGGCGCATGCCGGCCGGCTCCCCAGCCGCCTTCACCTCTGCAGGGGTCACGTGGCCCCGGTGGCTTCCGTGCCCCCCCGCCCCCCATGTGCTGAACCTGAGTCGTCTGTCCCACAGTCCTCCACCGCCCCGGACGAGGCCTCGGCGGCCTCCGAGAGGGGCACCGTGTTCATCATCAATTTCGCTCCTGCTCTGAAAGAGATCATTCACGAAGCCAAGTACCTGGAGCAGCTGGGGTTCATCGTCCCCGAGCTGGCAAGGAACGTGGCTCTGCAGGAGGACAAATTCCTAAGGTGAGAGGAGGCTCCCGCGTCCCCAGGGACCCAGCCCCACCCGGGACCCAGCCCCGCCCTGGCCCCCGGCTTCCATCTCTGTGGACTCTGTAAGTCCCGCTATTCACAGTAGAAATTCAAACCAGCAAGTGTTGAAGGCGTGGACTCACTCATCCACCTAGAAGCCACGATGAGGAACCTCGTACACTGCCAGTGACACACAGGAAGTTGCGAGCACGGTGGCGGCGTCCCCAGTGCCGTGGCTCTCCTGGTCAGAGCTATGGGTCCCGGGCCCGGGTGCCCGGTGGGTTCGGCTGCTGAGCGTCTGGCGGGCTTCACCAGGAGCTGCTGGGGTGGGGGTGGGTGGTGACGCAGGTGCGCCCCCCTCCCCCTGCAGGTACACGCACGGGATCCAGCAGATGCTGGACCACTACCACGCGCTCATCGGCACGCTGAACGAGGCCGAGACCGTGCTGCTGGACGACCACTCCCAGGAGCTGATCAGGGTGTTCCGGTCCGGGTACAAGCGGCTGAACTGGAACTCGCTGGGTACCGTGACACGCCTCCTCGCCGCCCCTACAGCCTCGGGGGGGGGGGGCACACACGCTTGCAGGCTGTTGTGGAATCGTCGTTTACCTGTGTTTACAGATCCAGCTAACGCGGCTTTTCAAAAAGATTTATGTATTTTGAAAGGGAGAGTTACACTGTGAGAAGGCCAGAGAGAGAGGGAGACAGAGACAGAGATGGAGAGAGAGAGAGAGAGAAAGATAGACAGACAGAGACAGAAATGGAGATGCAGAGAGAGGTCTTGCATCCACTGGTTCATTCCCCAAAGGGCTGCAATGGCCAGGCTGAAGCCAGAGCCCAGAGCTCCCCGAGTCTCCCACGTGGGTGTCAGGGGCCCAAGTACTTAGTCCATCGCCTGCTGTATCAGGCACGCTAGCAGGGAGCTGGACTGGGAACAGCAGCTGGGACTCGAGCCGGCGCCCTGACATGGGAGGCTGGCATTGTCAGTGGTGACTTAACCCTCTGTGCCACAAGGCTGGCACCTATTTTCTTACTTAAAAAGTTTAAAATTTTAGGGGCTGGCACTGTGGCGCAGTGGTTAATGCCCTGGCCTGAAGCGCTGGCATCCCATATAGGCACCGGTTCTAGTCCCAGATACTCCTCTTTCAGTCCAGCTGTTTGTTACAGCCTGGGAAAGCAGTAGAAGATGGCCCAAATCTTTGGGCCCCTGCACCCATGTGGGAGACCCGGAAGAAGCTCTTGGCTCCTGGCTTTGGATTGGCACAGTTCCGGCCATTGCGGCCATCTGGAGAGTGAACCATCAGACGGAAGACCTCTCTCTCTCTGTCTCTCTGTCTGTCTGTCTCTCTCTGCCTCTCCTCTCTCTCTGTAACTCTGACTTTCAAATAAATAAATCTTTAAAAAAAAATCTAAAATTTTGAGGCTGGCACTGTGGCTTAGTGGGCTAAGCCTCTGCCTGTGGCACTGGCATCCCATATGGGTGCTGGTTCTTGTCCTGGCTGCCCCTCTTCCAATCCAGCTCTCTGCTATGGTCTGGGAAGGCAGTAGAAGATGGCCCAAGTCCTTGGGCCCCTGCACCTGTGTGGGAGACCTGGCGGAAGCTCCTGGCTCTGGATCAGCTCAGTTCTGACTATTGTGGCCATTTGGGGAGTGAACCAGTGGATAGAAGACTTATTTATTTATTTATTTTTTGACAGGCAGAGTTAATGAGAGAGAGAGAGAGAGAAAGGTCTTCCTTCTGTTGGTTCACCCCCAGATGGCTGCTATGGCTGGTGTCCTGCAGCCGGCATGCCACCCTGATCCGAAGCCAGGAGCCAGGTGCTTCCTCCTGGTCTCCCGTGCAGGTGCAGGGCCCAAGCACTTGGGCCATCCTCCACTGCCTTCCCGGGCCACAGCAGAGAGCTGGACTGGAAGAGGGGCAACCGGGACAGAACCCGGCGCCCCAACCGGGACTAGAACCCGGGGTGCGGGCGCCGCAGGTGGAGGATTAGCCTAGTAAGCTACAGCACCGGCCGGATGGAAGACTTTTGTCTCTCTCTCTCTCTCCCTGTAATTCTACCTCTCAGATAAGTAAACAAAATCTTTTTTAAAAAGGTTAAAGATTATATTAAGAGAGTGAGTGCTTCCGTCTGCTGGTTCACTCCCCAAATGCCCACAGTAGTCAGGGCCGGGCTAGGCCAGGCCAGGAGCCAGGAGCTCTTATCTGGGCTGCCCATGTAGGTGGCAGGAACCCAACTACTTGAGCCATCCCCTGTTGCCTCCCCCAGTCTGCATTAGCAGGAGCCAGAGGGGAGTCTTGAACCCAGGCACTCTGACGTCGGGCACAGGTGTCTTAACTGGCATCTTTTTTATTTTAGAAAAAGATATTTTTATTTATTTGAAAGAGTTAGAGAAGAGAGATCTTTATCTGCTGGTTGATACCCCAGATGGCCACAATGGCCAGGGCTGGGTCAGGCCGAAGCCAGGAGCCAGGAGCTTTGTCCGAGTCTCCCACATGGGTGGTAGGGGCCCAGACAGTTGGGCCATCCTCTGTTGCTTTTCCCAGGCCGTCAGCAGGGGGCTGGGTGGGAAGTGGAGCAGCCGGGACAGGAACCGGTGCCCGTGTGAGATGCCGGCGCCACAGGCGTCGCCTTTACCCGGCCCCTTGCCTGCCATCGGAACTGCTGCATTTTCTGTCGAATCATTGGCACTGTTGCTACCGAACTCTCAGAGTTCCTCGCACGTCCCCTCTCCCGGGCCCTGGCTGGGGAAGCGGCTGGCGGACATCTCCTCCCGCCCGTGCCGCGTCTTTCTGTCCACTGGGCGGGGCCTCCCGCTGGGCACACGTTTTGGCTTGTGGTGAGGTCCTGTTCCTCCCTGGATTCTCATTTTGGTGTCAGGCTGAGCAGCATCGCCTACACCTACCTCTCACAGACCCTCCCCCCCCCCCCCCGAAAATGCTACAGTTTCACGTTTTCCAGTTTAGTCTGCGGTCAGTTTTGAGATTTTTGGACAAAGTGTGAGACTGGTGGCCATTCCTCGCCCTGGGGGTGTTGTCCCCAGGCTTGCTGTCTCCCTGGCAGGCCGCAGGCGGTATAGACGGATCACCCCACATACTGCCACCATGCCTGTGGCACAGTTGGGAAGGAAGCAGCTTGATGGGGGCTTGACTGGGGCCCGGGGCTCCTGCGGGGCTGTGGGCGGCACCGGGGAGACACAGCGGAAGCCCAGCCCCTGCCTGTGTCCCTGCAGGAATCGCCGACTACATCACCCGGTGCCGCCAGGCCATCGGGAAGTTCGAGTCCCTCGTGCACCAGATCCACAAGAACGCGGACGACATCTCCTCCAGGCTCACACTCATTGAGTCCATCAATCTTTTCAAGTACCCAGTGCCCAAGGGCGAGGAAGACATCCCAGGTGGGTGTGGCTTCCCGGGCCTGAGCGGGGAGAAGGCAGGTGTCCTCCTGGCCGCCCCGGCGCCGCTGTCCTGTCCCACGCCCGGGGGTCAGAAAGAGTTCTTCTGTGTTGTGGTCGTGTTGTGGGTACCCAGGCAGTCACACACGTGTCCTGAGGCAGCGAGGCATCGTCAAGAGGCAAAGCTGCCCAAGACCCGAGGCCACGTCCGTGCGTGGAATACTCGGGCGAGCGTCCCTGTGCACACGCCGGGCCCTGACCACTGGGGTGGGCTCGTCTTCTGCTTTCGGGGTCAAGGTCGGGGGCTGATGTCTGGACGCGACCTTCTCCGCAGGTGTGAAGGAGTTCTTCGAGCACATCGAGCGGGAGCGGGCCAAGGACGTGGAGCACATGGTGAGGTGGTACCTGGCCATCGGGCCGCTGCTGACCAAGGTCGAGGGGCTGGTGGTCCACACCAACACAGGCAAGGCCCCCAAGCTGGCCGCCTACTACGAGTACTGGGAGAACAAGATCTACGAGGTGCTCACAAAGCTTGTGCTCAGGTGGGACCCTCTGCCCGCCGTGCCCTGGCCGCCGGCCTTGGGCGCACGCTCTCGGGAGGCCCCGGGGTCCCCGGACACGGCCAACAGGGAGCTCAGCTCTGCCTCCACCTCGGCCGTCTGGAAGCCACGTGTGTCTGCGCTCGCCTGGTGGCGGGGAGTTGCTGTCACTCAGTATTTGCCGGAGCCCCAGAGGGCACCACGCTCACACCGTCTGAGCGTGGCGTGGAAGGACCACGGCCCTGCCCCCTTCCTGCTGGTCTGGAGCGACCCCTGGCTCGCAAGCTCGTCACGTGTGTGTCGTGTGCCAACTGCACATCCAGCAGCCCGTGTGCCCCCCTCCCGGCCTGGAAGACCAGCGGCTGGGCCGAGCGGCCAGACTTGGTCACGGGGGCAGCCCCTGAGCTGTGCTGGGACACAGGCTGGCAGCTTAGGGGTGACCTGAGAAATCAGCCTTTGAAATCCATCACCACTGCGTTTTTTTTTTTTTTTTTTTTTTAATTTGAAAGGCAGAGTTATAGAGAGGCAGAGAGAGAGAGAGACAGAGAGAGGTCTTCCATCTGCTGGCTCACTCCCCAGATAGCTGCAATGGCTGGAGCTGGGCTGATCCGAAGCCAGGAGCCAGGAGCTTCTTCCAGGTCTCCCATGTGGGTGCAGGGGCCCAAGCACTTGGGCCATCTTCTACTGCTTTCCCAGGCCGTATCAGGGAGCTGGATCAGAAAAGGAGCAGCCAGGACTCGCACCGGCACCCATATGGGATGCCGGTACTGCAGGTGGCGGCTTTACCTGCTACGCCACAGTGCCGGCCCCCACCACTGCTCCTATGCTCAAAGCATCCAGGGTGGCCTTCATGTCACCACACAGGGACTTCTTCATGAAGAACCCCAGGGGACTTCTCCCGTGACTTCAGCCTCCTGAGAAAGTGTTTTTCTTTGGTTCCCTCTGATTTTTGAGTGACGGGAATTGGGAGTGTTTGCAGTGGGGGTGTGGGGGTGGGATCGCAGGTTTCAGGGAAGTCCCTTTGGCTGCGCTGTGGGTCATGGGGTCAGGGCAGGGGAAGGGGGCAGCAGGTCTGGGGGTCACGGGGTCAGGGCAGGGGAAGGGGGGCAGCAGGTCTGGGGGTCACAGGGTCAGGACAGGGAAGGGGGCAGCTGGTCTGGGGGTCACAGGGTCAGGGCAGGGAAGGGGGGCAGCAGGTCTGGGGGTCACAGGGTCAGGACAGGGAAGGGGGCAGCAGGTCTGGGGGTCACGGGGTTGGGGCTCCAGCCGGGGAGGACAGAGCGGCTGGCAGGATGAGCATTCGCCCTCCTGAGCCAGAGTTGAACAGCTTTCGGGTCATCATTTTCACTCATTCCCCAGCTGATAGGTGTGGAAATGAACTGTTTGACTAAGTGTGGGACACACAGCGTGTGGGGAGCAAACCTCACCCCGGAGCACACGGCACCGTGCGTCGGGTGCTGCCCCTGGCCGGCAGCCTTCCACCTGTGGCCACACCACTGCCCCACGTTCGGGTCCGCCACAGGGTCCCCCGGCTCCCGCGAATCCCGGGTCGTTCTTGTCTGCCTCCCCCAGGAATCTGCAGTCCTTCAATTCTCTGATCCTTGGGAATGTCCCCCTGTTCCAAACGGAGACCATCCTGACCGCCCCCGAGATCATCCTGCACCCCAACGCCAACGAGATCGACAAGATGTGTGTGCACTGCGTGCGGAGCTGTGTGGAGATGACCAAGGTGGGGGCGCTGCTCCTTGGGGCGGGGGCCCAGGGCCGCCGGGTCCTGTTTCTGCCCGCTGCCCCCCTGCACGGGTCTGAAACCACGAGCGGCCCACAGCTTGACCCGGCCCCTTTCCGTCGGCCTCTGCTTGATCGTGACCAGTCCCGTAGCTTCTGAAGAAAACATCTTTTTATTTTGCTTATCTAAAAGGTAGAGTGACGGAGGGAGATGAGGGGGAGAGAGAGAAATGTACGCTGAATCGCTGGCTCACTCCCCAAATAGCCAGGAGTCTCCCACGTGGGTGCAGGGGCCAAGCACTCTGGCCATCCTCCCCACTATTCCAGGTGCATTAGCAGGGGGCTGGATCGGAAGCGGAGCAGCCGGGACTGGAACTGGACCCCCGATACAGGGTGCTGGTGTCGCAGGTGGCGGCTTACCCTGCTGCGCCACCGCGCCGGCCCCCCCCTGTGGCTTTTTATCACGGGGACGACCCCAACTCTGAGCTCTCTGTCACTCACGTTTTCCTACCCCTCTGCCAACTTGCTGTCTCCCCTGGGATGTTGGGCTCGGCAGGTCCAACTCTTCACTTCCTGCCTTGCGGCCCGGTCCTGCCCGTCAGGGCGCCGGGGCTCTCGGCTCTCAGCGTGGCAGGCCGGCTCCAGCGCGTGCACTTGGCGGTTGCAGGATTTCAAGAGGGTGACAGCTGCAGGCCTTCTTGGGTCAGGGGCTCAGCACTTGCTTCCTGCCACGTTGGTCAGGTCCAGTCCCTAGGCCAGCTTGGGCCGGGGAATAAGAGTCCGTCTGTTGATGGGGGGAACCAAAGACGGGGGTCAGCTTTGCAGTCCGGCACGATGTCTTAGCAATTCAGCGATCTTCCAGCACTCGGGGGACTTAACGATTGAGTGACAGAGGGGTGAATGCAGGCTCCCCCTTGCCCCCTGACTTTGCTTTTCTAGCATTTTGTGCGCTGGATGAATGGCAGCTGCATTGAGTGCCTCCCGCAGAAGGGGGAGGAGGAGGAAGTGGTCATCATAAGCTTCTACAGCGACGTCTCCCAGAACCCGCAGATAATCGAGCAGGCGGTCATGATCCCCCAGAGCGTGCACAGGCTCCTGATGAACCTCATGAAGTACCTGCAGAAGTGGAAGCGGTACCGGCCACTCTGGAAGCTGGACAAGGCCATCGTGATGGAGAAGTTTGCGGCCAAGAAGCCGGCCTGCGTGCTGTACGACGAGAAGCTGCAGTTCTACTCCAAGATCGCCTCCGAGGTCATGCGCCACCCGCTGACCAAGGACGAGCACTGCGTCAGGCTGCAGCTGGGGCCCCTGGCCAGCACCGTGCAGGAGAACGCCAAGTCCTGGGTCATCTCCCTCGGCCGGCTCCTCAACGACTCGGCCCGAGAGGAGCTGCACAGCCTGCACGAGGAGATGGAGGTACCCGGGCACCGGGCGCGGCAGCATCGGGGCGTCTGGCCGAGGAGGCGGCCTGGCTGAGTCTTCTGTGTCCGTTTTGTGTCCTTTGAACTTCGCCTTCCAGCACTTGGCCAAAAACCTGAAGAAGAGCCCCAGCACTCTGGAAGACCTCAAGTTTGTGCTCGCCACAATTGCCGAAATCAGAAGCAAGTCCTTGGTCATGGAGCTGAGATACAGGGACGTGCAGGAGCGGTACCGGACCATGGCCATGTACAACATCCTGGTGAGTCGGCGCCGGGGCGTGGGCGGCCAAGGCCCCCGCTGGGGGCGCTGCTCAGGCCTGTGGCCACCTGTTTACCTCCAAGTAACAGAACATGCGTGTGTGGCGGCCCGCAGTCCAGTGACGAGAGCTCAGGTTGCTTCCCAGTGTTGCGTGTTTGAGTGGTGTTTTTGTAGAGCAGTCGGTACCTGCACAAATTCAACCCCCCCTTTCTTTCCCTCCTCCTCCACCTCCTCCTCCAGTCTTGTCTTCCCCTCTTCCTCCTCCTCCTTCTCCATCCTCTTGTTCTCTCTCTTTTTTTTTTTTAATGAAAGACTTATTTACTTATTTGGAAGGCAGAGTTGTAGACAGAGGAGACGCGAGATGACAAAGGAAACTGGCAGGAGATGATCCAGCCGGCCCGTCCTTGTTTTTATTGACCTGGATTTCTAGGAGCTCAGAGTCCACGGCTGGGTTTGGGGTGTGGGTGGGGTTTGTATTCTGCGCGTTTGTCTGACGGGTGGGTCTTCAGCTTTCAAGCCAGGCCGCTGCTCCCTCACCACGAGGCCTCTAGGGGTGCAACTTGAGTGCTGACACATAAATTCTGTGCAACGCTAGACTGATAGTCTTTGTGTATTTCTCCTTGGCCAATGAGAGAGAGAGAGAGAGAGAGAGGGAGAGGGAGAGAGGGAGAGAGGGAGAGAGGGAGGGAGGGAGGGAGGGAGGGAGGGAGGGAGGGAGGGAGGAGAGAGGAGAGAGAGATCGTCCATCTGCTAGTTTACTTCCCCAATGGCTACAACAGCCAGGTCTGGGCCAGGCTGAAACCAGGAGCCAGGAACTCCATCCTGGTTGCCCACGTGGGCGGCAGGGACCCAAGCACTTGGGCATCTTCCATGGCCATCCCAGTGTGTATTAGAAAGGAAAAATAACTGTCCTCCATCTGGGTGTCCCACACGGGTGGCAGGGGCCCAAGTACTCGAGCCGTCTTCCATTGCTTTTCCAGGCACATTGGCAAGAAACGGGATCAGAAGTGGAGCAGCCAGGGGCTTGAACAGGTGCCTCGCTGCACCACAGTGCCAGCCTGCAAAACCAACCTTATCCTAATCCGACTACGTTGGTCTGAAGCTGGGCTTCGGTTTAAGAAGGGCTTTCTGGGTCATCTCTTTATCTTTAAAAATCATTTTATAAAAAAATTAACACTTTTTATTATTTTAATTATAAAATGTAATATGAATATTTCAGGTAGCTTTTTTTTTTCTGTAAGTGGGTTCGAATGACCTAGGCTGTGTTGCTGGAAGGCAGGGTCCTTCAGACGCAGGGCAGAGAGCTGACCAGAAACCTGACCGGAAACGTCGTTCTGGGCTGGTGGTGACGGGTTGTTCGCTCTGCCGTTTTGGAACCTAGCCGGCCGACGCAGAGCGAGAGCTCGTGGAAAGGCTGGAGAGCACGTGGCTGAACCTGTTCGCCGACTCCGTGAACGTGGAGCACGCGCTTGGGGGCATAAAGAGAACCTTCACAGAGGTACCTTCCCCGTGTGGCCCCTGGGCGGGCCGAGCGCGGCTGAGCCGTGAGCCGTGTGTGGCTGAGCCGACGCCCCCGTGTCGTTGTCAGATTACTCGCGGCGAAATCATGAACTACAGACACCAGATAGAGCAGTTTGCCAAGAGTTTTTACAGCGAAGGCCCTGGGTCTGTTGGTGAGGACCTTGATAAAGGTAGGAATGGCGCCGTCGATTTTGTGGGGCTGTTGGATGATGTATGTTCTCTCTTTTTTTTTTCTTTTTAAGATTTATTTTATTTATGTGAAAGGCAGAGTTACAGGGTGGGTCAGGAGAGAGAGAGAGAGAGGTGTCGGTCTTTAATCTGCTGGTCCACTCCGCAAATGGCCACAATGGCCGGGGCTGGGCCAGGCTGAAGCCAGGAGCCTGGAACTCGGTTTGGGTCTCCCATGTGGGTGGCAGGGCCCAGGTGCTCGGCCCAGCTTCCCATGCTTTCCCAGGCACATGTGCAGGGACCTGGAGGAGAAGTGGAGCAGCCAGGACTCAAGTCGGTGCTCACGTGGGATGCGGGCATCGCAGGCGGTGTCAACCCACTGCGCCCCTGTTCTGGCCCCAGACGAGGTTTCGCTGAAGGGGTTTATGGGAAGTGGCCGTTGAGACGTGGCTTACGTGTCTTTCTTCCTTAACTGCTGTTTCCGTGGATGATCTGTGGACCTGCTGTGTGGAGGCACTGAGACAGGTGCGGTGGGCGGGGCCGCTCAGAGGTCCACCCCCGTCCCCGTCCTGCTTCCTGCCCGCCTCCCCCACCACGCTCACATTCATTCCTGGGCTTGGATCCTGGCCACTTCCTGTTTGCCCTGCCCTTCAAATAACAGAAGACGGTGACAAGAAAAACACTGAGAGTCTTCCAGACGAAGCTCCACAAATACCACGAGACTGGAGCAAGTTCAAGGCTGCCAGGGACACAGAAGAAACGGGCGGGAGTGGGGGCGGGTGTTTGGTGCCTGTGGCTGGGATGCCGCGTGGGACACCCAGGCCCGGATCAGAGTGCCTGAGACCCAGATTGAGTTCTGGGCTCCTGGCTTCAGCCTGGTGCAGCCCTGGCTGTCGGGGTCATCTAGGGAGTGAACCAATGGAAGGGAAATCTCTGTCTGTGTGTGCGTCTGTCTGCCTTTCTCTGTGCCTGTGCCTTTCAAGAAAAAAAAAAAAAAAGGGGAAGAAACCAATTGCGTCCCTTTAGGGATGCTGCAAAGAAAGGCGTTTGGATGGCGATTGTGGGCGGGGATGGCGTGAGGTGGTGGCTGTGGGGACTGGGAGCAGCAGTGTGCAGCTGTGAGTGTGGGACATCGTCACTGCCCTGGAGGGCTCCAGGGGCGGCAAGGCTGGGGACGCAGACCACCGCGAGGGCCAGAGCGCATCCCCTTAAAATAAGCTCAGCTCTCGACCGCTCTGGGGGTGAGAATCGACAGGTCCCCCCCCAGCCCCCCCCGCCGCCCACAGCTGCAGGTGCGATCGGTGCTTTGGCTTTGATGCAGTCAGTGCTTCTGCGTGTGGCTGCAGGGACAGTGCACGCGCACCGCCGGTCCTCTGTCCCCCAGCCCCATAGGCCTTCCGGTGCTGGTGAGTCACCGTCTCTGTTTTCCAGGAGTGGAACTTCTGGGCAGCTTTGAGAGAGAGCTGGCCAAGCACGAGCGGAGCCGCCAGCAGCTGGCCAACGCCGAGAAGCTGTTCGACCTCCCCATCACCATGTACCCGGAGCTGCTCAAGGTGCAGAAGGAGATGAGCGGCCTGAGGATGATTTACGACCTCTACGAGTCCCTGAAGGTGAACGCGGGAGCGGTGGGCCCGCAGGCCTTGAAGGGCTGGGGGCCTCAGGCTCCCCCCCCCAGGGTGTCGGAAAGTTCTGGAGCTAGGGAGTGGGGACAGCTGCCCAGCACTGAAAAGTGCCGGACGGCAAGGAATTCCCGTATCAAGACGGTGAAGGGTGAATCCTGTGTGACATGCGTGCAGTCCCCACAACTGGGCAAAAGAGCTCCAGGCGCCCGGAGGTCCAGCCTCGGGTACGGTGTGGGAGCCAGGAACAGCGTGGCGTCTAGGGGTCTCTTTAGTTCTATGTTCCCGGTGCTAATTCCTACCGCGCATTCATTCATTCATTCACTGGCAGAGTGACCTAGTGCGTTGCAGGCCCCTGCCGTGCTGGCCGGAGCTGGGGTGGAGGGGGCAGAACCTGCCCTCGTCTCGATCTCTCCCCACCCTCCCCCAGCCTCTGTGCGGAGCCAGGGAGTGTGTCACTCGGGGGGTGGGGGTAGGAGACTGTAGGGGACGGGGAGGGGGCCCGTTCCATTCTTCTGCCAGCAGCTGTGCCGGGGATCACTCCCACCTGCCCACGGCACTCAGACCCCAGCACGGGTTTTGGAGACTGGAGCACCTTGTGCTCCCTTGTCTGTGGCTCAGAGAGACGTCTGCCCAGGGCTCCAGGTGTAGAAGTGACCGCCAGTCACCAGTGTGCAGCCATCTCCTGGGGCCGCCACCATACATTGCCCCAGGGTGGAGCGCCCCCCCCACCCCGGGCGCACGGGCGTGGTTGGTGGACGGGTCAGCCATCCGCCCAGCTACTGTGACCGGGGAGGAGCAGTTTCTGTCCCGGCGTCTGAACGAGGAGCCCAGCAGCTCCTCTGTCTGTCCCCACCCTCACTTTGGTCTAGAAGGGGAACGTGTGTTTCTGGAGTGGACCCTGCAGTCCAATCTGGAAGGGCTCACAGAAGCTGGCGTGGTTTGGTTCGAGGTCCAGGTCCCCGAGCTATAGCGTTTTGGCACTGCTGGGCGTGGCTGGGTGGCCGGACCTGGCTGTCGCTGTCCCGCAGCCCCCGTGCCCCCCAGGTGGCCTTGCTGACCGAGCCGCCCCCCGCGCCTCTCCAGGTGGCCAAGGAGGAGTGGTCGCAGGCGCTCTGGATCAACCTGAACGTCCAGATCCTGCAGGAGGGCATCGACGGCTTCTTCAAGGCGCTCAAGAAGCTGCCGCGCTCGGTGCGCGGCCTGTCCGTGGCCTTCCACCTGGAGGCCAAGATGAAGGCCTTCAAGGACTCCATCCCTCTGCTGCTGGACCTGAAGCACGAGGCGCTGCGAGACAGGTGCGAGCTCCCCGCCGTGGCCTGTGTGCGTGTGCGAGCTCCCCGCTGTGGCCCGTGTGCGTGTGTGCACATGTGCATGTGTGTGTGTGAGCTCCCCACTGCAGCCCATGTGTGTGTGTGTGCATGTGTGCATGTGTGTGTGCGCGAGCTCCCCGCTGCGGCCCGTGTGTGTGTGTGTGTAGGTATGTGTGTGTGAGCTCCCCACTGTGGCCCGTGTGTATGTGTGTGCGCATGTGTGTGTGCGAGCTCCCCGCTGTGGCCCGTGTGTGTGTGTGTGCACGTGTGCACATGTGCGTGAGCTCCCCACTGCGGCCCACGTGTGTGTGTGCGAGCTCCCCACTGCGGCCCGTGTGTGTGTGTGTGAGCTCCCCGCTGTGGCCTGTGTGTGTACATGTGTGTGAGCTCCCCGCCGTGGCCCGCGTGTGTGTGCGAGCTCCCCGCTGTGGCCCGTGTGCGTGTGTGTGCACGTGTGCGTGTGTGTGCGTGCGAGCTCCCCACTGTGGCCTGTGTGTGTGTGTAGGTGTGTGTGTGTGAGCTCCCCACTGTGGCCCGTGTGTATGTGTGTGCGCATGTGTGTGCAAGCTCCCCGCTGTGGCCCGTGTGTGTGTGCACGTGTGCACGTGTGCGTGAGCTCCCCACTGCGGCCCACGTGTGTGTGCATGTGTGTGTGTGCGAGCTCCCCACTGCGGCCCGTGTGTGTGTGTGTGTGCGAGCTCCCCGCTGTGGCCTGTGTGTGTGTGTGCATGTGTGTGAGCTCCCCGCCGTGGCCCGCGTGTGTGTGCGAGCTCCCCGCTGTGGCCCGTGTGCGTGTGTGTGCACGTGTGCGTGTGTGTGCATGCGAGCTCCCCACTGCGGCCTGTGTGTGTGTGTGAGCTCCCCACTGCGGCCCGTGTGTGTGTGCATGTGTATGTGAGAGAGCTCCCTGCTGTAGCCCGTGTGTGTGTGCGCACGTGTGCATGTGTGTGTGCGAGCTCCCCACTGCGGCCCATGTGTGTGTGTGTGCATGTGTGTGTGTGTGAGCTCCCCCCTGTGGCCCGTGTGTGTGTGCGCATGTGTGTGTGCGAGCTCCCTGCTGTGGCCTGTGTGTGTGTGTAGGTGTGTGTGAGCTCCCCCCTGCAGCCCTCGTGTGTGTGTGTGTGTGCGCTCCCCGCTGCGGCCCGCGTGCATGCATGCGTGTGTGTGTGTGTAGGTGTGCGCATGTGTGCATATGTGTGTATGAGCTCCCCCCTGCAGCCCTCGTGGGTGTGCGTGTGTATGAGCTCCCCCCTGCAGCCCTCGTGGGTGTGCGTGTGTGTGTGCGAGCTCCCCGCTGCGGCCCGTGTGTGTGTAGGTGTGTGTGCACGTGTGCATATGCGTGTATGAGCTCCCCACTGTGGCCCTCGTGGGTGTGCATGTGTGTGTGTGCTCCCCGCTGTGGCCCGTGTGTGTGTGTGTGTAGGTGTGTGTGAGCTCCCCCCTGCGGCCCTCGTGGGTGTGTGTGTTTGTGTGTGTGTACTCCCCGCTGCGGCCCGCGTGCATGCATGCATGTGCGTGTGTGTGTGTAGGTGTGTGCGCACGTGTGCATATGCATGTATGAGCTCCCCCCTGCGGCCCTTGTGGGTGTGCGTGTGTGTGTGCAAGCTCCCCGCTGTGGCCCGTGTGTATGTGTGTAGGTGTGTGTGTGAGCTCCCCCCTGTGGCCCTCGTGGGTGTGCATGTGTGTGTGCGAGCTCCCCGCTGCGGCCTGCGTGCATGCATGCGTGTGTGTGTGTGCATGTGCGTGTGTGGGGGAGCGTGCACCTTGCTCATCGCCTCTGCTTAGATGCGTGGCCGAGGCTTGGGCAGTGCCGCGGGGTGGGGGTGGTGACGGCGCGGGAGACGGTGCTCTGCACGCCAGCCACCACTGCATCGCCCGCCCCTCAAGGAGAAAGTGCCGTTGGCAGTCGCTGCCTGCGGGGAGGGGGTCTTTTTTGGAAACTCGCAAGGAAAACAGAAGAATGGCAAGGGGCCCACGCAGGCCCCATCCAGCAGAGACACAGAGGGACGCTCACGTGAGGTCAGTTCAGGTGTTTCCTGGAAGGTAGGGCTGCGACGCACACTCACCTTGGCACAAGAAATGTTTGAAGTTTGCACCTGTTTTTTTTTCATAAGACACATATTTCACGGACTTTTTGAGGACCCAACTCATGTAATTTACAAATTTCTAGCAGATACATGAAAATTCTTTTTTTTTTTTTAAGATTTACTTATTTGAAAAGCTGAGTTTTATAGACAGAGGAAGAGACAGAGATTTTCCACTCACTGGTCCACTCGCCAAATGGCCATAAGAGCTATGGCTGGGCCAGGCTGGAGCCAGGGGCCAGGAGCTTCTTCAGGTCTCCCACGCGGGTGCAGGGGCCCAGGGACTTGGGGCATCTTCCACTGCGTTCCCAGGCACTTTAACAGGGAGCTGGATCAGAAGTGGAGCAGCTGTGATGCGAACCGGCGCCCACATGGGATGCCGGCACTGCAGGCGGCGGCTTTACCCGCTGTGCTACAGCACCGGCCTGGCACTGGTGTGCTTCCCTGTCTGGCCATGCAGCGTCACGAGGGCGGTGTCTTGCGGGATGGCGTGTCCTGGACTCCACTCTGGCAGCCTGGGCGTGTGAGCCGGTGGTGTCCCCGTATCTCAGAACTCCGTTGCGTCACGGGGGTTTGCCTGGTGGGGTTTGTCCCCTGCTGTAAAAGGGGGCCCGACTCCCCACAGGCACTGGAAGGAACTCATGGAGAAGACGGGCGTGTTTTTTGAGATGACGGAGACGTTCACCTTGGAAAACATGTTCGCCATGGAGCTCCACAGGCACGCGGACGTCCTGGGGGAGATCGTCACGGCCGCCATCAAGGAGGTGGCCATCGAGAAGGTGCGGCCGGTGGGGCCGGGGGCAGGGGAGGACGGGCTTTGTTCGGAGTCGAGGCGCGTGTGCCCGGTGTGCGGTGTGCGTTGTGTTTGAGGGACGAGGAGCTGCTGTAGGAGGAGCCTCTGCCTCAGGCACACTTCCGGTCTTTGCCAATGATAGCTTGTGTTTGTCACGGAAGTGATGGGTGTTCCTAGCCAGAGCAGAAGGAGTAAACAAATCACATGTAATCCGGCCACCTGAAGATGACTGTGGTTACGTGTTAGTACATGTTCTTCCCTGTTTTAATATGTGCACACACGTGTAAGTGCACATGCACGTGTACAGATAACACACATGTGCACAAGCCCACGTGGTATATGCATAGGCACACGTCCATGCACCTGCACACACATACGTGCACACACCCATGGACATGTATGCACACGCACACGCACATACATAGACCTGTGCATAGGCATGCACATCACACACATGCACACATGGCTCACATGTACACACACCCATGGGCATGTATGTACACGCACATACTCACATGCATTTATGTCCATACACGTATGGACGTGAACTCATGCGCATCACACACATGCACACATGGCTCACATGTACACACACTCATGGGCATGTATGCAATGCACATACTCACATGCATTTATGTCCATACACATATGGATGTGAACACATACACATCACACACATGCACACATGGCTCACATGTACACACACTCAGGCATGTATGCACACGCAATACTCACATGCATTTATGTCCATACATGTATGGACGTGAACACATGCGCATCACACACATGCACACATGCTACACACGTGCCTGTACACATACTATTTGCAAACACGATCCTGGGACCAAATAAACGAGGACACGTGTGTAACGTGCTTACCTGGAGCACGGCAGATGCTGAGTGACCGAGGCCAGGTGGCCGCGCCAGAGCTCCTGCCCCAGAAAGCAGAGCGGGTGCTGAGGGAAGTCCGGCTGTGGGAGTGGCTGGCTGGGGTTCCCGAGTGGGCCTGACTCGTCCTGTCTGTGTCCCCGGGCAGGCCGTGAAGGAAATCCTGGACACATGGGAAAACATGAAGTTCACGGTGGTCAAGTACTACAAGGGCACGCAGGAGCGCGGCTACGTGCTGGGGTCGGTGGATGAGATCGTGCAGAGCCTGGACGACAACACCGTGAACCTGCAGAGCATCTCGGGGAGCAGATTCGTGGGCCCCTTCCTGCAGGCCGTGCACAAGTGGGAGAAGAGCCTCTCGCTCATCGGGGAGGTCATTGAGGTGAGAAGCGGTGCAGGCGCAGGCGCAGGCGCAGCTCGGCCCTCACGTGCTGTGCCGGGAGCGGCTCTGTTTCCCGCGTTCTCTTCTGGGGAAGCGGATGGGTGACTGAGGCTTTTTTGTTTTTATTGCGATGACTGCTGTGGGCCCGTCCTGCGAGGCCCACGCACTGTTGGCGTGGGTGGGGCGACGGCGTTCTAGACGGGAAGCGCCGGAGACAGGCGCTGGTGAACGTGTCCGTTTATTAACGAGCAAGCACACCTTTTAAAGGGCAGGCAGAGGGGGCGTAGCTAATTCAGGGCAACACTGATTCCATAGGAGAGAGCCGACACTGGCGCCGCCGAACTTCTCCATCAGCTGGAAGGTCACGGAGCCTATGGCGCCTTCCTGATGGGCCTGGCCACACCGGGAGCACTTTCCCTGATCTCTTCAGCAGGAGGCGGGGTGGGGGAGGTGGGCCTGGGGCTCCTGCCACCTGCCTGCAGTCAGGTTAGCCGTCGGCATGGGCTGGGCAGGCGGACGCCCACCAGGCGCAGGGTCACCCCAGGCTACATTTAATCAGCATTTTTTTTATTTCAGGAAGTCCCGTTGCTTCTTTCTCTATATCCCTGCTCTTGTTTAGTGCTGTTCTGTTCTTGTTGCAAGGCTGCTTTTGTCTCCTTTAAAACCACACTGAGAATTGTAAACATTCACCGATGTTTCTTTTCCCTCTGATTCTCTCTACTTTATATTTCTGAGGTCAGAATCCGCCCCCTCCTTTGCCTCTGCTGTCTCTGGCTTGTGTGATGTTGGCTTTTGAGGTTCACCTCGTGTACGTTTTCTTCTGCTTGCCTCGTGTTGTCATCCGGTGTTGCAGTCTGCAACCTGGCCTGCCACACGGGGCTGCGCCGGACAAGCTCTTACCGTATTGGGTGGTTTGGGGCTCTCCTCACTGGTGGACAACGCGAGTCCTGCCACCTGGGAGGACTGCCTTCACCACCTTTGCGTGGCTGTCCCTTCCCTCCCAGGCCACAGGCAAGCACCTTGCTCCCGGGCACAGCTTGGGCTGGGCGTCGGGCCCAGGCCGGGCCTCCCGTCACGCCGGGCTCTCCGTGGTGATGCCGGTGTTGTCCTGTTTGTCAGCGGAAGCTCTTAGGCAGATGTGGCTCTGTTTGTCTGCCTGCTTCGTTGAGAAAGCTTTTTTACCAATGTGAAATGTACTCGCCATAGGCTATGGCCAGCCCAAGTGCACCGTTCGGTGGTATTCGGCACACTCACACTGGGCGACCACCATCTCTGTCCTGTTGCAGAACATTCTCACAGATCAGAAGGAGACCCGGTTCCCCCGGCAAGCACCAGTCCGTGTTCTGGCTCTGTGCATTGGTCACGGGTGGAGCCGCCGACGCGTGGTCCCTTCTGCCCGGCGCCTGTTAGCACAGTGCTTCCGAGGTCCCCCCCTGCTGCCGCCTGCGTCCCAGCTGCGTTGTCCGTGGCGCAGTGAGATTCTGCGGGACGGGTGGCACGTGTGTTGTTGGTCCCATTGTTGGTTGGTGGCAGGCAGGTGCCACCTTTGGCTGCTGTCGCCCCCGTGTCCGGCTGCTTGTTGGAGTCCCTGTTTCCGGTTCTGCCGCGTGCATCCCTCTGGCTGGGGTTGCTGAGCACAGGGGACTCGGCCTGGGTTTTGCGTGGGCTTCTGCCCGGCCCGTCCGTGGTTGCCACGGCTCCCGGCGGGCTCATCCCTGTGCCGGGCTGGAGGGGGCGCTCTTCCTCTAGAGGGGGCCGTGTGTGTCGCCACGTGTGGGCAAGTGTCTGCAGCATTCCTCCAAGTCTCCCCCACTCCCTGCCCAGAGGGGACGCGTTCCAGGCTTCCCACGGCCGCCCGAAGCCGTGGAGAGAGCCGACCCTGACGTGTGCTGTTTCTTCCTGTGCACACGTAAGACTGTGGTAGATTTTAACTTCTTTCTTTTTTAAAGATTTGTTTGTTTATTTGAGAGACAGAGTTACAGAGAGGGGGAAAGAGAGAGAGAGGTCTTCTATCTGCTGGTTCACTCCACAAATGGCCGCTACAGCTGGAGCTGGGCCAATCCGAAGCCAGGAGCCAGGAGCTTCTTCCGGGTCCCCCACATGGGTGCAGGGGCCCAAGGACTCGGGGCATCGTGGGGTGCTTTCCCAAATGCATTAGCAGGAAGCTGGATTGGAAAAGGAGCAGGCGGGACTCGAACCAGCGCCCGTATGGGGTGCCGGTGCTGCAGGTGGTGGCCCAGTGCCGGCCCGCTGTGCTCGCTCTCAGCACCTCGGTGCCCTGTACCCTCGTGGGCGTGGGTGAGCGTGGACACCTGAGCCCGAGGAGAGCAGCGCCGTGGATACATGGGGACGATGGTGGACTTGGCATGGAGGGGTCAGTCAGGCGACCCCTGGAAAGCCCCCGGCCCCCTGTGGAGCTGAGCGCATGCCAGCGCTGGGACTTTGCCACACGGCCCCGGTGTGGGTGCTGCCCCCGCTGAGGCCCGTCCACACGGCCCCGGTGTGGGTGCTGCCCCCTCTGAGGCCCGTCCACGCGGCCCCGGTGTGGGTGCTGCCCCCGCTGAGGCCCGTCCACACGGCCCCGGTGTGGGTGCTGCCCCCGCTGAGGCCCGTCCACACGGCCCCGGTGTGGGTGCTGCCCCCGCTGAGGCCCATCTACACGGCCCCGGTGTGGGTGCTGCCCCCGCTGAGGCCCGTCCACGCGGCCCCGGTGTGGGTGCTGCCCCCGCTGAGGCCCGTCCACACGGCCCCGGTGTGGGTGCTGTACCCGCTGAGGCCCGTCCACACGGCCCCGGTGTGGGTGCTGCCCCCGCTGAGGCCCGTCCACACGGCCCCGGTGTGGGTGCTGCCCCCGCTGAGGCCCGTCCACACGGCCCCGGTGTGGGTGCTGTACCCGCTGAGGCCCGTCCACACGGCCCCGGTGCGGGTGCTGCCCCCGCTGAGGCCCGTCCACACGGCCCCGGTGTGGGTGCTGTACCCGCTGAGGCCCGTCCACACGGCCCCGGTGTGGGTGCTGCCCCCGCTGAGCCCCGTCCACACGGCCCCGGTGTGGGTGCTGCCCCCGCTGAGGCCCGGCCATCCCCTCAGGTCTGGATGTCGGTTCAGAGGAAGTGGATGTACCTGGAGAGCATCTTCATCGGCGGAGACATCCGGTCCCAGCTCCCGGACGAGGCCAAGAAGTTCGACAACATCGACAGGGTGTTTAGAAGGGCAAGTGCGGGGCGCCTGCCATGGTGGGGGCGGGGCGGGGGTGGGCCCTACACTGCACTCACATGGTACACATGCTCACACACGTGTCTGCACTGCCCTCACATGGACACACTCACACACACATGTCTACACTGCACTCACATAGTGCACTTGCTCACACACGTGTCTACACTGCACTCACATGGTGCACATGCTCACACAGGTGTCTACACTGCACTCACACAGTGCACTCACTCACATGGGTGTCTACACTGCACTCACACGCCGTGGTCTCAGTGTTATGAGGGGTGGCTCCTGGCTGCCGTAGTGCTCCGGGTGTGGTGCTCCGGGCGTGGTGCTCCGGGGCTTGGTGTGACAGGTGGCGGCAGTGGCGGTGCTCCAGGAGTGGGGGCTGTGTTTTCCCAGAGTCCTTTGCTTTCAGGACAGCGCGGGCTGCGCCTCAGCGTTTGCTGTTTCTGGGCTGGAAGCCGGGCGTGGCGCGCAGCGGTAGACGTCCTCGAGGAGACGCGCGCGGGGCCGGGCTGCCGCCCCCACCACTGCCCTTGGCACCCAGCCCTGTGCTGCTTGGCTTTGCCGTGAATTCTTCCTCTCTGGACACAGCCCCTCCCCCACGGCCCCTCTGTTCTTTTTGTCCCCTGGAGTTCGTGATTTTTTTTCTTAGCCTTTGCATTAGCTCTTTTTAAAAAATGTTTTTGTAAAAAAACTCAAGGTAATTATTGAAATTCATTATAGAAGGATTTGAAAATTATAAAAAGGCAAAAAAAAGAGCAAAGAACAAATACCCATAATCCTCCTGCTCAAGATGACCATTTTACTTTATTTAAAAAATTTTTACTTTATTTTCATTTCTCATGGAAGATAGACACACAAGCATACTGAGAGAGAGAGAGAGAGATTTTCTATCCGCTGGTTCACTCCCCGAATGGCCACAACAGCCAGGGCTGGGCCAGGCTGAAGCCAGGAGCCAGGAGCTCCGTCCAGGGACCCGACCGCTGGAGCGGTCCTGCTGCCTCCCAGGATGGCCGTGAGCAGGAGGCTGCACCAGAAGCGGAGCTGGCACCTGAACCTGTGGATGTCCCAAGTGGGGTCCCCACTGCTGCACCCAGTGCCACCCCCAGATGCCACAGTTGAGCTCGTGTGTTTCCAGAATATGGATTGCTATATAAATATATAGGTAAATAAATACATACACACGTGCCCACACACACACACACACACACACTGGCACAGTGAGCGCTCCTCTCGTGCCATCTTGGGGACACTCGGATACATGGGCAGCTGGAGAAGTGCCCGCCTCCCTGGCGCTGGACGGGCACCAGGGCTGTCGCTCGCTCTCTGCGTTTGCCGCACGGGGAGCAGCAGGGAGTGTTCTCCGTGTGCAGACGGTGCACAGTGGTGCCGCTGGCTCCGTCCAGTCAGGAAGTGCTGACGGGGGTGAGGGGCTGCTCCGTGGCAGCCTGCCGTCGGCGCGTAGGACACAGCGGCGAGCAGAACTGGGGCGGTCGCCTGAGGCCGGCCCTCCAGAGACGGTGAAGGAAACACCACAAGTCAGAGTTCTGTGAAGCTGGAAGATGCTGAGGGCGCGCCTGCTTAAGAACCTGGTGGCCCTGGGGCCGGCGCTGTGGCGTAGCGGGGAAAGCTGCCCAGTGCCGACATCCCATGTGAGCACCAGTGCGAGTCCCGGCTGCTCTGTTTCTGATCCCGCTCCCTGCTATGGCCTGGGAAAGCAGTGGAAGACGGCCCATGTGCTTGGGCCCTGCACCCACGTGGGAGACCTGGATGGAGCTCCTGGCCCCTGCTTTTGGCCTGAGCGAGCCCTGGATTCTGTAGCCATTCGGGGAGTCAACAAGCAGATGGAAGACTCTCTCTCTCTGCCTTCCAAATATTTGTTTTTCCAAAAAGAGCTTGACGCTCTCTGCCAGTGGCCCGCCTGGCTGTGGCGCCGGGCCCTGGGCCAGCTTTGCGTGCGCCGGTGCCCGTGCCGCGGCTCGGCTGACGCCGTCTCCTCACCCTGGCCAGATCATGAGCGAGACCCTGAAGGACCCGGTGATCAAGCGGTGCTGCGAGGCCCCGAACCGCCTGAGCGACCTGCAGCACGTCGCCGAGGGGCTGGAGCGGTGCCAGAAGAGCCTCAACGACTACCTGGACACCAAGAGGAACGCCTTCCCCCGCTTCTTCTTCATCTCGGACGACGAGCTGCTCAGTATCCTGGGCAGCAGCGACCCGCTCTGCGTGCAGGAGCACATGATCAAGGTCGGCCTCCGCCCGCCCCCGCCCCCCACCCCCCTCCCCCCGTGCCCGTCCTCCCGCCATGACCTCACCCCGTGCCCCCTGCCCGTCCTCCTGCTGTGGCCCCCACCCATCCTCCCACCATGACCTCACCCCGTGCCCCCTGCCCGTCCTCCTGCTGTGGCCCCCACCCGTCCTCCCACCGTGAGCCGCGCATGGCCTGCAGGTTGAAGCTGTGCGGTGGTGGCTGGAGGGAAGGTACCCGCGTCCCGCGTTGGACACCGGCCTCCAGCTCCTGCCCCCACCTTCCTGCTGATGCACCCTCCGGGGGGGCCACGGTGATGGTGCCTCCCCACGCGGGAGGCTTGGACTGAGTTCCTGACTCGTGGGTCTGGGCCGGTCCAGCCCCAGGCGTCCTGGACATCTGGGCAGTGAGCCAGCAGAGAGGAGCACTCTCCAGCTCTGTCTCTGCCTCCCAATAATTAACAAACACACAGACAGACCGTGGAAGGCTGCTGTGATTTGGTTTTTTTTTAAAGATTTATTTAATTATTTGAAAGAGCTACTCAGAGAGATGGAGAGACAGACGGACGGACACCTTCCATCCACTGGCTCACTCCCCAGACGGCCGCAAGGCCCGGAGCTTCTGGGTCTCCACGTGGCCATCACCTGCTGCCTCCCCGGGTCTGCGGGGGCAGGGAGCTGGGTCCGGATCAGGCTGAGCCTGGAGCCCCGTGCTCTGATACAGGTGTGGGCGTCCCACGTGACGCTCTCACTGCCGGGCTAGGCACCTGCTCCCACAGGTGAGTGTTGTTTTTTCAAATCACTTTTAAACGGTTGCCTGAGCCAGCAGAGCAGAGCTGCTGTCCGGCAGGGAGCGGGTGACGGCCGCTGTGGCCTCGCCGGCCACCTGGGCTCTGCAGCTGGCCTCTGGGCCGTGGCACTGCTGGCGCCAGGCTGGGCGAGCCAGCCGGTGCGTCCCGTGCACTGCGGGCTGTTGGCCGTGCTCCCGGCCCGTACCTGCCTGAGGCCATCTCCTTCTCGGTGAGGACAAGCAGAAGTGTCCCCGTGGGGCCAGATCTTCCCCAGCCGAGACCAGGGTCATCCCGGAATTCCTCAGGGCCACGTAAGCCCAGCGTAGGGACCAAGCTCTGTCCACACCTCCCCTCTCGGGGACGCTGGTTTCCTTCCACATGTGTTTCCCTTTCTCAAAGGGGAGGCTTCCATTCTTTTAAAATTTTTACATTTATTTTTATGTATTTGAAAGGCAGAGAGAGAGAGAGAGAGAGAGAGAGAGAGAGAGAGAGAGAGAGAGAATGTGTGAGAGGAATCTCCCATTTGCTGGTTCACTCCCTAGTATCCGTGCAGTTGCCAGGAGCCAGGAACTCCATCCGGGTTTCCCATGCGGGTGCAGGGCCCAAGCACTTGGGCCGTCTTCCGCTGCTTTCCCAGGTGCAGCAGCAGGGAGCAGCATTGGAAGTGGAGCAGCCGGGACTTGTGCGGGCGCCCACACGGGATGCCATCCCTGCAGGCAGTGCTCTGCTGTGCCCCTGGGACACCCCCCCCCCCCCGTCTTTCTGATCCAAGCATCAGAGACACGATGTGGGTCTGCAGGCCCCCTCCTGTGCTGGCAGGAGTCCGTACACCGCATCTGTGGCTCCAGCGTCTGCCCCATGGGGTTGCATCCGGTGCTCCCGGCCTGTGCTGGGGGCCAGGGGAGCCGCGAGTCCCGCCCCAGGTCTCTGACCCCGGCCCCGCCCGCCCCCGTCCAGCGGGTACAGGCCGTGCAGGCACTGCAGTCTCCGGGCTTCCTCTCCTCGCCTCGTGAATCTACCAGGGGGGTCTGTGCCCCTGGAGCCCCCGTGTGGGGAAGGAGTGCTGGGCCGGCCCCCCCCCCACTGCCCACCTGCCCACCCGCCATTGCAGATGTACGACAACATAGCCATGCTGCGGTTCAGCGACGGGGACGGCGGCGAGAAGCTGGTGAGCGCCATGATCTCTGCTGAAGGGGAAGTGATGGAGTTTGGGAAGATCGTGCGGGCCGAGGGCCGCGTGGAAGACTGGATGACTGCCGTGCTGACCGAGATGAGGAGGTCCAACAGGCGCATCACCAAAGAGGCCATCTTTCGCTACTGTGCGGACAGAAGCAGGTGAGGCCCCAGCCGACGCCCAGCCGGGCCCACTGTTTGAACGTGGTGCGTGGGCTGCAGGCAGCTGGCGTTACCCCGGCACTCAGGGCTTCTCAGAGTGCGCTCCAGGGCTCCCCGGGGCTCCCCCACATGCACATCTGGCTCTGGGCTGGGGCCCAGGAACCTGCTGTGAGGGTGTTTATTTTTTAAGACTTGTTTGTTTATTTGAAAGGTAGAGTTACGGAGTGGGGCAGGGAGAAAAATTTTTCATCTGCTGGTTCACTCCCCAAATGGCCACCATGGCTGTGGCTGGGCCAGGCTGAAGCCAGGAAGGAGCCAGGAGCTTCGTCCTGGTCTCCCACGTGGAGATCTTCTGTCGCTTTCCCAGGTTCGCTAGCTGGGAGCTGGATCGGAAGTGGAGCCGGTTTCTGCATTCTGCAGACTGGCAAAAATTTAAAAGCAGGCGGCGCTGAGACAGGTGGGGCCCGCCCTGCTGTGCTCCATCCTTTGACCACTTCCACAGAAGGCAGAAGCTACCACGTGTGTGTTCTCTGGCCTGGCTGACTGCCTTGGGCTCTCTGTGGTGCCGGAGGCGGCTCTGAGCCATCGGGACTGGCGACGCACGAGGGGGCAGGCTGCTCAGCCCCAGCACCGTTGCCATCTGAGGCGGATGCTTCTGTCTTGGTGATGGGGGACTGTCCGAGGTGTTAGGGGACCCAACAGGTGCCAGTTACACCCAGCTTCCAGCTGTTCCCACCACCGTGGTCCCCAGACAGCATCCGCTGGTGTTCAGGGATGGTACTGTGGGGTTGGTGGTGGGCAAAGCACAGGAAGCCGTGTGAATAGAATTCACTAAGGTGAGGTTAGGGTAGATTGTGAAGCTTCTGTGCTCCGAACACTGGGCCCCGCCTCCTGTGCCTCATCTCTGCCCCCCACCTAGATCCCACTTCTGTCCCCCCAGCTGGGCCCCGCCTCCGTCCCCTCACCGGGGCTCTGCCTCTGTCCCCCAGCCTGGGCTCCCTTCTTTTCTCCAACCTGGGCCCCATCTCTGTCCCCTACCTGGGCTTCACCTCTTTCCCCGAACCTGGGACACAGTTCTGTCCCCAACCTGCACTACACCCAGGTCCGTTGACTGGAGGCCTGCCCATGGGAATCACTGGAGTGAGGAGAGCAAGGCGCAGAGTGATCCGAGGAGCTGGAGGGGCAGCCGCCGGCGCCCCTGCCCCGCCGTGCTCTCCTGTGACTTAGCGGGCATGGAGGAGGGTGGGACGGGGCGGCAGGTGTGGCTCAGCCGCTAGGAGCCCGGGCCGAGCCTGGCCCCGAGCACAGACGAGTCAGCTCCTCTGGGATGTCTTTCTGCTTGTCGCTGTGCACCTGTGACTACACCTGTACCACAGGGTCATTTTGGAGACTTGTGAAGAGAGGCTGGCATTCGGCCTGGTGTCTCTCTCAGCAGCCACGGCCTGCAGCATTTTTGTTTGTTTTTTTCAGGGAGGTAGCATCGCTGGCCTGGAGCTGTGCCGTGTGGTCAGGGGCATCTCGCCGTCCTTTGCTCGGCTAAAGGCTGGCTGGCTTTCTTTCTTGATTCTTCTTTTAAAGATTTATTTATTTGTTTGAAAGGTGGAATTAGAGAGATCTTCTCTGTTGGTTCATCCCCAAATGGCTGTAATGGCCAGAGCTGTGCTGATCTGAAGCCAGGAGCCAGGAGCTTCTTCTGGGTCTCCCACATGGGTGCAGGGACCAAAGCACTTGGGCCATCTTCTGCTGCTCTTCCAGGCCACAGCAGAGAGCTGGATTGGAAGTGGAGCAGCGGGGACTTGAAGCGGCGCCCATATGGGATGCTGGCGCTGCAGGCGGCTGCTTAGCCCACTACACCAGAGTGCTGGCCCCCAACTGAAGGCTTTCCTTTCCCTGCCCTACGCACACTGAAGAGAGATCCCCGCCGGCACCGACGCTGGCAGCTGCCCTCGGGCTGGCGCGCGTCCCTCACGGCTCTGCTTCCCCCGCAGGGTGGACTGGATGCTCCTGTACCAGGGCATGGTGGTGCTGGTGGCCAGCCAGGTGTGGTGGACCTGGGAGGTGGAGGACGTGTTCCGCAAGGTGCAGGAAGGGGAGAAGCAGGCCATGAAGAACTACGGCAAGAAGATGCACCAGCAGATCGACGAGCTGGTGACCCGCATCACCATGCCCCTGAGCAAGAATGACCGCAAGAAGTACAACACGGTGCTCATCATCGACGTGCACGCCCGGGACATCGTGGACTCGTTCATACGGAGCAGGTGGGGCCCTGGGCGCCCCGCGGCCGCCTCCGCTCTGCCCCCGACCCCACCCCACCGCCCGCTCCGCCTCCTCCTCCTCTTCCTGGTCTCTCCCTGTCCAGCATTATGGAGGCGCGGGAGTTCGAGTGGGAGAGTCAGCTGCGGTTTTACTGGGACCGCGAGCCGGACGAGCTGAGCATCCGCCAGTGCACTGGCACCTTCGGCTACGGCTACGAGTACATGGGCCTGAACGGGCGCCTGGTCATCACGCCCCTCACTGACCGCATCTACCTGACGCTCACTCAGGTGAGGGCCCAGGACGCCACCTGGTGGTCACCGGTAGTGAGCGTCACCTGTGTGCAGCTTGGCCCCCGGCTCTGGTCCCTGCGGAGTGGGGGGAGGGTGTCGGGACTGGGAGAGGGGGCGGTGCAGCCTCCAAGGCAGAGATGAGCTCTCCTTCGGACGGAGGGCAAACTCGGCCCTGTCCAAGTGGTGCTGTCCACCACCCCCTGGTGACTGGGGGCTTCCTAAGCTGTGACCCCCACCCACCATGTGTGCCCCCCCAGCTGTCTCATCACCTCTGTGGGTCCAGGGGCCTGGGGGTGGGGGTCCATGGAGCCCGCACCACCCACTGCTCTTTGTTTTTGAAAAAAACAAAACAAAGTATGCTTGAGCCCCCTCCCCGCCGAGACAGCACCAGTACAGACCCACAGGGCAGCTCCAGAAAATCCATGGGGAAATGGACAAAGGAGGTGAGTGTGGCCTGGGGCTTTGGCCGGGCTGTTCAGATGCCCGCGCCCCCCACCTGGGTGCCTGGGTTTGATGCCAGCTCTGGCTGCCGACCCCGGCTTCCTGGTAAAGCAGGGGTGGAGGCCTGGCTGGAGCTCCGGGCTCCCAGCTTCAGCCTGGCCCAGCCGTGGCCATTGTCCACTCCCCTGGGCATCGGGGGGGTGGACCAGTGCGTGGGAGCTCCCTCCCTCTGTCTCTGTGTCTCTGACTGAAACAATTAATTAAAAATATAGTTTCTTTAAGAGGCTACATTTATTTTGGTGCAAAAATTTTTTGAAATCAATGCATAGCTTTTTTCATAATACACCTTTCCCTTGGCCTTTGGAAGACCTTTGTGTGTGTGTGTGCAAACGTGTGACGTTCGCACATGTGTATGGATATGCATGTGTGTGTCTGTGTATAAATGCCTGTGTGTATGTGTGCAAACGTGTGATGTTTGCACATGTGTATGGATATGCATGTGTGTGTCTGTGTATAA